>NC_139518.1:5000-400890 GCF_947247035.1 Vipera ursinii
ACAGAAGTGCAATGGGCATGACAGAGGCCAGGCAAAGGCAGGGTGCTTGGGCACACTTGCTACCGAGTGCCAAATCCCTGGGAACTTGTACTCCATAGCCAGGCGCCGTGGGGGAAAAAAGACAGCCTGAGTGGGAGCAGCTTACGGGAGCCACCTGCAACCTTCTCCGCTGACTTCCCCATGGACGTCACTTATGGGAACCCACCAGGGAAAGGTCACAAAGGGGGATCATGTGGGCCAATTGCCAAGCACCTGGATCGTGATCACCTGACTGTAGGGGATGCAGGAGGGCTGGAACTTTGAGCGCCCGTCATAAGTGTGACTCATTCAGCACCATCATAATTTCAAATGGTTGCTGAATGAGTGGTTATTAAACGCCTACTGGTACCGGATTCAAATTCTGCATCCATTGAATCGTCCTAGTTTTGTCCTAGCAGTCTATAAATATGCGCTCCAAGCTTATTATCAAGTTTTCAAATTCAGTGAAGACCCTCAGTATTCCCCTTTGTCTCCCTAGTCTTTTTGTTAGGGCAACATAAGAATAGAATAATAACTTTATTGTCAGTATGAATGTACACCAATCGGCATACATCAAAATGAAATTTCGTTGCATACAGCTCTCAAAGGGTCACCATCTCCGATAGACACGCTTTGTTTGTGGCCAGCTCAAGTTTCAGAACGACCATTTTAGTCTCTAGGGAGCGAAGGATGGCAAACAGGACAGATGGAAACGGAGCTACGTGTGGATTAGCCCTCAAATTAGCTTGTATTCCTTCCTGCAGGACAACCTCACCTCCTTTCCTTTTTCTGATCCTGACTCTTCCACCTTTTCCTTAAAGGGGCCTCTTTTTTGCCTCTGGATCAAGCTGCAAAAGCCTCTTTCCCTTCCTCTGGGCCTGCCGACAAGCCTCCTCCAGTTCCTTCGTTCCATAAGCCCCGGGACCTCTCCTCCTCTGCCTCCTTCAGAAACAGCCCTGATTTGCAATAGAATCCGTTGCTGGGCCAGCAGTCAGGTCTGAAGATTTGAAGATCCTGGGAACCGTCAGTTCTACTGGACAGTTAACAAGCGAGAATTTAACCAATTGAATTTTGATTAATATCATTGGAGCTTGCAATTTAAACAAATGATTAGCTCTCCACTCCTGGTCTCGGAACTGTCTCCTTTCTCAAAGCAAAACAAGTAGGAAAGGAGAGATCTTGACTACTTTTAATTTCACTGTAAGGTTTTACACTTAGCCTCACAACTGTCCCAGCATTAGTCAGGAATTTAAAAGAGCCAAAGAAACTCCTGAGCCGGGGTTTCAGCAAGCAAACAACTTTTATTTTGATCAAAATAGAGTTGGGTGACCCCCCCAACTCTCTTCGTGGCTGGTAGAGAGATGAAGGCCACAACCAGGAAAGATGCCTTCCACCTTTTATACCCCTTCAGAACAAAGAGATCTGGTCTTGGTACTAGGAACAAAAAGGTACAGAAAAATAATTCCTAGATGATGACTCATAGGCTCCACCACAGCTCCTTTCCCCCCTCCCCTCACCGTGCTCTTTTCTTGTAAGCAATCCCCTGTACCTAAAGCATGAAACATTTGCTTTTATATAACTAATTTCCCAATGTAAAGCACCTACAAAGCTGCTTGCTCATAAACAAAGATGATTACAAAGTATCACTACTAATATCAGTATTACTAACCTCAACATTAAGCATAATAAAATCCCTTCATCACTTTCCTTATCCAGATGGATAACATTTTTCCCTGTTGGAGTTTCATTCACTTGGTTTCGCCCATCTTTCTAGCTTTTTGAACACATTTCTTCTCTCCCAGAGCATTAGCCCACCAACCCCCAGCTTTGCATTATCCACAGATTTTGTAGGCCTCTCGACTCTCTTCTGTATCAAAGTTGAAGAGGTGAAGTAAGCAAAATATAATATGAAAAAAGAAAGTAAAGAAGAGTAGAGTGCTCCGTATGGATGGATCTAGTCAGACAAGGCCTGCTGGAAACTGTAGAATGTTCCACTGGAGGAAAATATAAGATCTTCTGAGGATTTATAGTCCTGGATTTCCCCCCACAGCAAAAGCCCCCAGAAACTTCTCCCTCTGCTGTCCTCTCTGCTTTCCAGGCAAGGCTACACATTTCCCAGGTTGGCCAACATGCTTTGCTTCTCTTGGAGCAGCCAACCCTAGGAAGATCTCCTAGGCTGTTATGTCAGACCAAACCGTGCAGTATTTAAAACTGAGTCTGAAGAGATTAAAACTTAAAACTGAAGAAATTGCATCTGCGTGTTCCTGGTATAAAGGAAATGTTCCTGCACTACATAGTCCTTGAAAATAACCTTTGTGTTTGCTTACTTTTGCTGGGTTTTTGTTAGCCTTCTTCATTGTCTTGAGATGTTTTAGGAGGACTGGGTGGTGGGGTAGGAGGAGCAAGTCCCTGGAGGGAGCCAGCGTAGAAGCAGTAGCGGAAGGTGGGAAGATGAGAAGGGAAGTTGCAAGCTGTGCAGCCATTTCAGGAAAGGAGACAACTGGGTGATCAGCCACCCTTCTTAAAGGTTGAAGCCATAAATCCAGCCCTTACTGATAAAACCCATCATCATCCACAATTTAATCCCAGATGAAAGGGTTGACCTGCCATTTGCTGCAGGGGGTGGTGTGGGTGGGAACATGGGAGGGGCAGAATTAAATCGTTTTGCCAGTTGCAGTAATGTGTTGTAACCTCGTAGGGCCTGCTTAAACTCATGGAAACACTGTTGTACTTGTTAGAAATATCGGCTTTAAGATAGCTTGCCTTATTTTTAGTGTTGCAAAAAGCCTTGATGAAACTAGATCTGCCAAACTAGTTTCCCCAATTGAACTGCAGAAATAAAGTAAAAATGTAAAAATACTGTTTTACACAATTTCTTCCAGCAACTTGAACAGCCCCAATGCAGCGGAAGCATAATGTGAGAATGGGAGGAAAGAAACACCATAGCGTTCTTTGTAGACTGAGCCTTGCTGTGTCCATTTCTTCTGCAGGCTGTATGGCAGTTTTGACACAACTGGATTGACACCATAGGAGGTGTCCAGGTAGCTTAGATCAGGTAGACGTGGGTCTGTTTTTGCCAATTCTATCTCCATGAGGAGATCACTTAGTTCCTGGATTTTGTGATTGTCTTTGTTGCCTATATTCAGAAAGTTTTGTAGTCTTTTGAATAGAGCATTCTCTAATGCTTCTGGGCTTCCGAAGGCTTGTTCAAGTCTTGCCCACGCAGCGGCAAGACCTGCGTCTGGAGAGTCAACATGCACTGATCTCAGTCTTTTAACGCGATCTGCAGATTCTGGCCCCAGCCACTTTATGATTAGATCGAGTTCCTCCCTGGTGTTAAGGTTGAGATCAGCAATAACAGCTTTGAAGGTTGATCTCCAGGATCTGTAGTTCTCTGGACAGTCATCAAACTTTGAGAGGCTAGTGGTGATGAGCTCTCGACGAGTCACATGTCTAGCGCAGTCAGAATGGTCTGATCTCTCACTCCTTGATGCCAAGGAAACTTGTGGAACCCCTTGGGTGTGAAAGTTCTCTAGTGAATAAGGGTGAGGTATATCAGGATAGAATGATGTTGCAAGAGCGTTCGACTGTAGTGCAGTCCCTAAGGCTTGTGCTGGCTGTCGATTCAACCATTGTTTATTGCCGGAAGTTACGTTGTCATTGGGAATAGGTGATGCAGTTTGAAGTGTTGGCGCACCTGTGTTGTGGCGTTGAAGAAGTGCAGGCTTTTGCAGGCTTGAGGCCTCTGTGCTATTCGTAGGAAGTACAGTTGACACACCTGCATTGTAGTGTTGAGGAAGTGCAGGCTTTTGCAGTTCTGGGGTCTCTGTGTGGTGAGTCAGGACAGCGTTGTTCATGGGAAGTACAGAAGATGGCTCTGCATCATTGTAAACATTATTCTTCAGCACATATTGACTGGTGCGTTCCATCGGATCTTCCACTTCTATTGGGATGGAACAATCTACATCGGTGCTTTCTTGCATTGCCTGCTCATAGACCTTCAGCTTTGCTCGGGCAGCTGCCTCCTCCCTTTCCACTTGCAGAATCTTTAATTTGGATTCTGACTCTGCTTGGCGGTCTTTCTCCTCTGCTTGGCGGTCTTTGCTCTGATTGCTCTGAGCTTCTATTTCAGCTTCCTTTCTGGCAAAGGAAACATGCACTTTCTTTACCTCTACAAGTGCCCAGGCCTCTACTAGCTTGTCACTCAATGTTGAAGCTCTGGAATGAGAGGATCTAGCAGAGCGTACTGTGACTTTAGTTGATGTGGATCTATGAGATCTGGTCTCCTGCAGTTCAGCAATACGGATTTCTGCCTTATTCTTTGCATCTTGCACTAGGAGATCTCTTTGCTGGTTTAGTTCATCAATTATGGTTAGTTCTGCTGAGGAATCATCTACATTAGAGTCATTCAAAAAACCTGTGTATTTTGCAGACAGCCTCTGGTAACGCTCATAAGCTGCAGATAGGCGATTTATAGAGCCTCTTAATTCAGCAGGATTATCATTAAGGCTCTGCAAAATTGACATGCAGTGTGCAGTTTTGTCCCATAAGTCTGATAAATTACTGGAAAATTCATTTCTAGTTGCCTTATAATTTCCCCTGAGTTTCTGGGTTGGTCTTATTGTATGCTTAGGTTTTACAGCAGGATCAGCACACTCAGCTCCCTGAATGTCTGTGAGGTCTGAAACATGATGCATCTCTTTTGATTCAGCAATATCCCCTGTGTGGAGGGGAAACTCAGGTAAGTCCTGAATGGACAATATTTTAGCAGCAGGAGATGGATCAGGATCCATTAGTGGCAGTGGTAGTCTGCTGAGGCCATCCACATGGCCCATTTCCTTCCCTGGTTTATGAATTAACTTAAAATTGTATGCAGACAAAAATATAGACCATCTCAGCATTCTTGGAGATAGTATGTGGGGAGTTTGTTTGTCTGTTGTGAACAACCCCAAAAGAGGTTTGTGGTCAGTGTAGACAGTGAAATCCCTGCCATATAAATAATCATGAAACTTCTTAACTCCAGCCACTATGGCCAAGGCTTCTTTATCAATCTGTGCATAATTGCGCACAGCAGAAGATAAGGTCCTAGAATAAAACGCAATAGGAACCTGTTTCCCATTTTTCTCTATGTGGCTTAAGACTGCCCCCACCCCATAGGGAGATGCATCATATGCAAGACATACAGGTTTAGACTCTATGTAATGCTTTGAAACGGAGATGAGCACCAGCCCCTAGAATCAGAAACGACTAGCACGCATGTGCGGGGGAACCTTTACCTTTACCTTTTTTAATGAGTTACAGTGGACTTTTCTGAAAGAAGGGCTTTCAGATCCTGGAAACTTTTTTTGTGTAAGTTAGTCCATTTCCAAGAGGCTTTTTTATCAAGCAGCCTGTGGAGTGGCTCTGCTATAGCAGCCTTATGAGGTAGGAATGTGTGATAAAAATTTAGGAGGCCCAGAAATGCTTGCAGCTCTCCCTTTGATTTAGGCCTTGGAGCCATTTTGATGGCCTTCACTTTTGAATCAGCGGGGTGAATTCCATTAGCATCGATACGAAACCCCAAGAATTCCGTTGATGAGACCCCCAATACTACATTTGTTTTTCTTTAATTTGAGGCCTGCATCTGCAAAACAGCCCTGAGCCTATTGGCCATCACTTCTGGGGATTCCCCGGCAATGAGAACATCATCAAAATAGGGGCAGACACCCTGAATACCCTTAAGAGTGTGTTCCATAATCCCTTGGAAAATACCTGGTGCAACACTGACTCCAAACTGTAAGTGTTTGACTTGAATGCCCCTCTGTGAGTTACTATTGTCTGAGCCGCGGCTGTAGCCTCGTCAACCGGCAGTTGCTGATACACCTGCACTAAATCAAGTTTAGCAAAAAATGGTTCCCCCTTGTAATGAGGCTAAAATATGGCTGAGTACAGGAACTGGGTAAGCATGTTGATTTAGGGCCTTATTCAATGTGCACTTATAATCTGCGCAAATGCGAACTTCTCCATTGAACTTCAGCGGGGTGACAATAGGAGTTTCCCACTCCCCCCATCAACAGGCTGTAACACCCCCTGTTCTACTAGCTTATCGATTTTGGAATCAATTTTGTGCTTTAGGGCAAAAGGAACCCTGTGAGGCTTAATTCTAATAGGCACAACATTAAGATCTAACGTAAAAGAAATTGGTGGGCCAGTGTAAGTCCCCAGGGTTGACTCAAAAACTTCCGCGTATTCCTTGCAAACAGTCATGAGGTCTGCTGTTTGTGTCCAATTAATGCCTGTAATTTGAATGCCTAAAGCATCAAACCAATCAAGTCCAATAAGACTCGTTCTTTGGCCCACTACTACTATTACATCCAGGTGCCCCAAAAACCCTTTAAATTTTACCGATAATGTGGCTTCCCCCTTAACTTTAACCTGAGCATTCTGAAAATCTGTTAACACAATATCAGAGGGCCTTAATTTAACCCATTTGTTGCTGTGCTTGCAAACACAGTTGAATGTGTCTTGCGAGATGATTGATACAGCCGAGCCAGAGTCCAACTCCATCTTACAAGGAACTCCTTGTAGCTCTACTGCGAACTTGAGTTTAGGCTTGAGGGGGCAACGAGCCCCGGTGCGGCAAACGCTTCTCCGGCTTCTGAAGAACCCCACATTAACTGGACTCTGGGCCCCAGTACCTCTCCTAGTCGGTTCCTCCAACTGGTGCTTGGGTGGTCTGTCTCTCTGGCATGCTCTGCAAACCACCGCGATGTGGCTGGTCCTTCTGCAAGCTCTACACGTGGCCAAGATAAATCTGCAATTGGCGTGAAGATGATTGCCTCCGCACCCCTTACATCTAGGTAAGAGAACTGCCTTGTAATCATTCTCTCATTGATGGTTTCCGTGGTTTTGCGCATTTGGTTGTCTTTGGAGCTTGTTGGTTTCAGGTTCTTCATCTTCTGACGATTCACTGATGAATTTGGTGACCTCGAGATGGAAGGAATCTTCAATTTTTGAAGATTTGGTGGGTTGCACTGTCTGCACTGCACCCCCGGCGGCTTTGTTGGCCATGACCTTGTCCTGTGACTTGGAGAATGTGAGGTTGGGTCTAGCAAACAGTCTCTGCTGAAGGGTTCTGTCTTGAAGGCCACAGACGAGCCGGTCTCTCAGTTGTTCCTCTAAGTTTGAGAACTTGCAAAGGCGTGCGGCCTGCCTTAGGCCCGCTATAAACTCTGAAGCTGTCTCTCCAGGTAGCTGCACTCTTTGGTCGAATTTAAAACGCCATGCCATCTCTGACATTTTGGGTTGAAAATGCCCCGTCAGCTTCTTCTTAAGATCTGCAAACAATACTGCTTCGATGGGCGTCAGTGCGAAAAGGTTTTCTGCTAGGTCAAAAGTTGCTGATCCACACACGTATAGCAACGTGGCGGCTTTTAGGCCTTCCTCTGCAATTTGGTTTGATTGTACATAGTTCCCTGCTTGCAAGAGGTAAGACGGCCAGTCTTCTGGATGTTTTACATCGAACTCTCTGAGTTTTCCAACCTTCGGCACCTTCCTCGATTCCTGCGTTCTCGGATCCTGCTTCTTAGGCTCAGGGAATGCATCCACTGAGCACGCGGCCGCTAGTGTGGCTTTACTAGCCGGCCTAGAGAGGCGGGGGGAAATGCCTCTTCCCTCCAGTGTGTATTGCCGACCCCGCATTGACTTCAGCCCTTTTTTAATCGGCGAAGCAGGATCCCACCTTCGTCACCACTGTTAAGTCATGGGCTCTGGTGAGCAGGAATGAAGACACAAGGCTGAGTACAGAGAAACTCATTCTTTATTCTCGCTGGAACTGTACTTGAGCTTGAGCCACACCCGGCCACAATATATATAGCCCAGCCCTACAGAAATTTATTTAGCATATGGCTGGTCACACACAGAATTAAAAGCACTTCATATTTACAAGTTAGAACAGTTAAAACAATTTTTTTTAAAAAAGAAGCAATTATAAAACCTAAGAGGAAAACAGAAATAACATTTCAGAGTTTAATGTCGAGTTTGGAGATCCAGTCAGTAGCTGCCGTTGTTACGCAGAGGAAGTCCTTAAAATCTCCTAGGTATCTTCTATTAGTGCATTCCCTCACTATATGTTGGATAGTCTATCGGGGAGCCCCGACAGGAAACAGCCAATAGGATTAAACCTGAGCTTGCCGCCTGGGCTGACCAATTGCAGGACTGGAGATGGCCTGTCTAGGTAGCTGGGGAGCCGTTAGCTCTCCAGCAACACACGTGGTGATGATACTACAAGTCCAATACATAACATTCTGGAAGTTTTACATCAAACTCTCTGAGCTTGCCGACCTTTGGCATCTTTCCTCGATTCCTGCGTTCTTGGATCCTGCTTCTTGGGCTCAGGGAATGCGTCCACTGAGCACGCGGCCGCTAGTGTGGCTTTACTAGCCGGCCTAGAGGGGGGAAAATGCCTCTTCCCTCCAGCGTGTATTGCCGACCCCTCGATAACTTCAGCCCTTTTAAATGGTGAAGCAGGATCCCAACCTCGTTGCCACTGTTATGTCGTGGGCTCTGATGAGCAGGAATGAAGACACACAGCCGAGTGCAAAGAAACTCATTATTTCTAGATGGAACTGTACTTGGGCTTGGGCTGCTCCCAGCCCCACTATATAGCCAAGCCCTATGGTAGCAGCCAATAAGATTGAACCCGCACTTGCCGCCTGAGGCTGACCAATTGCAGGCCTGGAGATGGCCTGTCTGGGCCATCTCCCCACAGCCCCTCACCTCGGGCCCTACCTGCCTCCCACGCCTTTCCCAGAAAACCCTCTGCCCTTCTGCCCAGGGAGCAGAGGCACAGCAGATTAAATTCCCTGACAAAATTAGGTCAGTAGATTCTGAAGGAGGCTTAAATATCTCATTACAGAGATTAAGGATGTGATTGCAAGTCGAAGACAATAAGGGCAGGATGTGAATCCTGCAGGCTTTAACTCGGCACCTGATCTTTCAGGCATCAATAAGCAGCTGGGCAGATCCACGTGCCTAGGCCAGACTGGGGCAACGTGACAGGAGGGCGCAGAACACAGGCGCAATGCTCAGTTCAGATCAAACCCTAAGGAGATACACAACTGTCCTCAGCTCACAGCCATTCATTTAACAAGGTTGATTTGGAGTCGTGACAACCTTCAAAAAAGTGACTTACAACCTGTACTCTCACTTATGACCATCACACTTCCCCCACCGATACGAGATCACCAGCTGTCAGGGAGGCCTGAAAATGGCGACCATATGGCTGTGGAGCATCCAGGGCCCAGGTGACAGCACCTGGCCAGGGGGCGCTGGAATGGCTAGAATCTCAGGGATCAGTCATAAGTACCACCCGTTCAGCATCATCCTAACCTCAAATGGCCACTGAATGGGTGTTGTTAAGGGAGGAATGCCTGTACAGTTTTTGGGGACACGGATAGAGTCATTCAAATAGGTTTCCTTCAACCCGGCACTAGACAGCAACCCTCAAAGCTTGAAACTATGATTCAGCAAAGCCCAGAAAATATTGTGAGTGTTGGCCTTTCCTCACCGGGCATCTCAGAGGCACCATCTTGCCCCCCAACACCCATGTGACTTTGACCTTTCCCCCCCTGCCCAAAATGTAAGGGCCTCTGTCTGACTCAGATCAAGACATGGAAAAGACTCTGAGGACCTGGTGGAAGAGACAGAGTACTGAGCACTTTTGCGATGTGGCCGGCACGCAGGGTGGTGCTGATGCAGAGAATTAAGGGAGGGGAACAAAATTACTAATTCCCTCCTGCTTTTATTAAGACGCCCCCTATTTGGACCAAAGTTTTTCCCCCCCTGCTGTTGAGCGGCTTCACTCGAGGGTTTGCCTGGTGTGCCCTGCGGACGGGGCCCCTCCACCCGTACAAACTGCCTGCAAACATTCATCCCACAAGGGAGGCAGCCAATCAACCCCCCCCCCGGGATCTCCTAGACATGAGAGCGCTCTGGTGGATAGAGGAGGTATTGCACACTGCTCGAGGAAGCCACTATTCTTCCGATCAGAACGGACTATTTAAAAGCCTGAGGCTGACACAGGGGGTGCCTGCTGGTTTGGGTGGTCTGCTTGTTGTGGCTCTGGGACAGAAGAGGCTCAGCAGAGTCTATGTGGCTCATTTCCTTCACTACAGGAGATCCTTGAAATCCTCCCCCATCAAGGATCAATCTGGTGAAGGAAGGGTGCACCTCTTCCACCAGAATTCGCACCTGCCTGCAGGGGAAAGAGCTTAGCTCCCCCAATTGGTGGCAACCCACTGCCCTCTTCTTGACAGCAATCTGCCCAGGGCTCAGTGGCCGAAGGCGGGCAGAAAGAGGGCCCCACTTGCAGTTCTCGTCTTTTGCTGCTCCGGCCCTGAAGCAAAGGAACACTGTATCTGATCCTGGTGGCCAGGCCCTCTTTAATTTGGGAAGTGCATCTCAACTCCGATCCCCCCCACCCCCAATACCTGAACAGCCTCCCCCTCCCATCCTTCAGAAGGCTGTCAAGACCTGCCTCTTCCACCAGATATAGGGGCTGGGGCGCTGATTCCTCTGGCGTGGCAGGCTTCTCTGCGGACCGACTGGAGAAGGATGTGCAGTGCCACAAACATGTTGCTTTCAACCAATTGATATGCTTATTTTGGCACTCGCTCCAAGTTAGTAGGCAAGGCAACACTCTGCTTAGTCCAAGTTAAAAACACGGGAGCAATCAAGGCCTGCATTGGGCAACTGGCTTAAGGAACATCAGCACAAATATGGCCCCCGTCAAGAGCCACGTTCTTGGCAACGGTCATTTCCAATGGGCTTTCCTTGGAAATGCCTTTGAAACACGGATGATGTTCCCTAGCTGGGTACTGAAACGTCTGCAAGAGAATAAACAGTCTCAGAGAGCGGGTTATTTTTTATGATTCTGACAAGGCTCAGGAGAAACAAACACACCACTGGCCTTAGCAGTCTACTCTTATCTACCCGCTTTACTGGAACATGATATTATCATAATTAAGATTGTTTGATCTGCTAATGACATCCGATTGCTCATTGCTTCCGAATCTTACCAACAAGGCCACCTGTGTGCGATCTCCATTCTTGCCAAGGGATGACAAAATAGGAACCAAGCATTGAGCTCTGTTGTCTTCTACAAGGGATGGGACTTTTGTTCCAGTCTGGAGCCATGCAGGGGTTACACCTGCACACCTGTCCCTGGACTGGGGACACTTCACATCGCTTGTGGGGACGGATGTTCATGGCTCATGGCCAAAAAATTCTCCAATTGAGGACCACAAACATTTCACAATTGCAACAGCAAGACTCGATGGGAAAGGAGAGAGATGACGCATCGATCATTTTTAAAATCTGCAGAACGTTGGGGATTCAACCTCATAGTAACCAGGTGGGATTTCGGTGCCCTGCCAATGGCAGGAGAACTGCTGAGAAGACGGTCCAAAGGGAAGCTTGTAGAATCCTTGCACAAAGGGGTCTACCTGGACACCTGGCCCTCTTTCTGGCTGCATTTCCTAATTGGACAGCCTGTTATAGAAAACAAGAATGAATCCAGTGCTGCCTCCCATCACATCTTCCTCTCTGCCTTGTCCTTGCTGTAGGTGTTTCCATAATGGGCGGGGAAGGAAAGATCAGCCTCCCTTTGTCAATCCTGGACCATCTATTTCTCCATGGATCAGCCACTGGGCTCGTCTCAGCCGCCACAGACAGCTTGGCAGAGCAGGAGAAGAACCTCTCCCAGGCGAGGTGCAATGGTGTCCTACGGGAAGCGCCTGGCCTGCCTTCTTGTTGGAGGTGCCGTCTACCCAGCCGTCTTTCTGCTGTCAGTCCTTATCCAATACAGAGGAACTGTATTTCCTCCTGGGATCGATCAACCCCTGAAGGCCCGCTTCTGTCAGACGATGCTCATCACAGGGTTAATTTTGGTAAGGTTTTCCTTCATTCCTTTTTTCATGAACTGAGACAGAAGAATTGTATTGATTTATCCTTTTCTTTAAAAATTAGAATTGGCACAAATTCATGGACACCTCCATCAATGGAACAGAAATGGTTTCTTGGCTTCTTGGGGATGGAAGCTGTGAAACTGACTGGTTCACCCGTCTGTTAGATTTGGAGACCTAAAGGAGAAGGGTTTCCCCTCTGTAAAAGGCAGTATTCCCCCACCTGAAGCCCTCCAGTTGGGTGAGATGTCAGGTCCCATCACCCCTAGTAAGCTCCCTTCAATATGACAGGGGAATCTCTGGCTTATGGATATTACTCCTATTTGTAAAGTTTAATGCCCTGTTTATTTATTATTTATTTATTATTGGGACTTATATGCTGCCCTATCTCCCGAAGGACTCAGGGCGGCTAACAACAAAATACAATAATACAGAAGTTAAAAAGAATTTAAATTAAAGGCCCCAGTAGAATAAATTAAAATTAAAATTAAGTTAAAAATTAAAAACATAAAATAAAATCCCTGTTAGTCCAGGTCAGCCTGATGGAAAAGGAGTGTTTTGAGGCCGCGGCAAAAGGACTGGAGATCCGGGGCCGTCCGAAGCTCAAGGGGGAGTTGGTTCCATAGGACTGGCGCTCCCACAGAGAAGGCCCTCCCCCTGGGGGTCGCCAGCCGACATTGACTAGCCGACGGCACCCTGAGGAGGCCCTCTCTGTGTGAGTGCACTGGGCGATGGGAAGTCATTCCTGGCAGCAGATGGTCCTGCAAGTATCCCGGGCCTAAGCCATGTAGGGCTTTAAAGGTAAGTACCAGCACCTTAAATCTCACCCAGAGGACAACCGGTAACCAATGCAGCTTGCGCAGGAGGGGTGTAATATGGGAGTATCGGGATGCTCCCATCACTACCTGCGCGGCTGCATTCTGCACCAGTTGAAGCCTCCGGGTGATCTTCAAGGGCAGCCCCATGTAGAGAGCATTGCAGTAATCTATACGGGAGGTAACGAGTGTGTGGGTGACTGTACGTAGGGCATCTCGGTCCAGATAGGGGTGCAACTGGTGCACCAGGCGAACCTGGGCAAATGCCCTCCTGGCCATGACTCCAATATGATCTTCAAAACTGAGTTGTGAATCCAGGAGGACGCCTAAATTGCGTGCCCTATCAACAGGAGGTAACATCTCTCCTCCCATAACCAAAGATGGAACTTCTTGGACTAAACGAAATGCCGGTACATAAAGCCACTCCGTTTTGGCTGGGTTGAGCTGGAGCCTGTTCTTCCCCATCCAAATCTGTAGCACTTCCAGGCAACGGGACATCACATCGAGGGCATCACTGGGTTGGTTTGGGGTGGAGATGAAAAGTTGGGTATCATCAGCATATTGATGATACCTCACCCCGAAACCACGGATGATCTCACCCAGCGGCTTCCTATAGATGTTGAACAGGAGGGGCGAGAGTACCGACCCCTGAGGCACCCCACAATTAAGGGGCCTAGGGGCTGACCTCTGCCCCCCCCGCCAACACCATCTGCGAACGGCCCAAGAGGTAGGAGGAGAACCACCATAAAACGGTGCCTCCCACTCCCAACCCCTTAAGGCGTTGCAGCAAGATACCATGGTCGATGGTATCAAAAGCTGCTGAGAGATCTAATAGGACCAGGACAGAGGAATAACCCCTATCTCGGGCCCACCAGAGATCATCCACCAGTGCGACCAATGCCGTCTCCGTGCTGTACCCGGGCCTGAAACCCGATTGGTACGGATCCAGATACTCAGCCAGAGCCTTGACCTGCTACAGCCTAACTCACTGTTATTTAGGCACTTCAGGTATGTGTTGAAGGGAGAACAACAGGATGCATCACGGCACTTGAAATGCAAACTCCGCCTTGCATCCATGTACAAAATGTACAGAGCCTGGGTGGGCATGCCACAATGCCCATTGTTTCATTCTGAAGGACCATCTACTTGCTGTGGGTACCATGCTCACTTTTTGGGCCAAAGATTAAAGTAATCTCCCAAAATTAAATTGTCCTCTTCTGTGCTTTGGCCAACAGGGAATTGTTTTAGAGGAGCTGGGTTTGTGCAGCGCCCTTGATCTCTTACGGTTTTGGACTAATGGAGTACCTCCGTGCAGGGATCCGTCCCTTGTCATTCAGAACCAGATATTTGATGGGGTGCCAGTGAGGATCTATTCATCTAGAACAGCGCCAACTATGAAAAGAAAAGCTGTGCTTTACATCCATGGAGGGGCAGGCGTTTTGGGAAGTGTCGGTAAGGCCACAGAGACTATTCCAAGCCAACCTTGGAGAGCTAAGCCCAGAAGGTTAGGCAATCTCAGGCCAATATTAGCTGGAACCCTAAAAATACCCAAGGTAATAGAGAAGCCCTTTCTGGACAGTTGGCTACCAAAACACAACACTGAGATGTTCATGAAGTCACCTGGTATTCCACTCAATGACTCTCCCTCTTTGTTTCCCTCTGTCTGTCTCTATCTCTGTTTCTGTCTCTCTCACACACAGACACATACAAACACAAGTATAGAAAAAAGTGAGGAAGAATCTGCCCTCTGAACAAGTATCCCAGAAGCAAATAGGAGAGCTGAGCAGTGACCAAGGGCAACCTTGGGGTGACAGCTTGCCTTCAGCAAACCTCCCTCCAAGGCTTCAGGCAGGGAAAGAAAATGGTTTCCAGGAATGAGTTTTCAACCAGCGCAACTGTCAGAATCCATTTATATCACATTCCTAAATGTATGTTTAAAACATTATCCCCCCCCCCTGGATTCTGCCATCTCCCAAGGAAGGAGGAGCGGATGTGGATTCAGCCTGCCTTAGGTTATTTCAAAGACCAAGGGAACCCTTTTGAACTGGGGGAACAAAGGGGAGGGTTAGGGAAGAAGGCATCTGGCCTGTGTCTTCTTTTAATTCTGTAGAGGAAGAAGGCAATAACCATAAAGATTCGAAGTTCCCTTTTTCCCACGAAAGGGATGACACGAAGTAAAATGATGGGAGGCTGACCAAATGGGGTTGAGGGAAGGGGGGGGGTTGAACCGGGAACTCTTTATAAAGTTTCAATTTGTAAAACAATACCAAGTCCTGTCTTGTATTTCCACAACCAAGCACGTCCTACTAAAAACTCCTTTTGGACTAGAACTGACTCCAAGAGTTTTTGATTCCCTAAGACGTGGATTGGGGTGGGTCCTGACAGCAACTCTCTGCTGCTCATTTCAGATTTCTACGAAAGAATCCTGCGCCACGTGGCCAAAGAGGGCGATGCGACCGTGGTCGCGGTTGGGTGAGTGTAGCCCTCCATGCCTTTCAGCATGGGGGGGAGGGGTTTGCCCAAAGTTATGGGCCTTTTCAAAAGAAAGCAAGGATTGAATTCATCAATGTACCCATAATAAGTTATTTTCTGTTCCTTTTAGGTATGGACTTGCGCCAGAGAATCCTTATCCAAACCAGTATTCTGAGTGTCTGACGGCTGCTGTCTACCTCATGAAACATTCTGAAGATTACGGTGTGGACAGTTCCCGTATTATCATTTCCGGAGACAGTTGTGGGGCTAATTTTGCCACACGCATTTGCCAGTTACTGGTGGACCGCAGAGACCTTCCCAAGGTCCACGCCCAAGTGCTGATCTATCCAGGTCTTCAGGGCTTGGACCTCTCTTTGCCATCCTATCAGCAGAACTGCAGAAGTCCAATCCTGTGGAAAAAACTGGTCGCCTACTTTTGCTGCCGCTACCTCAACAAGTCAACTTCCTTTGTAAATGAAATTATGAAGAGCAGCTACGTCCCCAAGGCCACGCGACTAAAGTACCAGAAGTGGCTGAATGCCAAAAACATCTCCGAACAGTTCAAAGTCAGGGGCTATAGAGAAGAAGACCACGCTTTGTCTAATTTCAACCCTCAGCTCCACGAAGAAATGAAAGTGATGCTCTCCGAGACCTTTTCCCCCTTGTTGGCCGAGGATGCCGTCGTCTGCAAGCTCCCTCAGACCTTCCTTTTGACCTGCGAGTTTGACGTCCTTCGAGACGATGGGCTGCTGTACATGAAGCGGCTGATAGACAACGGTGTGCCAGTAACCTGGAGCCACGTAGAGAATGGCATGCATGGAGTAATGGTCCTTTTTGGCTACGGCATCCTGTCCTTTCCTTCAGCAAAAAGGATTGTCAATGATGTCACCGATTTTATCAGACGCTTGTAAGGCTAAAATGAAACCAAGAGAGGGACCTCATCTTTTCACCTTATTCCTGAAATGCAGAGAATTAGGAGTACCAGACTTGGGCTCCCCTTTGGAAAAACTGCTTGAGTGCTGGTTGGTGAACCTCGAACCCGCGTTCTCTCCACCAGAATGCAGCTCTGAAGATCAAAGAGGCTCAGAAGAGCTCCTGAAAAACATGGTCGTCCAGCTGCTTCTGGAGCCAGTTGGCCTCAATAGTGACAGAAGTTGTGCCAATGATCACCACCCCCCTGATCTGAAAAGTGTGTGTGTGTGTGTGCGTGTGTGTGTATAGACACACACACTCCAGGGAGGGACAGAGAAGGATTGTGTCTGGAAAGGCAGGACCTTCACACCTGGGTCCTTCGGCTACTCCTGACAAAAGAAGTGCAGGAAGACCAACTCCTCCCAGGATCCATTTCAGAATCAGAACCAAAGAATCTCCTCTCTGGGGGGGGGGTGGAATCTGAATTGACTCCTTTCAGTGGAACCCCGAGGCCCAGGCCCCCAACGGCAAAAAATGCATCTTCAATTCAGTCAGAAAATTCCCATCCTTAGGAGAGGATGTGTGGAAAGCTGCTCTCCAGAGACCCACAGGGCAAAGTGGCCTCTCGCTTCCAGTCCCCCCCCCATGGTGGGCGAGGGGTGTTGAGCAAGGGGACCATCCCAGATGATCGAGGCAGGGCTCCGGGAGGGAGGGCAGCTGCAGAAATGCGAGAGGCCTCGCTCTGACTTTTCAGCCGGGAGCCTTGTAATTATGCTGATCAGGGCACGGCCTCTCCGAGACCTCTCGGAGGTGAACAAACAGCTCCACGGGATCTTTCGGCTCTCCTGGGAAGGCGCCCTGTTCAACCCACGCACAAGGAAAGGGCTCCTCTGATCCTCAATGCCCCTTCTCGCCTCACCCTCTCCTCGCTCGGCTCCCCTGCCCACCAAGACGGTACGTCTAAGCCCAGCATCTGAGGTGCCGCGTCCTGATAGCACCAATGTTTGGATCATGGCCACTTCAGGAAAGGATGGAGGCAAACTGCAATGTTTTCACAACTCGCCTGTTCGAGGGTATATCAAAGGGCCGTATGGCTCGGGGAAGCCAACCGCAGCCACGTCAACAAAAGAGGCTCTCCCGACCTCCAAACTCCCAGGGGACGTTCGGGTCTGAAGGCTGACCAAATGCCAGCAGGGCAGCCAAGGCTGTTACGGAGCTTCCTGCTCTGCTCTTGGCCCGGGCCGGTTACGATGACCTGCCCCAGATGGAGATTCCGCCGGGGACTGAGTGGCCTGCGCAGCTCTCTGGGGGGTGCGCTGGAGTTGGAAATACCCCTTTTCCTCCCATTTATGCCGGTGCTCGTTGGATGAACTCCCTCGGGTCAGGGTTTACTGAGGCCCACTCCCTTCTTTGCATCAACAAAACATAAGAGGAGAGGAAGGTCAGTAGAGCCTTGCAAATGTTAGATTATGACGCCTTTTGCTTTCCACGCTTGCTGCAAGGAGCCCTAGTGGGAGTGGAAGCCAAGAGGCCGAAAGAAGCACTGCAGCCCGGGTCAAGCTCGTTCTGACTCAAATTCTTGAAACCTTAAAAGCTTGTCTTTCTGGAAAGCCCGCTCTGGTTTAATAAAAGTCTTGCCTTATTTTGTATCCTTCTGCCCTCTTCTCTTCTCGTGCTTCTCCTTCAAGGTGGCTGGAAAACCACCTGACAGAGCAAAGCAAACACCGAAAGGCTTTTATCGGTCTTTGAGTCTGCTCTGTTTGTGCCTGTCTGTTCTCTCGCAAGGGAACTAAAGCAGAGACCGGAGATCCTTCACTTGACCCGAAAGGACAAAAGTCCCCTCAGAGACTCCGAGGAGGCTTTTTCTTCCGCCTTTCGGCTCTGGTGCACTCAGACCAGGCCCGGCTGCTCGTTATCGTGGCCCTCCCTAATGCCAAGGGCGCCCACGTATTGCATCCCGGATCCCAACCGTCACACGTGCAGGCAGAGCTGCCTCGGCTAAGATACGTGGCTAAAAGCACAGCCTTCACTCCCGTGATTCTGATAAACCCCGATCATTCTGATAGAGTGAAAATGATGGGAGGGGTTTTGGCAGCCATGCCTTCCTCTTTGCACTGCACAGATCCTGAGGTCTCCTGCTGAGCTCTCGCTGGGCACTTCCGGGGCCAGAAGGAGCTCAGCACGTCTCTCTTGGGGTCAAAAAACCCTTCTAGAAAAGGGAGAGAGACTCTCCTGGACAGAGACACCTGGCATCATCGCCCCCGTATTGTGCCAGGCGCCTGTCAGAAGCTGAGAAGAAATCTCTGCCGCAGATTAAGGAGTGATTCACCGCCTGGTGACGGAGCTGTGAAGGTCAAGGGGTCCTCCGGTAAGCCTGGACAGGCCCTGGGCGGAAGGGCTGAATTTTCTACTGATCTGCAATCTCCTTCCGGTCCCCACTTTATATCCTCCTTTCAAAAAAAGAAAGCCTGTTTCCTAGGAAGTGCCTCTCTTAAGTCCGTTGCATTTTAAGATGCAGTTCTAGGACTCTCCTGGTCCACAGCCAGGAAACCCCAAGAGAAAGGCCGAGGAAGGAAGCAGAGAACGAAAAGGAGGCAAAATTATTGCTCACAGCATCTGGCTCCTAACCCAGAGTAGGGGATGGAACAGCCTAGGATGCAAGAGCCATAACCACAAAGAACAGAAAGAAAACGACTGGGGGCAACAGGGCTGTTTCCTGCCTCTGCCCCCCCCCCAATTTTTTCACACTGTCCAGCGCAATCCGTCTTGGGGGCAGAACTGGAAGTCTGAAACGGGCCCCCAATGGCCGGCAGGCACGATTAAGGGTGCTGCCCGCCACCGCTGCCTCCCTAACGGAGGTCCTCTCCGCCCCCAACGACGTCCAGCGGAAGCCCTCCAATCCTATGGGGTGGGAACGGGTGCTTGCCCAGTTACCGAGCCCCCTAGAGCCCAGGACGAGGGGCTCCTTCTGGGACTGCCTTCGAGTAACAGCGAGAACCTCTGCTTGGCGGGCGGGGCGGGGCCAGATTCAGGGCCCTCCTGGTCGTCGCCGGTGGGGCTGCACGGGCGGGGCTCGACCGGCTTCCTACGGGCAACAAGCCGCGCCTGAATCCGGCGAGGGGCCGAGCAGGACGGGAGGTGTGGTCCGAGGGCGCTCCGCCCCGACCGCGAAGCCCGAGGCCGAGCACTGCGGCGGCGCTCCTTCCCTCCGTCCGCGGCCGGCGCCCCGATGGGCTTCCCGCAGGCGCTGCTGGCGCTGGCGGGCGCTGCGGGGCTGGCCGCCCTGATCCTGCTGGTGCTGGGCAGCATCTACTTCGAGGCCACCAACTCCGAGGTGCCAGCCGGGCTGGAGCAGCCGGCCAAGCTCCGCGTCATCCACGCCTGCCGCATCGGGGCCGCGGTCTTGGTGAGCTGACGGCGCGGGGCGGGCGCCCCCGAGGGAGACAGGCAGGCAGGCAGGCCGGCAGGCAGACAAGTGCCGGGCCGTGGCCCGTGCCCCACGGGAGTAAAGGCTCTGCCGAAGTGCAGCGGCGGCGCTGCTGCTGCTGCGCGGAGAGGGTCCAGAGCCGGGCAGGGCGGGGGGAGGGGCGTCGAGAGGACCCCGCCTACGCCCCTCTCGGGCTGACGAAGCCGGACGGGGTCCCCTCTCGGGAGCCCGGCTGAGCCAAGCTGGGCGTCCCGGGGCGCGCACAAAAACCGGCCTCTCTCAGGACAGCCGCGCCCGATGGGCGCCTCCAAGGGCAGCCCGGGGCGAGCGGCACCGCTGACCCTGGAGAGAGAACCCCGCCCTCGGGCTTTAAGGGCTCCGCCCGGACCCCTGAAAGGAGTGAGGGGAGGCTGAGGACTCCCGCACGGCCAAGCCGAGCTTCCCGCCAGTGGCTGGGCGCTTCCCTGCTCCAGGGAGGTCCGAGGGGCTTCCGAGTCAGGCCCGGAGCAGGCTGCCTTTTGCCTGCGGCCAACCGCTCGAGCACCTGCTTCGCTCCCCTAAAAGGGAAGGATTCTGGAGAACCTGCGCCTCTGCACCCAAATCCAGTTCGTCCGGTTTGTGCGCAACGCCTGGACGAGGAGGAGAGACCCCGCCCTCTGCATCCAGGACGCCGCCTTCGAGGGAATCCCCGTCCGGATATATCGGCCCAAAGCGCCCTCGGCCGCCGGCCCGAGGAAGGGCATCGTGTACTTCCACGGAGGGGGCTGGATCTTCGGCAGCTTGGGTGAGCCAGTCGCCGCGAGATCAGCTTCCTCCAAAGGAAGAGGAACGCCGAAACCGAAGTTGATGCCTAGGAGAAGAGATTGGGAGGGAGCCCTTTTCAGGAGGGAGAGGTTGCCTTTGGGGACACCCCTCCACCCACGCCCCACGGCATAGTTCCCAGAAAAGACTGGGGGGGAGGGACACAAAAGGGAGGCTCTGAAGGTTGCTGCTCTAGATGCCTCTCCAGGACAGAAGGCAGGATTTAGCCCAAAATTGTATTATTCAATTCCTGCACAAGTGTGGAGAGAGAGAGAGAGAGAAAGGGAGGGAGGGGGGAGAGGGAGAATATTTTTAATTCTTTGCTGATCCAGATCTGATTCAGGCGCAGTGATGCTATATTGAGTGTACTGAATAATTCAGATCAGATCTCCAAATTTACTCTATTTGAGTTTCAGAACAGAATTGCCAAACTAAACTGATCCAACCCAGAAAATGGGTCAGATTCAGGAAAAAAAGGTTTTCCATGTGTGACTACTGAACCACTGGATCCAGTCGGAAGCAACCAGTTGATTCAAACAAAGGAATCCAAAAGAGACTTCTTCGCCTCCTTCATGCCCACAAGGCACTGATGACCATTTGCCGTTGGGGCTTGTTTCTCAGAGAACTGGATAAAAAAATTTGGGTGGTTTCCATGGTGGTGGCAGCATTTAGGAGATGTGTGATGCAGGGCTGGCAAGCGCTGACTACTTCCAGTCAATCATGCAAATAATCTGCTTTTCAGGGAGCCAGGAGCACCTCTGCTGCTATTTCGCCAGAGAAAGCGACTCGGTGGTTGTATCCGTGGCGTAAGTCATCCCAAATGGGTTTTGAAATCTTACCCCAGATCCTGAGAGTTCAGAAGAGGCAGCCCAAGAAAATGAGCCACCAGCTTTACGAGGCCGGCCACCCCACCCACATCCCCACAAATCTTGGGCGAAGCTCCCCAACAAAACAGAAGGGCAGCAGTTGCTATCATTTCCCTTCATTGATACAAGCAAATGGGGCAAGACTCCCCCTTGGGGGCAGCCCCGTTGCCCTCAAGGAGAAGTTAAAAGTCTTTCCTGGCACTCCTCACAATTTGGGGTCAACCAAGCTCGCCCCACCCACAAGGAATTGAATTGAATTTATTAAATTTATATGCTGCCCTTCTCCCTAAGGACTCAAGGTGGCTCACAACAATAAAAAGTTAAAAAACATAAAATACAAAATTTAAAAAAGAATTAAACCATAAATGTAATAAATGCATAACAATTAACCCAATAAACCAAATTTAAAACTATAGTCAGTCCAGGCCCGATTGTTGGAACATCCATGTCTTCAGGTCACGGCGGAAGGACCAAAGGTCAGGGGCCATCCGCAGCTCCGGAGGCAACTCATTCCAGAGGGTCGGCGTGCCCACAGAGAAGGTTGTCCCCCTGGGGGTCACCAGCCGATGGAACCCTGAGGAGGCCAACTCTGTGGGAGCGAACCGGGCGATGGGAGGTTGACAATGGCAGCAGGTGGTCTTGCAAGTACCCCAGGCCTAAGCCATGTAGGGCTTTAAAGGTAATTACCAGCACCTTGAATCGCACCCAGAGGGCAACCGGAAGCCAATGCAGCTCGTGCAGGAGTGGTGTAACATGGGAGTATCGAGAAACTCCCATAAGCACCCACGCGGCCACATTCTGCACCAGCTGAAGCCTCCGGGTGCACTTCAAGGGCAGCCCCATGTAGAGAGCATTGCAGTAATCCAGGCGAGAAGTGACAAGGGCGTGGGTGACCGTGTATAGGGCATCTCGGTCCAAAAAGGGGCGCACCAGGCGAACCTGTGCGAAGGCCCCCCTGGTCACAGCAGTTAGATGATCGTCCAAGTTAAGCCGTGAATCCAGGAGGACACCCAAGTTGCAGGCCCTTTCTGAGGGGGGCAATACCTCCCCCCCATCAAAAGAGATGGAACATGTTGGACTATATGAGATGCCGGTATTCACAGTCACTCAGTCTTGGAGGGGTTCAGCCTGAGCCTGTTCTTTCCCATCCAGACCCACACCGCCTCCAGGCACCGGGACATCACGTCAAGGGCATCACTGGGTTGGCTCAGGGTGGAGATGAACAACTGGGTATCATCCGCATATTGGTGATACCTCACCCCAAAGCCACGGATGATCTCACCCAGAGGCTTCATATAGATGTTAAACAGGAAGGGGGAGAGAACCGACCCCTGAGGCACCCCACAAGTGAGGGGCCTCAGGTAGATCTCTGCCCCCCTGCCAATACAAACTGCGAGCAGCTCGAGAGGTAGGAGGAGAACCACCGTAGAACACTGCCTCCCACTCCTAACCCCCTGAGCCGTCGCAGCAGAAGGAGTGGCTTCTTCGTTACTACCCGGGGCTTTCTGCTTCTTAAGTGAGGGCTCTCTTTGCATCCGAGGAGGCTGGTAGTGCCTCAACTGAACCACCGCGGGGATCTCTCTCTGCGTCTTGAGGGAGAAGATGAAAATCTTCCACTGGTTTATGTGGCCCTCCTTCCCTGCAGGTACCGCTTGGCTCCAGAGCACAGACACCCCGCCCAGCTCAATGACTGCGTTGCTGCCTCCACCCACTTTCTGAAGGTCGCCGAGGACTACGGGGTGGACAGCAGCCGGGTCATCCTTGCTGGGAATGAGGCGGGTGGGAATCTCGCTGCCAGGGTCTGCCAAATCTTAGCAAGTGGATCAGGCCCCACCAAGGTGCGTGCTCAGATCCTCCTCTGCCCCGTTCTCCAAGCGGTTGACTTCAACCTGCCTTCCTACCAGCAGAACCGTGCTGTGCCGCTTCTGTTCCGAGAACGGGCAGCTTTCTACCTGCTGCAGCGCTCGACGGGAGACGCTTCACACCTGGGGGACGTCTTGGAAGGGTCGCATGTCCCGATGAAACTGAAAGCACAGTACAGGAAGTGGCTGAGCGGGGACCTCCTCCCGGAGGGGTTTAAGGCCAGGGGCTACAAGCCCACCACCTGCCTTTCCTCCAGAGAGGACGTCTCCGGGGCCCTTGAGAGCCTGACCCTGCCCGAATGCTCACCGCTTCTGGCAGAGGAGGCCGTCCTCCGGCTGCTTCCCGAGACCTTCATTCTGACCTGCGAGTACGACGTCCTCAGGGACGACGGTCTGCTCTACAAGAAGCGCCTGGAAGAGCAGCGTGTCCCGGTGACCTGGCTCCACCTTGCAAACGGATTCCATGGGATTATAGACTTTTTTGAGAGAGGCTGGCTCGGTTTCCCATCCGGGAAAAAGGGGGTGGATGATATTGTCAGCTTCATTAAAAGCTTATGAAATAACAAATATAACAATATTGAGTTGGTAGAAGACTTACATTTGTCACAGATTCACTCCAGTTAGGACCAGCCTGAGCACAAAAGGCTAAATTGCTCTGGAGTTTGAGCAGTGGCCAAGGAGGTGGGACGCAGAGGCTCTCCATGCTTCCCATCATGGAGAAGAGAAGGAGTGACCTCCTCTTGGGCAGAACGGAGGGGGGGCGACCACGAGAAGCAACCATATCATACTGTCCTATGGTACTGGATTCGGTGTCTTCTTTATAATGGGCTATTCCAAATTACTGGGTCATTGTGGTATTTCATGTAGAGTTCCATGACATTCGTTTTGTTTTATTTGCACTCTGACATGAAACTCAGATTATTTGGGAGACTGAATAACGTTAGAAACAACATGATGGAAATGGCCGTGCAGATTTGTGTGCTGCAATTCAGGAATAAAATAGAGCTAACTTGGCTCTGTTATGTTAACATGGTGACTTAGTCTTGTACATAATCCTTTTGCAAAGGAGGTAACTAACCAGATTCAGGCTCAAAAAAAGCTGGAAACCTTTACAAAGAGTCCACAGAGGACGTTGCTTTCGGCTTCTGCGCATGAAATGCTGCACTAATGGCAGCACTGAGCTCCATCCCACGTGCAGATAGAAGAGGCTCCCCAACATCAGATGTACTTTAATTAGTTCCGTTTACCCTCCCGATTTTCAGCCAGACTTTCCAAGCAACCAGAAGCATCCCCTACGTATCCGGCCCCATAGCCCTGGAGCCCATAGAACAAGCCCAGGGATTGCATTGCCACAGAATCCCCCGTCACCGTGTCACAGGAGGGCAACCAAGGCGATGGGCAACAATGGAGAACCTGAGAGGAAGGAACGCCACAAAGGCCCAACTCTCCGCTCAGGAGGAGCCCCCAGGAGGAGGAAAGGAGTGGGGGGAAATCATGATGAACCTATGCAGAGATGTCCAGGAATGCACCCTGCCCAGCTGGAAGGTGGGGCCAAAGTACTCGACCAAAGTGCTGATTGGAAACTGGGGAGAGGAGAGGAGGAGGGTAAGAAAGACCCCCAAGACGGGGGGGGGGGGGGAATCAAGGCAGTTGGGACAGGAAATCAGAATCCGTGGGTTCCCAAAGGGGGAGCCCAGCGTGGCCGATCTCAGCTTGTTTCTATGGTGACTGTTTATCTGGGTTATTTTAGTTTGTCCGCGATAATGAGGGGACCGTTCAAAGCACCTTCAAACAAGATTTTGTCCCTTTCCCCACTGGGACCCCGGACCGAACCGTGATGCGGAGGCTTATGAAGAGGCTGGAAGTGACTCCTAGTTACAAGCCTGGGGCCTCCTCTGCCCGGGCCTTTTAGTTCCACGTCCTGGCTGGACTGGGAAGACTTTGCGATTCCAGCCAGGGTTGAGAGGGAGAGCCCCGGTTCCTATCCCCCCTTTCACACTGAGCCCCACACGGGCTGCTTTCACGCCTTGCACTTGACAGCGGCAGAGAAGAGAGACGTTACCTGGGTGTGCACAATACACCAAGCCAGACACTAACCCGAGGGCTGAACTACACACCAAGAAAACCCAACAAAAACCAATCAAGTTTAAAGCAAACCAAACTCAGCAGGCAACACAAAAGCTACTCTTACGTTTAGTCCCGAGCGCCCCCCACCCCCCAGACCAGCCTCTGGATGTTCTTCCCTCCCAAGTTCCCTGCCTCTGAGCAGGGGCTTCGTAGTTCACTCGCAGCCCCCAGAGCCACCGTGGCTCCATTCAGGCAGGCCATGACATTCTGGCCACGTGCCTTTCCTAACGGTCACCAAGGTCTGACTCTGCATTCTGCCCTCCCCAGTCCAGTTCTACCAGTCTCAGTTCACCTCATCAGCCTAGCCAGCTCACCCACCCCCGGGCGTGATGGGAGGGGCACTTGCAGCCTGCTCCTGGTCAGGCCCACCACCTTAAAAGGGTACAGGTTGTCTTTTAGACCCACTGGGAAGAGGCCAGGCATCAGCACCTGGTCTCGCAGTATGACGATCAATACAACAGACACGGCCACAACCCCCAGCTGCCTCCACTCCGCAAATGGCACAGGCACAAACTGGCATGGACGCCAGAGAAATCGGACTATCCCCTTTCTGGTAGGTCCCGGCAGGACAGTGAAGGGTGGGCTCCTGAGCTAGAAGGCTGGGCAGGAACACCTGTGGAATCTGCAAGACCGTCAGGTGGACGTTTGCTAGCCAGCTGCGATGGGACAAGTAGGAATTAAAGCAGGTCTCCAGAGGGGGGAGAAGGGGGGAGGAGGCGTCCAGATCCTTGCTGGGTAGAGTCAGGGCTACCAGATCTGGAAGTCTCTGCCTACAAACATGATTGACACTGCAGCTATCCAATGGATGCTGGTGTTGTGATTCAGGGTCAGCCTGTGGGTTCGGCAGTTGGGTCAGACGAATCAGAGGAGGAGGGGGGTGTTGAAGACCTTGCTGAGGGGGTTGAAGATCTTGCTGATGATAGCCCTCAGGCAGGCCCCTCCCACTTGGTCACCATGGAGACCCAGCTGTGTGAGCCTGACAGTGTGGATGAAGATGACCCACAGCTGGCCCTGTTCAAGGACGCCCGACGCAGGAGGCAGTCAAGTAGGAGTAAACAGAGGAAGGCTGTGGGGCTTCTCGGAAGGAGGCAGAGAGAGGCCACGCCCTGAACTCTTTATAAAGGGAATGTTTGGGGAGGGCTGGTTTGCTGAAAGCAACCGCTCAGATAGTGTTTCAAAGCTCCGGTATCTTGGTTCGTGTGTTGTTTGTTTTTGTAATAAATTTGGCAGACGTATTCCAGCCTCTTGCCGTCTGTAAAGGGGTTGCCTTTTCTGCAAGGCCGGTAGCAGGCTGGTACAGAACAGCTGGTGGTCTCATGGTAGTCCTGGGGATGGTCACATCAGCCTCCCCCCCAAGAACCGAAAGACTGCCTCCTCATCCCGAGGGCCCCCACCAGCATGCAGGAGGAAAGACCCACCTGCCCTGGTTCATCCTCAGTGCTCTTAAGCTTCACTGCCTCAGCTCCTCTATCAGTGCTCAGATCCCTGGTCTAACTTAATTATTTGGGAACAGTTACGGCCCCTGCTTCTCCTCCTCCTCTCCCATTTCGTCTTCCCTCACCCCTCACCTTTTCCCTTTCGTTTTGCTTCCCCTCCCTCCTCCTCCTCCTCCTCAGAGCCCCCAACCAACGATGGTCTTGTGGAGCACCTGATGAAAGCCTGGCATCGCAAAGAGACGGAAGTGGCCCAGACCGTTTACCACACCTCCTACCCCAAGCCTCCCGCACCAGGCGCATCCTGGAACAGAGCCGCAAGGCCCCCCCCAGCACAAATAAAGCTGCCGGGGGCACCCAGGAGATGTGATTGTTCTCTTTCCAGAGGGGGGCGCACAGCAGTTGGATTAGGATGGAGAGGGAGGGCTGCCCCGATGTGGGAGAGGATGCTCGAAATATTTTGCATGGGGGGGGGACCAGGGCAGGGAAAAATAAATCGGTGGAACTAAGATTTCCCACAACCCCCAGAATTTGACTTCAGTGCCTCCCCCCACATACCTAATTAATAATCACAACATCACACCAGTTGCCAAAAGATCACAGGACGCAACTTTGCACAGGTGTGACAAGTACTGGATTGGTCACCATTGTGGCACTACATTTGGGGGGGGCGGAGGAAAATTTTAGCTTCAGGGAAAAATGCTCTTTTGGAGTCCAAGCTGCCAGAGTTCGCCCTCAACCTCGCCAGGACTTGACCCAGCTTTCCTCCAGGGGGGAGCCTCAGCTGCCGTGAGGTAGGGATGGACAGCTTCCCCCCCATGGGTGTTAGATGTTTAGTGACAGCCATAGCAGTTACCCAAAAGGGTCATCAGATGGAAGCAAAGAGGCTTCTTTGCTTCCACTGATGAGTCAGGGGTCTCAGACCCCTACAGCCCCATTGGCAGAGTGTTTTATGGTTAGGGAGGGACTGAGACCCCCCATAAATACCTCTGCTCAAGGGGGCTGCTCTCTCTTCAGTTTTGTTCTTCTTCTGTTCCAGTTATGCTATGCTAGCTTGCTTTCTTTTCTTTTGTTCTCTCTCACATGCAGGCATGAATGCCTTCATGCCAAGTAATTCTTTATCTTTAATCTATCATTGAATAAACTTCATATGATTGCATCACGCAGAGATGCAATCATATGAAGTTTATTCAATGATAGACCTCGTGAGACCATCTCACAAGTTGGAAGCAAGAGGATGGTTTAAGGGAACGCTTCCAAGCCAGCCAGCGGCTATACTACAAGATGTCTGGAAGATCCAGCACAAACCCATTTAAAACGAATGGCAGGAAATCTCCGATTGTGACCAGGAGTCTTCAATCAAAGACAACAGCCCAGCCCCCAGCCCCTGAAGCAAACTCCGCTGCAGGTGAGAGCACAGATGACCTCCATTCCCTCAGAGGATCCAGCAGAGCATCTGGGAGTCCTTCGCATGCCTCCCTACCACTGAACGCCACAGAGGAAAGCATAGAAGGCTTGCAGACTGCCCAAGACTGCTCAGATGCTGCAGAAACAGACCTGGCTGAAGCCAAACGCCGCGTGAGCACAGGAGCGTGAAGAGCTGCTTCTAAAGCTCCTTACAACGCAAAAGAGGGGGACCCCAGCCAAGGAAACCTCTGAACACCTGGTGAGTCTTTCCCAAGTGACCACGAGGCCCCCAAATATGGCACCCGCCACCCTTAGTGACCCCGGGACCCCAGGGCTTTTGGCGCGAAGTTCCCCACCCAACTGTGAGCTACAGCTTCCTGGGGCAACCAGAAACAAGATGGCTCCCCCCAGAGTGCCCACATGGCCTGGCACAGGAAACAAGATGGCGGCCCCCAGTAACCCCCACATGGTCTAATAAAGACAGGCCTCAACTAAGCCTGGAGGCCCAGCAATCCCTGGCATCCAGCCGAAGTAGCATGCAATCCCTGGCATCCAGCCGAAGTAGCATGCAATCTCCTGGGTCCTCCCCACCACAAAGCCTAAAGTCCTATGATAGCAATAAAGACTGTCCAGCCGAGGCTGATACAGCAGGACTTGAGACAGCCATCCAGGTCCTGGTTGCAACCCTAGAGGCCAAAAGGACAGCAGCTCTAGAGTTGGGGATAGCTAGCCCCCCTCCAAGGCCTCCTACCCTCTCCCCAGGGCCTAACTGCTGGGAGGGGTCCAGCCTGGAGCCTCCCAACAATCAACCCCCGCGGCCTCCCACCTTCTCTTCAGGTCTTCAGGACCAGCGATGGGCTTCTCAAGGCAAATCAGGCAATCCAGGCAATCCAGCCTCCATCCTGCCGGGAGGCATCTTACAATCCTCAGGAAAAATCTTTGGAGCTCCAGCCGGCTGGCAAATCTGGGCTCCGCCCCCCCATGCCTCATGGGAAGAGAAGAATCCCGAGCATGCCCAGACGGATTTACCAAATAATCAAAGAAAAATTCCCCCCACGACCACTAGAGGGATATCTTTACCTTTTATCTCAATGGACACCTCTCAAATGTTTGAAAGTGCCACTGACAAGAATTCATTTTCCCCAACATCTAATCTTCCGAATGACTTTAAAAAACTACAACTTGGGGGGGAGAATTACAACAGTTGGAGTAGAGATGTGCAGGTATGTCTATTAAAGGATGGGACTCTAGAAATGGTGCAGAAACCGCCTCCTCTCCCCTGGGGACCCCGAGAAGAGTGGTGGCACAGGCAGGCCTATACAACTCTGCTGAGTTCGCTGGATAGCAACTTGTTCTCCAGCATTCCAGAAGGACTCAGAGCTGGTGAAGTTTGGCAGTTATTATACAATTTATTCAACAGTGACACCATTGGTTCGATCACCAGACACACAACTGAGTTTTACACAACCAGACTGAGGTTTGGTGCCAGCATGCCT
The DNA here is from genome assembly GCF_947247035.1 of Vipera ursinii. Classification (NCBI taxonomy): domain Eukaryota; kingdom Metazoa; phylum Chordata; class Lepidosauria; order Squamata; family Viperidae; genus Vipera; species Vipera ursinii. The sequence goes on from NC_139518.1 coordinate 34,579, forward strand.
GAACATCTTGCAAAATTAAAGGCACTAAGGGCAGAACTGATGTCCAGAGACTACCCTGTAACTGATGCGAACATGGTCGCTGTCATTCTGGCTTCCCTGGACAGGAGTTGGAGCAATTTCATTGTTTCACTGGAAGGGGCCAGGAGGGAAGACATAACACTGTCCTACCTCACAGGGAGACTCATCGAAGAAGATAGGAGGAGAAGAGATGCAGGAGAATACGCCAGAGTCACCACTCAGCTAGCCAGAAGGGGGCGCCACAACTCAGAGCAAATTAATGCTCTACTTAAGTGTTTCATCTGTGGCTCTGAGGAGCACCTCAAGAAAGACTGCCCCCATCAACAAGCCCCTAAACGTGGTCCCAATCAAGTAAGGGGCAAGGGGCAAGGAAGGGGGCGTGGCTGGGGCAAAGGAAATACCAAGGGAAATTTTCTGCATACTTGTTCCCTCATCCCCATAACAAAGGCTGATAGCTCCACTGACTTATGGTTATTGGACTCTGGAGCTTCTTCCCCCATTACCAATATGAGTCAAGGTTTTAAAAGGTTAAAGAAAATTAACTCATCTGTCAAAGTGGCCAACGGTGATAAAGCTTTAGTTGTTGGTGAGGGCACTGTTTCTGTACCCGGACATGGAAAAGTTGAAGGGGTGTTACATGCTCCCTCCATTGCCAACAATCTATTAAGTATTATCAAATTATGTGACGATGACGAGGTGGAAGTTTTATTTCGCAAGGGGGGAGGTCATGTCACCCGGAACCAGAGGGTCATTGGAAATATTGCCATCATAAATGGTTTGCCATATTTCTCACCTGAGAGCCCACCCACCTCAGAAGGGGCCCCAAAGCCAGCCCCAAGGCTTTCCAAAGGCAGTGCGGGCAAGAAACCTGAATCTCAGCAGGCACCTACAGCACCACTCAAAGCAACTAGAGCCAAGAGGGTGTCAGTGGGGAAGCCGCTCCATGATAAGTGTGCCCATTTCTTACACAGAGGATTAGGTCATGCGAGCTTCCCTGTAGTTAAAAAGATGGGAGAATTTGCTGAGGGAGTCCAACTCAAGGATTGTGACGTGTTCCTGGACTGTGCCATTTGCAAGAAGACAAAGAGGAAGGCTGCCCCCATTCCTAAAATGTCACTGCGCAAGGCCCAGTACCCGTACCAACTAGTACATGTTGATTTGGTTGGGCCTTTCACACCATCCCTAGGGAAAAGACAGTATTTTCTCACTGCCGTTGATGATTTTTCACGATACGGCCACGTGTATACCCTCACAGAAAAATCCGAAGCCTTTGACGCCATAAAGTCACTGTACAACTTTGTAGAGACCCAGTATAAGACCAAGATCGCACAATTGCAGAGCGATCGCGGGGCTGAGTTCATGTCCCGAAAGTTCCAGGACTGGGTAAGGCGTAAGGGCATCCGCCATTTTCTTACTGCACCATTCACCCCCTCTCAGAATGGCGTAGCTGAGAAAAGAAATGGAATCCTGCAAACCATGATGCGTAGTCTGATTGCAGATGCTGGAGTCGCAGAATCATACTGGGCAGAGGCAGTCCACTACGCCAATTACACCTTAAACCGCACCTGGAGCAGTGTTGTGAACCAGACCCCATATTTCATGGTTCATGGTAGGAAACCAAATCTGGGACATTTACGTGTGTTTGGTTCCTACACATGGGTGCACATCCCCAAGCAGCTGCGGAAGAAAGGGAGATCTGTCTCCCAGAGACTAAGTTTCTTGGGCTATGCTCCTGGCTCCAAGGCCTATCGTTTCCTGGGAGAAGGGGGCAGGCCTGTGACTTCCCAATCTGCCTCTTTCGAAGAGGACTCCAATTGGACTCAGATCCACTCGAATGATCTGAGCCCATATGCCAACCGACCCAGCAAGGACACACCGACCACGACACCACCTGAGACGACCACATACCCTGCCACCGATGAAAGTGAGGAACAAGACGAAGATGCGTCCAGTCCCATGGAGGAAGAGACGCCGTCTTCACCCCCAGCGACGCCTCAGAGACCCACGGAAGAAAAGGGCGGTGAGTGGCAGAAGGTAAGGAGGTCAAAGCGGTCCAACAAAGGAATCCCGCCAAAGAGAATTGACATTGGCCACATCGCGTCTGTCAAAAGCATTGTGGTCACCCCAAAATCCTTCTCTGACATCCAGGAGCTGCCCATGGAAGAGCAGGAGAAATGGCAGCTTGCGATGGAGAAGGAGATGCAGAGCTTAAAGAAACTCAAGGTCTTCACCCCCCAGCAACCACCAAAGGAAAGAAAAGTCATTGGCACAAGGTGGGTTTACAAAGCCAAACCACTTGCCAATGGCCTCTACCTGTATAAGGCCCGTTTGGTAGCTCAGGGCTTCACTCAGCGCTACATGGAGGACTACTCGGAGACCTACTCTCCAACTGTCCGGGCAGAGAGCGTCAAGGCCGCCCTCGTGACTGCAGCCGCTCTGGGAGAGGAAGTCTTCCAATTCGACATCCAGACGGCTTACCTCCACGCCAACTTAGACCGGCAGATCTACGTGAGGGCTCCTCCTGGCTACCAGCAAGAAGGGGGAAATACATGGTTGCTCCACAAAGGGTTATATGGCCTCAAGCAGTCAGGGAAATTATGGTATGACTGTCTTAGAAAGAGTTTAGAACGAGTTGGTTTCACTGCATCCCATGCAGATGAATGTGTTTTCACACGCAACTCCAAGGGTACCACAGAACGGGTGTTAGTTTATGTGGACGACCTACTATATGTAGGGCCTGACAAGGAAGGGTGTGATGAATTTGCCAAGGCCCTGGAAGAAAAGTTTACTCTGAAGTCTTTGGGGCGGGTTGACAAGTACTTGGGTGTGCATATTTTGGCCACTAAGGGGGGGTTCGCTCTATCTCAAAAAGAAAAGATAGAGGAGTTATTGGCCAAATGCAAAATGGCAGAATCTAACCCTACGCATAGTCCAATGCAAAGTGACTTTTACAACCACACTCACAAGGACGGTCCTGAGTTCACAGATAACACGCTTTACAGATCTGTGATTGGCTCCTTGCTATACATCAGCAATTGGAGCAGGCCTGACATAGCTTTAGCTGTGAATCTATTGTCCAGGCATGTGGAACACCCAAAGGAATTCCACTGGACTGCTGTTAAAAGGGTACTTAGATACCTTAGGGGCACGGCTGATGCTCTCCTTGTGCTAGAACCAGAGAAGGGGAAGACGGCCTAGCTCTCCGCTTACTCAGACGCAGACTGGGCTGGCGACACCAAAAGTAGACGGAGCACCTGTGGTTTCCTCATATTGCTAAATGGCTGTCCAATACATTGGCATGTTAGGCAGCAAAAATTTATTTCTTGCTCCATGGCCGAGGCTGAATATGCCAGCCTGTCAGACATGGCCAATGATTTGATTTGGTTCAATGATCTGATAACAAGCATCTGGGCATCTCCTCTTCTACCCATCCAAATTCTAGAGGATAACACAGCCGCAATTGCAATCTCGGGCGCTTATGCAGTAGGCTCTAGGTCTCGCCACATAGACATACACTATAAAAATGTCAGGCAGCTTGCCAAAGAGGGTTTCATACATGTTGAGCATTGTAACACAACTGACCAGATAGCTGATCTGTTCACCGAACCTGTTCCCATTGACCGGCACAACCTTCTGTGTAAGCGTTTGTGTTTGGCCTTCTGAATGTTTTTATGCATGTCTATGACACCTGCTCACCCCCTCACACACATTCACTGGTCCCTGTCATTGGCTGGCAAGAAGGGGAATTGTTAGATGTTTAGTGCCAGCCATGGCAGTTACCCAAAAGGGTCATCAGATGGAAGCAAAGAGGCTTCTTTGCTTCCACTGATGAGTCAGGGGTCTCAGACCCCTACAGCCCCATTGGCAGAGTGTTTTATGGTTAGGGAGGGACTGAGACCCCCCATAAATACCTCTGCTCAAGGGGGCTGCTCTCTCTTCAGTTTTGTTCTTCTTCTGTTCCAGTTATGCTATGCTAGCTTGCTTTCTTTTCTTTTGTTCTCTCTCACATGCAGGCATGAATGCCTTCATGCCAAGTAATTCTTTCTCTTTAATCTATCATTGAATAAACTTTATATGATTGCATCTCTGTGTGATGCCTTTTACTTGGAAGCACCTTAACGATACATCGACCTCATGAGACCATCTCACAATGGGAGAGTCAGTGGGGGAGAGACGGCCTTCCTTGAGCCAGGCGGTTCCCTCTGGAGCTGGTTCTGCCCGGCCTGAGCCCCAGGATGCTCTCACACCGGCTGCTGCTAAAAGCAGAGGGAGGGGCTGGAATATCCACCCCCCCACTTCTCAACACCCCCCCCCATTCCCTGGTTTGCAGCACACCAGGAATCCCTCCAAGGGAGCCCGGCCAGACCCTCCCTCTGGTGCGCGTGGGGGGGGGGACCTCAGGCAGGGACAGGAGGAGGTTGTGCAGATGGTACTTATGGGGGGTAGAGGAATCCACAAGGGAGGAATGGGGCTGGGGGCTACTCTGGGACAGCTTGGGGCCTTGGGCAGGGAGGGGGCCAGCCAAGTGGCAACGGCCACTGAGGGGAGCTGCAGAAGTGAAGTCAGCTGCGGATAGGAGGTCCGCATCCGGAGCCACATGGGGCCGCTCCTTGGAATCAAAGGAGTTTTATCCAGATGGATTTCCTGCTGGCTTGCAGCTGTGCCTGGAGAGAAGATTTTAAATGAAGTGCTGCTAAAAGCGCCACTCGGCGGCCTCCTGCTTCTCGCCTTCTGAGAGAGGGTCGCTGGGGCGGACCCAAAGCGTGTCAAACCCATTGGGAAACTCCTGGTCAGTCTGGGGGAGCGGGACTGTTCGGCCCTCAGCTACGGGGCTGAGCTGCCCTTTGCCTCCTTCAAACAAGGGTGCAGGGAAAGGGAAGGGCGCTCAGCCTTCCTCCTCTTCCTCGTTGTTTTTGCTGGGCGTGCATCGCTGGAAACAGTTCACCAGCAGTGCCAGAACAAAGCTAGTGACGATGGCTGCGACGGAGACGGCTGCCCCGGAGAAGACGATGATCAGGAGGTCCACCAGGGACAGCCTGAACTTGCAGTCCCGGAAACTGGCTTCCGTGAGTTCGCTGAGCAGCACAGAGCTCTCCTCCGTGGGGAGGGTGCACCGGATCTCACCCAGGCCTGCAGCACAGAGGGGGAGGGGGAAGGAGGGGCACAGAATAAGTGTCAGGACCCACCTCAATCCACATCTTAGGAAATAAGAACTCTTGGATGCAAGTTTAGTCCAAAAGGAAAATGTTTACTAGGATGGAATCGATTGTGGGAATACAAGACGGAATCTGAGAAAAGTTACATTTCAATCCTATATAAACCATTCCCATTCCAGCCCCTCCCCTCATCCATTTGGTCAGGCTGTCGTCAGTTGCTAGGTGTCAGGTCCTTCCATGGGAAAGGGAACTCTCCTTCGTTTTATGGTTATTGCTTTCCTTTTCAGTTGTAAATGAAGACACAATCCAGACCTGTCTGTCCCCCCCTCCCTTCCCCAGTAAAACATCCCCTGTTGTTTGAAAATCGCTTTAGTAACCATCCTCTCCTCCCCCCCTCGGAGAGATGGCAGAATCCCCAGAAATAGCACGTTGTTCTACCTATACAATTATGAAATGTGATATAAATGGATTCTGACATTCGGCTCTCCTTTCAGAAAAAAGATGAGTCCATCTGTGGGGAAAGAAACCATATAAATGTTAGCCTGGTTTGTTTGGATATTCTGTATGAAACCTCTTAAGCAACTTAGGTGCTTTAACATGGAGTTTGTTAACCCACTCATTTTCTGAGGAGGGGAGGTGTTTCCATGCCACTAAATATTGTATCGTTCCATGGAATCTAAGATTTCTTTCACTTCAAAATGTTGTTCTCCTTCCACCATGATGGGGGTGGTGGTGGTGGGATTTTTTCTCGTAGTGGTGATTGTTGTTCTCTCTTTAATAGACTGCAGTGGAAGGTTGGGTGTATTCGTCTAAGATTTTTGGATAGTTCTAATTCAACTGTTACTGGGTTTATGATTCTTTTAATTGGAAAAGGTCCAATATTTTGGTCCTAGTTTTTTACAGGGTTGGAGTGATTTCAGGTATTTTGTGGATAAATATACCATCTCTCCTACCCTAAATGGTGTGGGATCGGTTCTTTTTTTGTCTGCCTGTGTCTTGTATGCTTTTCTGGCATCTTCCAACGCTTTCCTAACGATTGGCCATGTATTTTGTAATTGAGCAATCCATTCCTTCAGATCAGGGATAACCGGTTCTTTTGGGGTTAGTTCTGGTATTGGGTTGAAACTCTGGCCTATAGCTACTTGAAAAGGAGTGTAACCTGTGCTTGAGTGGACTGCATTATTATATGCTACTTCTGCAAAAGGCAGTAGGTCCGTCCAGTCGGACTGCTGAAAATTAATATAGCATCTCAGATATTGTTCAAGTATATTATTAAGTCTTTCAGAAGCTCCGTCTGTCTGAGGATGGTGACTAGATGACAGTCCTTGGGTGGTTCCTAAGAGGGATAAAAATTCTTTCCAAAATGCTGACGTAAATTGCACCCCTCTGTCAGATATGATGCGTTGTGGTACCCCGTGCAATCTGTAAATATGCTGTACAAAAAGTTTTGCTAATGCTTTTGCAGTCGGGATTTTTTGGCAAGGTATGAAATGTACTTGCTTAGAGAACAGATCTGTGACAGTCCAGACTACGGTGTTTCCATTACTTTCTGGCAGTTCTACGATAAAATCCATGGCTATTTCTTTCCATGGGGCTGAGGGGTTTGCCACCGGTTGTAACAGACCTGGCGGTTTCCCTTGCAGTCTTTTGGCCATCGCGCAAATTTGACAGCTACCCACATAGCTTTCTATGTCCTTTTTCATAGATGGCCACCAAAATTGCCTTTTAGTTAAGTGTAAGGTTTTTACAAAGCCAAAGTGTCCTGCTGATTTTGTATCATGGCACAGTTGCATGAAATTGATTCTCTGTGTGGCAGGTATATATAGCTTCTCCCCCACCCACGGCAGTCCATCTTTAATTGTGCACACATGTTTATTTTTCTGGAACCATTCATCACTTTACAAAGATTTCCTGAATTCTATTCCAGTTTGGCTATCTACCTTCGGCTTCATTTTTTCTTGTGCCCTGGTGGCGACTGGTGCTGCCAGTTGTTGTTCCGGTACAAGTGGTTTAAAGTCAGTAACTCTTGTGCTGTTATATTGGGGCATGCGGGATAATGCATCTGCTAGGAAGTTCTTTCCCCCCGGTAAGTGTTTGAGAGTGAAATTGAATCGGTGAAAACGTTGGGACCAGCGGGCTTGCGTAGGAGTGAGCTTCCTGGGCGTTTTTAGTGCTTCCAAATTTTTGTGGTCTGTCCAGACCTGGAAAGGTATTTTATTTCCTTCTAAAAATTGGCGCCATGTTAGTAATGCCCACCTCAACGAGAATGCCTCTTTTTCCCATATTGGCCAGGGTTGTTCTGTTTCTGTGAGTTTTCTGGATGTGTATGCGCATGGTTGCAATGTCCCCCCATCATTTTCTTGTAATAGTACGGCTCCTACCGCTACATCACTCGCATCTGCCTGTATTACAAAAGGTTTGTCGGGATCTGGGTGTTTTAGGACAGGTTCAGCAGAAAAAAGTCTCTTTAGCCTCTCAAATGCTGCTTGACATTCCATTGACCATTTCAGAGGCTGGCTGGGTTTCACGGGTGACCCCCCCTTCGTTTTCAACAAATTTGTGAGGGACATGGCTATTTGGCCAAATGCGGGGATGAATTGGCGGTAGAAGTTTGCAAACCCCAGGAAACTTTGCAATTGCTTCCGTGTGCGGAGGGGTGCCCACTCTAGTACTGCCCTGACCTTCTCAGGGTCCATTTCGATGCCCTCTGGAGATATGCGATATCCCAGGTAGTCGTTTTTTTCCTGATGGAATTCACACTTCGATAATTTAGCATATAAGTGGGCAGCTCGCAACTTCTTCAGGACTGCTCTGACTAGTTTGATATGTTCCTCTTTGGTTTCTGTGAAGATAAGGATGTCATCGAGGTAAACCAGGACCCCCTTATATAGGTGCTCTCTCAGCACGTCATTAATTAATTGCATAAAGACTGCGGAGGGCCCTTGCAGTCCGAATGGCAATACTTTGAATTGATAGCACCCCATTGGGCAGTTGAATGCAGTCTTCCATTCGTCTCCTTCCTTAATCCTAATACGGTAGTATGCTTCCCTCAGGTCTAGTTTGGTAAAAATCTTTCCTTTCGATAGGTGGGATAACATATCCTTCATTAGGGGAAGGGGGTACAGATTACATTCACTAATTGTGTTCAAATTTCTATAGTCCACAACCAAACGAAAGGACCCATCCTTCTTCTCCCTGAACAGAACCGGGGCGGCCATTTGGGTTTGGCAGGCTCAATAAATCCTCTTTCTAAGTTTTTCTTTATGAATCTCTCCATTTCTGCCATTTCCCTTGGGCTCATGGCATACATCCTGGGTTTTGGGAGTTTTGCCCCAGGTTTGAATTCTATGGTGCAGTCTGTGGGGCGGTGAGGGGGAAGCTCATCTGCTCTTTCCTCACTGAAAACCTCAGTCAGGTCCCTGTATTCCTCCGGTATCTCTGGTAATCCCTTCTCTTTCCCCACTGCTGCTGTCTCCTCCCTCTGGGTTGGGGGGGGTGCTTTTGGAGTCTAAGTTCTTCTGCCCCCCCTTTGGGAAATTGAGTTCTGCTGTCCTCCAGTTTATCCCGGGGTTCCATTTCTTCAGCCATTCCAGTCCTAGGATCATTGGGCATTCCATGCCTGGGGCCACTATAAACGTTATGTCCTCCTCATGGGGCCCCAGTGATAGGTGGATTGGTAAAGTGGCTAGGGTGGCTGGTCCTCCCCCTGCTATTGTCCCATCTAATTGACTAAAAGAGATTGGTTGTTTTAGCCTCCTCACTGGGATGCTCAATCTCTCCACCAGCGTTGGGCTGATAAGGCAGCGGATGCACCCAGAGTCTATCAGAGCTTTTATTTTGGCTGCTTCAGGCATAGGGGAAGCTAATATAGTCACCGTCTTAAGTATGGGTGGAAGGGGTCCACTTACCAATGGTTCTCCCTCTGAGCTGTCTTCCGAGTTGTCCACCGTCCCTGCGGTGCAGGCCGGAGTCGAGTCCCAGTTCCTGGCAGGAATTGTGGACTCTACAGCCTCTGTCCCCTTCATGGAAGATTCTTTTGTGTTGCCTTGGGGCTTCCCCGGCTTCTTGGAGGATGATGCCTCTGGTTTTCGTGGGGGGGCTTTTGAACGACATTCTGCAGCACGGTGGCCCTCTCTCCCGCAGTTGAAGCAACTTGTTGATTTTTTGGCTGTGGCTGGTGGTTTTTCCCCCTCGCATGTTTGCTCGGGTGGCAGGCGGCCCCATGGTTTTCCTCTGCGGTGTCTCTTCAGTAGGTCTATTTCCACTTCCTCCGCCAGGATGTACCAGTCATTGAGGTGGGGTAGGTCTCCTCGAGGCAGGCAAGCATCATACAGGTCGTAGTTCAGACCGTCTTTGAAGTGGCTAAGGAGGATGTCTTCTGGCCAGTTCAGCTTGCTGGCAATGGCTCGGAATTCTTGGGTATAATCAGTCACTGCTCGCCTGCCCTGCCTCACCGTTTTGATTCTCTCCCGGGCCTTACGGTCAGCCAAAGGATCCTCGAACCGTCGCCTCAAAGATGACATGAATCGGTTGAAGTCGTTGAGTTCTGGGGCGTTGGAGTCATGCAAGTTCACCACCCAGTCTGCAGCCATCCCGTCCAGGGCAGATTGCACAATTCGGATGCGTGTTTTGTCACTGGGGATGTCCCGTCCGTACTCTTCCATGTAGCTGAGGACTTGGGTTAGGAAAAATCCCAGTCGTGATGGCTCCCCCTTGAATTTGACTTCCAGGGGCGGGAGTCTTTGGCTGGAGCGTTGTCTGCGCCGTGGCCGGTATCGCTCCTCATCCTGGTCCCCATCTGTGGTTCTGGGGGGGGTACTGCTGAGGCAGCAATTCCTGTTCCATTGGATGGCCCCGGGGCTTCAGGTGTTGGATCCCCTCCGTTACCTTTCCAGTTGCGTCCCCAGGCGCTGCCTCGGTTGCGATTTTCAGCTCTCTCCTCCCTCAGTGAACTCAGGGTTGCTTTCATCAGATCAATGGCCTTTTCCAGGATCCGCTCCTCCTCGCTGGCGTGCAGGGAACTCTCCATCTCTTGCCTCCATTCCGGTTGGTGGTTTCTACGCCTCAGGGTCGTTTCTCCCGAAGCCTTTTCCCACTCACTTTTCCTTCCAACGCCCATCGACCACCGGGGTTTTCGGTCGTACTGCTCCACCGCTTCTTCCCCGGGGGAATATGCTGCTTCAGCTTCCCATTGTCTCTGGGATTCCATTTGGGGGGAAGACTCCCCCTCCATGGGGCTTCCCTCCTCTCTTGCTTCGTCGCCAGACATTTTATTTGTTCCAAAGTCCCCCGGTAAGGTTTTCCCTTCCAGGTTGACTCTTAAAGCAGATTCCGTCTACTGTCAGGACCCACCTCAATCCACATCTTAGGAAATAAGAACTCTTGGATGCAAGTTTAGTCCAAAAGGAAAATGTTTACTAGGATGGAATCGATTGTGGGAATACAAGACGGAATCTGAGAAAAGTTACATTTCAATCCTATATAAACCATTCCCATTCCAGCCCCTCCCCTCATCCATTTGGTCAGGCTGTCATCAGTTGCTAGGTGTCAGGTCCTTCCATTGGAAAGGGAACTCCCCTTGGTTTTATGGTTATTGCTTTCCTTTTCAGTTGTAAATGAAGATACAATCCAGACCTGTCTGTCCCCCCTCCCTTCCCCAGTAAAACATCCCCTGTTGTTTGAAAATCGCTTTAGTAACCATCCTCTCCCCCCCCCCTCGGAGAGATGCCAGAATCCCCAGAAATAGCACGTTTTTCTACCTATACAATTATGAAATGTGATATAAATGGATTCTGACAATAAGGTGGTTTTACTCTTAGGAGTAGAATTCACAGCTCCCCTGCCCAAAATACCGCTCAGCTGAGCCCAAAACTGGATAAAAACACTCTTTTCCTCTGTCTTTCTCAAATTATTCAGCATTGCAATCCAGTTCTCTGAGCTTCTGGCAAATGTTGAGATGCAGATGAAGCAACAAACAAAAGAAATCCCTACTTAGGCCTGATCTCCTGTGGGGAGAAGGGGCAGCTGTGAGATTCCGCCTCCGATGGCAAAGTCTCCAGGCAAGGCCTTTTTCTTCTTGCCTCTTTTTCTCTTAGCAGAGTCAGCACGAGGGCCCTAGAATGTCGTCACGTGAGCATTAGCGACTGTGGCTTTTCCCATCTGCTTCAACGCAAGGCTGCCTAGACAGACTCACAACCCTGGGAAATTGTGCTACCTGGCAGGAGAGCAGCGGTGGCTCCCTGGGTTCCAGTCTGCCAGCTGGCACCCTCATCACTGTGTGTGTGTGTGTGTGTGTGTGTGTGTGTAGAAGAGACAGGAGGGGAGAAGGAAGTCCCCCGCAAAGTGGCTGCCTGAGCCAGATTGCTGGCACTTTCCGTTCTGCCTGGCATCCGGCTGGCACTCAGCTTCACAGAACTGCCCGTCCAGAGGAACGGATCTGCAGCCAGCCCCCCAGCCGCCCCCCCCAGACACACACGCCAAATACGTTGGCAGCCTTCAATAGCAGGGAGACTGAGGCAAGGACAAGGAAGCCCATTTGCCAGCTTGACCGAGCCTGGCCACTCCAGCCAGTGACCAGAGCAGGCAGAAATGGCTTCAGAAATGCTGAAAGGAAGCCGGAGGCCAAGGGCCTTTTGCCTGAGGAAACGGAGAGAGGGAGAGATGCTCGGCTCAGATCTGCCCCTGGGAAAATCCCTGGGCCGGAGGGGGTCTCGGCTGACCCCCTGGCACAGGAGGGCCCAATTCAGGCACCTTGCACGCACGTGCAAGCTGTGCCTCGGATTGGATGGAATCAGCTTCTACCTCCCAGGGGAGACCCCATTCCTATCAAGACCCCCACACGCAGGAGGACCCCTCCCCCGACCCCTCCCAGCAATCCATCTGCTGGGAAGCAGCTGCAAAAGTCCCCCAACCCACCTAGAGGGCCTCACCTGCCCCAACCCCAAGGGCCCCAAAGAGACCCCTGTTGAAGGCAGCTCAGCCCCCCCCCCCGAGGGCCTCCCTTCTCTTCTCCGTCTTACCCCACCTGGCGTAAGGGAGCCCAGGCTGGGCCGTCCTTTCCACAGGGGCTTCTCAGGGACCACCCAAGGAAAAGGGCAGGGTGCCAGGAGCCACCCTCTCTTGAGTTGGGCAGCCTTATAAATCCAGAAATGAGCAATCACAGAGAGACTCCCCCAGGTCAAGGCAAGGTGGGACTGACGGGGGGGGGGGGGAGACTCTGTAGAGAAGAGCAGGGGGTGGGGAGAAGAGAGGCAGGGAGGGAGGGAGGGCCAGACTTACCTTGGGGCAGCCGGAAGGCGTTCTCTTGCAGCCAGCTGAAAAGGCCGGCAAAGTCGCAGTCACACAGCCAGGGGTTGCCGTCCAGGCGCAGGGCCCGGAGGTTGGGCAGGGCGGACAGGGCCGCCACGCTCAGACTCTGCAGGCGGTTGTGGTTCAGTTCCAGCACCTGGAGCTGCTCTAGGCTGGCAAAAGCCACCTCGTCCACCTCGGCCAGGCGGTTGTTCCCCAGGCAGAGCTTGACCAGCTGCTCTGCTGACCGGAAGAGGCCGGCACCCAGCTGGCTCAAGTTGTTGTAGCTCAGATCTAAGTAGACCAGCTTGCCGGAGCTGCTGAAGGTCCCGTCTGGCAGGGCAGCGATGGCATTGTTCCTGAGCTCCAAGTAGACCAGGTCGCTGTGGAAGATGAAGAAGTCCTCTGGGACCCTCTGGATGCTGTTGTTGCCCATCAGGAGCTTCCGTACGTCCAGGGGGAACGGGGTGGGCACGCCAAGCAGCCCCTGGCCCCGGCAGTCGACCGTATGAGAGTCTGGGCAGCTGCAGGTGGCCGGGCAGGGGTGCCCCAAGGAGAAGGCCAGGCAGAGCAATACCAAGGGCGGCACGCCTGGCAGCATCCTAGCAGCTCAGTGAGGCTGCGGGAGAGCTGTCACCACCGGCAGAGAAGCCGTCAGCATCTCGGCAGGGTGGCAGCCCCGTTGGCGTGTGAGGCAGCCGAGTGGAGTGTGGTTGGAAGCGTGTGGTCGAGCCGGCAGATCACGTATCCTGGATCAGATAGCAGCCGCTCAAGAGGAGGCGGGAAGGCAGCCCGTGCAAGGGGGGGAGGGAGGGGGAGAGCCCAGGGGAAGAAGGAGGGAGAAGGGGGCTCGCTGAGGCTGCACCTGAAAGCCGTGCCAGGTGCAGGGTGGCTACCGCCCAGGAAGACCCTGGGTTCAGGAAATAAAAGGAAGTGCATCTCATGCTGGGGCCAGAGTGGCAAACGCAATCTTTACACTCCTTTCGTCTGAATTCGCACAACAGACGTAAACCTTAAACTGAGGTCAGCCAAACCCAAGGGCTGCGTTTACAGGACAAGCAAGTGCAAGCAAATACACTAATCATGCTGGTTTCAAGGAAGCCGGCTGGATGAAACAGGAGCTGAGACAATGGCTGAGGATCCCGCATCGCACCAAGTCACCATCCATTCAACCCTGTTTAGCCCAGTTGAAGAATGTGTGGTGGGAAGGCAGCCTTTGTGCCAAGTGGGTGATCACTGGGGATCCCTAAGCCGAGGAACGTCCCCCAGATGGCCATGTGTCCTACGAAGGGCTGCTTCGTCTTTCTGGAAATATTGAGCCTGACCACTGCAGTTGCCACTGTCAATAGGTCTGCACTTGGAAACTACCTGGACTCTAAGTCAGAAGGGGCTATTGGCTTCCCCAGACCAGGAGACCCCTTGGAAGGCAGCGGGAACTCAACTGGCTTTCCTTAGACCCTGTGGTGGTCTCTGCATGTCCCTGGACTGTGTGGGAAGGAGAGGGAGGGGGAGGAGCCTGGCCTTGAGACTTAGGCACAGTCCTTGCGAGGGCTGGTGAAGCCCGGGTGCCCTCTAGTGGCAACTATAGGGACGCCTCTTCGAGCCTTTCTCAAACCTGGAAACTGGCAGAGCCCCCAAGTTCCGTGAGGCGTTTTACAGAGCAGCCCCCACCCCATCCTGTTGCTGGCCTCCACAGCCTCAGGGAGAGAGGAGCATTTCCTCAAATCTCACGTAAGTTGTTCACGTTTGTCAGGTCTCACTTGACTCCATGGCTGCGTTTATTAAACTGACCCATTTTTTGCTCCGGCACCGCGCACCGAATCCTGAGGAGCGGCGCAGAGAGCCTGGGCTTAAGCCCTGCGGGAAAAGGGCTGCCGGGTCCACGGCTGAGCCAAGAGCCCCGCTGCCTTTCTAAGCTAAACGGATCGAGATGCTGTCGGTCCTCCTTCTGGTATTCTATCCGCCTCAGTCAGGGAGATCTTGCTCCAAGGCTGAGGATCCGGATCTGGCCCTCTCCGCTCTTTCCTAAGGACCTGCCCTGCAGGAGAGGAGCGGGGCGGGAGAGCAGGACAGCCCGAGTTCTTCTCATCTGGCAGATTCAGACAGTCCTACCGGTCACTTCCCGGGGACAATGGTTTTCCCCTCTGGGCACATGGAAACAGACCGTGGGGGAGCCCTGTGCGGAGGAGGGGTCCACGGGGGCTTTCAGAGGGGCTCTCTCCAAAGAGGCCTACACTGATTTCCCCCCCCAGGAGTCAATGGGGCTATCCATTATGTTATTATAAAAGTAATACTTATGAAGTTATTTTCACCTAATAAATAAATGCTTAGGGGTGAATGACCAATCTGAAACTTGGGGAAGAGGTCAGAGAGCTGAAGAGTATGTGGGTGGGGGGGCTGCTCTAGAACCAGAGATTTCTGGGTGCAAAAATGACAAAGTCTGGTTATCTGGCCAAGGTTCCCCAGATTACAATCCCTCCTCCCTACTTATCCCTTCCAAATAGTTAAAATCTGGCCTTATCCTTCTGCCTCTCCCCCCCCCCAGGTTTCCTTGAGTTTACAGTGAAGAACCTGCTGATCTAGGGGCTCCCCTCCTCTTGCTGGGTGTGGGGAGGGAGGGTCAGGATAAGTACTCAAATATTCCATGCTGCTCCATTGCGGAGCCCTTTCTCTCTTGCCAGAAAGAGGGAATTGCCATGAAGCTGCTGCAAAGAGGTTGCTTTGGGGCTGCTTTCTAGCCCCGAAAACCCCCAGCAGTCCTGCCTGGGAGGGAGGGAGGGGTCTCCTTTCACCACCCCCTCTGCTTGCCCCATCTTCACCCCTGCCTCATCACAGAGGATCTTCTGAATTTCCTGTAACATTAAACCCGAGAGGTGGGGAGGGCCCCTCTGAACCCCACCCAGTCACAGGGCAAGGGGTAAGGCGGATCCCTTCTGCGTCCATCACTCGGTCAAAGCAGAAGAGCGGCAGCCTTCCGGGGGACGGTCAAGCCCAAAAAAACTTTGGCCAGACCACGAAGCCTGTGGGGGAACCAAATTAAGCCGGGCTGGGATTCCTCTGGGCCGATTTCTCTGCTTCTTTTGGAACAAGAATTCAAAAATGTCCATTAAAATACGGCTCCTCATTTTCCTCGTGGCCGGAGTGACCATCTGCATCTTTGCCAAGGAAGGTAAGCACGGTGCAAGGCGCGGTTCT
This sequence comes from Vipera ursinii, assembly GCF_947247035.1. Classification (NCBI taxonomy): domain Eukaryota; kingdom Metazoa; phylum Chordata; class Lepidosauria; order Squamata; family Viperidae; genus Vipera; species Vipera ursinii. The sequence continues at coordinate 50,235 of NC_139518.1, forward strand.
CGCCGGGGAAATTCAGTATTTTTGGCAAACTGTATGTGTTTTAGTTCACCCGCCTGGAATGCTCAGGGCTGCTAAGCATTATAGAATCAATTCATAAACGCAAGTTTTAAAAGTATAAAGAAGCCAAAACGGAATAACGCCCTGGACTTTGTCAGTGGAACAGTTGCAGGCAGAAGTTTCGTTTCGTGACCGCCCCCTCGGGGGCCCCGTCAAGCCAGCGGAGACGGCGAGGTGCCCTGCTCCCACTTTTCTGCCGCGGCCCCTAAAGTTCTTCCCCCTCTAAAGACCCCAGAGGAGGGGGAGGGGTGGAGGAGGGAGGGAAACTGGGCAGGCAAGCAGAGAGGAATGTTTCTATGAAGCGGAGGAAAAACAAGCGTCGCCTTCATTCCCCCATAAAAGAGCCATTTTCTGGAAACCTCAAGTGGGGGCAGAGGAACGGACTCAGCCGCCTGGCCATTTCAGGGCAAAACAGAGACCGCTGTTGCCGCGGCTACGCTCCCCGAGATTACGGCTCTCCCCCCTCGCATTTTCCACGGGGCGATGCCCGTAAAACGCAGGAGCAGCGGCACCCAGAGAAGGGAAGCCCCTTTTAAGCTCCCCTCCAGAAGAGCCTCAGCAGCAGCAACTCAGTCGGGAGACCGGGCCGGAAGTGGGCGCCAAGAACGGGGCTCCTCCCTGGCGGGGCTCACGGCTGCCGAAGAGCCTCCAAGCCCCCTCCGCTGTGGGGGCTGGCGTGGGTTCGGGAGGGGCCCCGGCGGTTGGTTGATCTGTGCGCACCCCTCTTCTCCTCCCTTCTCCAGCGGGGGGGGGAGGGTTGCAGACCACAGATGCCTCTCTTTTCTTCTGATGCTGCTGCAGCATTTTTTTAAAATCCCTTTATTATTTTTATAAATACCTCAAGGCAGCAAACATACGTCCTCCTCCTTCCTCCTATTTTCCCTACAACAACAGCCCGGCAAAGTGGGCTTTCATGCCTAAGGCAGGACTGGAACCACCAGCTACACAGAGACAGACACACACATTCACACGGATAGATCTTCCAGGAGCCAACCTACATACAACCTACATACACTGAGATGAGGCCCTGAGTGGCCAGAAGGAGGGGGCAGCGTGGAGCCCCCACAGAGACCCTCCAGGACCTTGAAAAAGACTCTGGAGCCTCTGGGCTGCAAGCTGAGGCCCAAACATTCCTGGGGAGCCCGGGGTGTGTGTGTCAAGAAGGAAACCCCTGATCCAGGTGTGCAAGTGGCCTGCCCTAGCCTTCCTCCGAGCTATTCGTTTCTTAACTTCCCAGTCTACTCTGCAGGGCTGTGGTTTTTCCATGTGGTCCCCCTTCCAAGTGCCAGCCAGGTTTGACTCAGCTGAGGGAAGGGAAGGGAAGGCCAGAGAAGCTCTCGCAGATTGGCACTCCTGCCAGGGGGAAGGACACCAAACCGATAATGCTGCCCATGCCAGTCAGGTGCCTCTGGCATTAGCCGAGCTTTTCATCAGATGCCTGCAGAAATGCTACACAGAGAGACACACAAACACGCAATCTCCATGACTCAAAAAGATTTTCGCCTAAATAATCACAATGATTTGTCCACCCCACGTTTTGGTGGAGTTCACATATTGCCCTGAGGCGCAATGTAGCTGGCCTGTTGTGGTGTTATGATTTTTTAAATGATTCCTGAGGTGTGAATGCAGAGGCTGGGGCTTCTAAGCCTGCCTGAGGCCTTGTGCAAGAGGTGACTGAGGCCACCAGGGCTTCTTCCGCCCAAGGGACAGGCTGAGCTCCGGCACACACACACCCCAAGGGGACCTGGCCGCTTCCCCCTTCAGATGTGCTGGAAGACCAGCGGGCGAGCCTTGGCTCGGGGGGGGGGCGTTTGTCCTGGATTCATGATGTACCACTTTGTGGGTTTGTTTACAACACTATGGGCTGTGTGAAAGGAGCTTATTCTGCAAGCAGGCTGGCTCTGCGAACAAAGCAGCCCATCGGGGCCAGGAGATCCCCGGGGCATGCCCCAGGGGCCCCCAAAGGAGAAAGTGGGCCGGGCTCTCGGCCGCTCCATTACCCCAGCAAGGGTTCTGCTTGGCAGGAGGGGGCAGTTCCCCCAGGTTCAGGCCCACCCTTGGCCACTGAAACCTCTGGCTGGTGCGCTCTCTCTCTTTCTCCCCCCCCCAGACTCGCCCACCTCCCAGGGAAGCTGTTGCAGAGGGACATTGCAGAGAGGCCCCCCCCCGTAAATCACCCTAAGTGCTCCATCAGTAAATGGCTCCTGTGCCTCTGAGCAGCCAGGAAGTCCGGTAGGGATCAGCTGGGCCTGCAGCGACTGGTCAGCCTCCAGGAGCCGGCTTCAGATGCTGCTGCCTGGTGTGGAGGGGGGGGAGGGCAGTGTCTGCAGGGAAAACGAGGTTGCCACTTGTTATCCGAAGTGAGGAGCTAAGTGTGTAATGATGCCAGCCACACATCCCATGTTGTCACCAAATGTTGTAGATGCTGCCGATTCAGGCTTTGGGTTCAGAAAACTGCCCAGTGGTGGCTGGTCACTTCTGGAGTTTTTGGACTGCTGTGTTTGCAGACCTTTTGCCAACCTGAGGCCGTCAGCTTCTACCGCAGTGATTTGGCAAGTCCAGAAAACCGGGCTAATTAATTACGGCGAACCTCCAAGCCCAGCAACTGGATGCTTTGCTGATTGTAGAAAACGGTGCTTTTCCTCCCATTAGGTCCCAGGCACCGAGGTGTGTTATCCTTACGCAACCAGATCAGGGGGGAAGGGGGGGAGGCTCAGTCGCTGCTGCTATCCTGACCCTGAAAAGTGTTGTGATTTTTAATGTGTGAACTTTGTCTTCCCCCGCCCCCATCCCAGTTCTGAGACAAGCTTTGACTCAGCTCTGTGCCTAACGCCCAACGTACCTACGTCCTTGTTAAAGGTCAGGTCATTAGTTGCAGACTAGTCCCCGACTGGACGGGAGCCCCTTGGCCGGAGGCTGGGAGAGGAGGGAATGTGCTTCGTCAGTTCCTGGCACTGTGGAGGGCAGTGAGTAACCCACCTCCAGGTCTGCTTTCCACAGGAAAAGAATTAGGCTTGCAACAGAAACGAAGCTGCAGCACATCAGCAGAGGCCCTCCGGGATCCAGCTGGGAAATGTGGCAACCAAATCGCGCCGGGTGAGGGGCTGGGGGTGGCGGTGCCTAATGGGTCTGAAAGTTCTCCCAATCACCCAGTGGAAAGCTTCCTCACCAAGCCTGGGGCTCCCCTGAAATCCGGTCGCCCATCGTTATTTTAAAAGCCCGTTCCTTCCTCTGGCTGCGTCCATCTTTTAAAACCTCCCCCCCCCCCCCGCTGCAGTGGCTAAAGGGCCTGAGGGGGGCTGCCTGTCATGCACCTTTACCAGAAACCAGGCTCCAAAACAGCTGAGCAGGGGCAGAAAACCATGTGATATCAAACTGCCAATTAGCTACTTATTAAAATGCAAAGCCCGTCAAAAAAAGTAGCCAGTTCCTTCCAGGTCTTCCCTCAGAAATTTATTTATTTATTTATTTATTTATTTATTTATTTATTTATTTATTTATTGGATTTATATCCCGCCCTATCTCCCGAAGGACTCAGGGCGGCTAACAACAAAACATATAATAAGTACAGAAATTAAGATAAAAATAAAATTAAAATCATCTGTGCAATAAATTAAAATTAAAAATTAAAAATAAATTAAAAATTGTAAATATAATTAAAAGGCAGGCAGGCCCGTTCCTCCCCCCTCCTGCAAAAACAGCCAGGAAGGAGGCGAGAGCCAAACGGGGAAGGGGGGAGAAGGGGGGCGGCCATGGGGGGGGCTGGCCCCCCTTCAGAAACGATGGGGAGGGGCTGCCTGGCACAGCCTCTCCCTGCCAAGCACTGGGGAGCTTTCCAGTGTGAAAAGAGGCAGGGCTGCTGCAAGGAAGCCTCTTCCCAAATCTTGGCTTTCAGGTTGCATGGGGCCTTGTGCTCACAATAGCCCTAACACCCCCCCCCCCGATTCCGCCCCCAGACTCACAGCTGCACTAGGGAGGAAAATCACACTGTGGGGAGGTTTCCCGCGACCCCTCCATGCCCTGGGGCAGAAAGGTCCGCACACCTGACCCGCTGCCCACCCATCCTGGCTACTGCTCTTGTCTCCCCTTCAGCAAGGACAGCACCAGCGGAGGAGGAGGAGGACCCGGGCACAGCCCCTCTGGGAGCCAGCGAGGGCCCAGACTACTCTGAAGTGCCCACTCTGGTGAGTGCCCTCCCCTTTGGTACAGCCTGGGCCTGCTTGCTCACTTGGTGGTGGCAGCAGCAGCAGCGGGTGAGGTGGGCGCAGACTCCCATGGAGCTTCCACGCCTGGAGAGCACGCCCCTCCCTCCCCTCCTGGCTCTTTGTGGGGGTCCCTCTCTCCACGCAAAGGGGCAGCTGTGCACCCTGGGGCGGCCTTGTGGTCAGTCAAGGCGCCGCCTCGGGCCACTCGGTGAAAGGCCGCCCATCCATTTAGCTTCAAGGGCCCCCCAAAAAGGGACTTGTGACCGTTTTTCACACTTAAGGCCACTGCACCGTCCCCCTGGGTCATGTGGGGAAAATCCAGGTGCTTGGCAATGCCAAGATCCCCACATCTGCCACTGGTGTCCATGATCGCTGCTGTCGATAATTTTAATCTGCTGCAGCCCTCTTGATTTGGGCAGGCCGTAAAAGAAACAAGCCGTCGAGGCCACCCCCACCTCCAGTGGGGTTGCATTAACAGACAACTGTCTCTTCCAGGCACTGATGACCACAGACAGCATCTCGTCTTCCAGCGACCTTGGGGAGAACGCCACGGACGCAGAGCTGCCCAAAACCTCGCAGGGTATGGTGTGGATCTGCATGTGGGGTCATTGTGGGGATTCGTAAGCATGAAAACATTATTTTTCTTTTTAAAAAAACCACCACCTGTCACCGGTGTCAGCCTCTCTTGCTGATGCTCTGTGAAATCCTGTTGACAAGCCAACCTGGGTTAAGGGTTACATAACGAACAGGCCAGATCAGGTAACATCCAGATTAGCTGGCCTTCCTCCGTCCCCTCCTTGGGGTAAGCTGGCCCATGCCAGCCCTGGCACCCAGGTCAAAAGGCCTACAGAAAACAGTTTGCGGTCATGCACTGAATCTCAAGGAGTGAGATCAGAGACGATCAAGTTGCTTTCTTGGATTACCGCAATCCTTACGTGAACCTGCTGCCCCCCCCTCCTCCTCCTCAGTAACTGAAAACAGCGGGGTCTTCTCTGGTTTCCTGATGAAGCACGGCCCCCCCTCCAATCCCTCCTCCTGACTGAGAGGCCGGGCAAAGCCAGCTGCTGCTTCTCCCCGATTCTGGAAGGCTGTGACCAAACAAGGGGGGCTGTTGATTAAAGAGGGGGCAGCCCACAGAGCAAGGCAGGGCCCCACTGCCATCGAAAGAAAATCGGAGCAACCCCTCCCATCACAGGAACTCACTTAATAAGCAAGCATCCTGAATTGTTTTAGGATGGATTGTCTGGGTCTGAATTTGAGAGGAAATTGAGAAAAGCTGGCCTTGGTTATTTATTTAAATGGATTAAAGTTGTATTTTTGCAAAGGGAAAGAAAGGAGCAATGGGAGGAAAGAAAGTGGCAGGGAGGAGATGCGGGACAATTACGGTTAGCTGGGACGCCCGATACACGATCAGTGAGCAGGGCACCGAGTCAGCAAACACTTGCTCTGATGACCCTGGCAGTGGGCCACAACAATTGATGAAATTAAATAATCTTCCATATTTCAGGGAATTTAGTCACACGGGGCTGCTGGGAGAAGTTACCTGTGGAGGGTTTAACGAGCTGACTTGTGAACAGGGCCAGGCCGAGCCCAACAAGGCTCCTTCCTCCCTGGAGTCGTGGCTTCCCCTGGCTTCCAGCCCCTCTCCCCTCTCTCTTGGCTGCGCCCCACAGAGCAGGAGGGCCAAGGCACCGTTTTCCCCTCCTCCTTTCCCAGGTCCCCCTCTGTCAGGAAAGGCCCCGACAGGATGGTTTTCGGGCTCCTAAGGGATGGGAAGGGAGTGGACACAAGAGGTCTCAGGGTCTGGGAGCCCCTACCCAGAAGCCCCGCTCACTGGCCCACACGTCACACTGTGCAATTCGGGGGGGGGGGGAAATACGTATGGAAAGGTTAGAGAGGGATCCCCCACGGAACAGCCCCCCCCCAGCAAATTCAGGCTTTTTTAAACTCTTGACACGCGAAAGACGAATTGCAGCAAACGGGTCGGAAGGCAACACAGGCAAACATGCCACTCTGCCAGCCACAAGCGATAGCTTCTCAGCATTGCGCCTACACCCCCACCCCCAAAGCATAGCAGGTCCAGCAGCCTGTGACACCCGGAGCGCAAAGGGGGACGAACAATGCCAGAAGAGCAAGGGCATCAAGTCCAGAAGGGCAAGGGCACCACGCACAGGCACACATGGGGAGGGGACAACAACAACAACAGAATGCCCCTGACGGTGGCCTGCTGAATTCACACGAACTCTGACCTTTCAGACCTCGGGAAGTCTGAATCCTGACCTCCGTGAGGCCCGGGAGCAGGGGCGGAGGGCTCCCCCGCCAAACTCAGCAAGCTAACCGTGAAGTTTACTGTATTAAGTAAACTGAATTAACTCAACTACAGACTGCAGGAGGACAGGCAGGCACCTAAGCAGCAAGACCCCCAAGCCAGCCCATGCAGCTTCTTCCTTCTGGGTGAACTCCAGCACAATGTTGCCCACACCTGCAGAAAGTCCCCGTTTTTCTTCAGAAAAAGCCCCTCGCCCTCCGCCCGCATTAACATTCCCACAGGAACCTTCAAAAAGCAACAGCGGCGGTAGCTTACCTTGTGGCCTGCCAGGCGATGGGGACGAGCCGAGAGTCTCCTTCCCTGATCTGGGCAGGGCTGCCCGTTGTGCTGGGGGCCGGGAGCTCCGAAGCCTGAGACCAGCCATAAGTCTTAGCCGGGGGTTGCCGAGTTCCAGCTCCCACTGTACCCCGAACCTGGCCGGCAGAGGACGATGAGATCCACCCTCCGCCACGGCCTGATGTGCCCTCTCTTCTGTGCGGGAGTCGTATTCAACCCACAAGTCTTACTTCCGAGTAGACCCGGCCTCGGCCTGTACAGTAGCCACTCTTATTCCGGGGGACAATGCTCATCTCTCTGCTTCCCCCCTCAGACCACCTGGAAACGGTCACCTTGGTTGGCATCATCCTTGGCACCATTGCAGCTATCGGAGTGGCCACAGGGATCGTGATCGTCCTTGCCAAGAAAATGTCGGGCAGGTACTCGTAAGTACTCGGCTGGGCGGGGATCGGGTGGCCGAACTCACGAGGTGAGGCAGGGGAGGGGGAGTTTTCGTCTGAGAAGCAGCTCAGATGATTTCAAGTTAACCGTCTCTGTGGCGTGGAAGGCCCATCTTCTTCCCTCCTTCTCAGGGCCCCTGTGGCTCTCCTTCCTTCCCAGTTTCCTCAGCCACCTGGGGTGGAAACAAGCAGCCATGTGCGTTAGTATTGTAAGCAGAAATCTCCTCTCTGAAACCCTGGACTCTCTCCCCCCCCATTTATCTTCCCCTTGCAAAGCAGGGCCAGGGCGACTTAGATTTCCTGGGCTGCCATTTGTGAGCCCCCTGGTCCTTTCCTCCCAGCCAGACCTACCTCACAGGGGTGTCACGGGAAAAAGAGGGAGGACCAAGCACTGTATAGGCAACCCTGAGCTCCTGGAAGTAAAGCTCTTAAGTGCATCCCATTCTCTTCTTCCCTTCTTTTTTTCCAGGCCCTAAACCTCGCGGAGGAGGGGGAACCTTGGCTTCGTAAAGCCACTTTCTGATTTCAGGGGAAAACTCTTCTTGCCTTAGCCCTGGACTCCCGTCAAGGGCGGGGGCGGGGGGGGGGGGGAAGAGACAGACTGGATGTTTGAATTAGCCTCAGTGTTTCCTCACAAGGAAGAACTTTGCACGGTCAGGCGCATTGCCAAGGACCGAGAAATGTCTTTTCAACAACAGCAACAAAAGAAAAGCCCACTGTTTATCTTTGGGGTCCCGTCTGCAGATAACGCAGGACCCTAGCGACCCACTGCGGGAGTCCTGGAGCGAGGTGGCCACCCACACACTGCCTTCCCCTCCCCGGGTTCTCGAGTTGCTCTTCAACCGTGTGTGCTGCTGTTTGGGCAAGAGATCGGAGCGCCTCTCGTACACAACCGGCACACACTTCAGCCACGCGGACATCCCGCCCTTCCAGAATTTCAAACCCAAAAAGACACAACAACAATGCAAGTGTGGCCCTTGACTCCATCTCAGGGACGTCTTGCCTAGAGAGACGGCTTTCCTCTCGATTGCAAAGGATCAGGGCTGGCCGGTTAGTGAGCTGGCAAGCGCCAGACGTTACGGCTGCCTTAAGCACATTCTGCTTCCCCAGCCCTGGAGATGGACAAAAAAACCTCCTCACGGCCTCCTTTCTGCTGGGGAGGCCTGGTGCAATCCAAGCACCCCTTGCCATCTTCCCCATCACATTAATTAGAAGTGGACAGGGGTATCTGGAAGATCCCAATGAGACACGGGGTTGTGGGGGAAATAGGGAGCCCCCTCCCTCCGGCGTGCAACCCTCAACTCTGCCTCCTTCGAATTTTTCCCCTTTAGAAACGTGGATGATTCTGGCACTGTGTGAAATCTGGCCCCCCTCTCACTTTGTAGAAATGCTCTAATAAGCGGAGGCCGCCACAAGCATGCCCACCTCGGTCGGACAAAGAGGCTGCTGCTGTTGCACGTCCATGAAAATTTAATGAGCCAATCAGCAGACAGCAACTAGCAGAAAATCTCAAATATGTTTAGCCAGATAGCAAACTGCCTGTCAACAGTGCAGACAGCAGCCCAGCACTCCTGGGCTGCCTTCTTGGCATGTGTGTGTGTGTGTGTGTGTGAGAGAGAGAGAGAGAGAGAGAGAGAGAGGGAGGAGATGCGGTTCCTTCCTATTTCCCCTCCCACCTAAAGCCCAGTCAACTGCATGGAACGAGTGCTGAAGGTCTGGGGCAGCAGGGGTGCACCTTTTGTAACGACAGCTCCCCCTCCCCCCAAAAGGCTCAGTTTTGGGCTGTTTATTATTGAAAGAGCAAAATTTTGGAAATAAAACCTGTAGTAAAATAGGAGGACAGTGCTGTTTTCTTTCTTAGCCATTAGAGAGAGGTGGGATTGTTCGCTTAAAGCCTGGATGAAGAGGGCTGGGCCTGCCTCCTACCCCTCCCCCCCCGCCCCCACAGCTCCTGTCTCAGCAGGCTCTGCCCCACTTCCCTCCTGGTGGGACTCAGCAGTCCTGAGGCAGCCCCCTTTCCCCCCCCCCAGCTACTTTGGGGATCAGGAAGATACAGAAACGCCTGAGATGACGGAACAAGACCCCACCTTCAGGTTCATTTCTGTCTCAATAGAAGCAATGGGGGAAATGATTCTTCTTGGAAGAGAAAGAAATTAAAAGGGCATTAGAGGTCCTCTAGTCAAACCCCTTGCTTAATGCAGGTGGGAAAAATGCCAAACGTCATTTTGGTCAGTTTTATCATTGTCCATTTCAGACACTGACTTAAAAGCAGGCAGGTTTAGGGAAAAGTTGCCTCTGTTCCACATTTTCACTGCTTTTCTGCTCGGCTCTGTCTTGATTCAGTTTCAAGTTCACTTTAATCAGCAGAATTTCTTATGGGGCAAATGTCCTTGCAGGAACCCAAGGGACCCACCCGTTGTGCCGATCCTTCTGCTTCCCACGGGCGTACATCTGGCCGCCTCACCCTGAGAAATCTCCTTGGCATTAACCCGAGTGGAGTGATTATACACAGCCTGTGTGAATCCTCTCTTCCCAATTACCCAAAGGCTGAACCTTCTGGGCATGCCAGGAAAATGGATTTGTCCTGCAGCCAGGATAAGCGCCCTTAGCAGGGGCAGTCCTTGCTGGGGGGAGAAAGTGGGGGAGGAGGAGGAGCAGAGCTCCCACTGAAAGAAAGATGGGGATCTGGACGTAATGATGCAGCACAGGGGAATGGTAAATAGGAGAGTCGCCATCTGGCAGCCTTGGAACTGCGCTCCGGGCTTTGACTCAAATTGCAGAGAGGAATGTTTCCTGTTATCTCCCACTCTATTCAGAAACATATTTTTGAGGCACTTGGGTGTGTTCTTCCCACTTCAGTTCCTTCACTCTATTTCATCCTCTGGGAGGGAGACGGTCCCTCCCCTCCCTGAGGATGCAGCTGTCAGCAGCCTAAGAGGGGACACCTCCTTCCTCCTGTCCTGGTCTGGCTTTGGTCTGCGTTCCTCTCCTCCAGTTCAACACAAATTCCTCCAGAATGTCATAAATGCAGAACTGCATCCTAAGTGCCGCCTAGTTGGTGGAGATGCAGGATGCACAACGCTGAATTAGAAATACCGATTTGCAAAATGAAAGAACAAGCTTTGGGCAAAACAGGCGCTTAGCTGCACCGGCAGAAGACTGGCCTAATCTGAGCACGGCAGGAGCAGATTAAGGCGGCTGGTAACTCTCTGAGGCTGACAAACTGCATGGAAACCCTGACTGGCCCAAACAGAGGACAGACTGAGATCAGCCCCACCCACGGCTCCTCCGGTGACAACCGCGACACCCTTTGAGACGGGGGGGGGAGCCTCTAGCGATGGGGAGGCTGGACAAGAAGCAAGGAGGGCCGGGATTTGCCCCAACCAAGGAAGCTCCTGGGGAACCCTGGCCGGGGCCCCCCCAAGAGAAGTGAGGGTCCTGGACGAAGAGCAGGGAGACCCTCCCTCCCCCCCTCTTGCTCCCCCCCTCCCCAGACGACAGGTCGGTGAGACTGACCTCTCTGCCAGGGTGGGAAATGGGAGAAGGGGCAAACAGGCTCCCGTCTGAAAAAGCAGGAAAGGAGACGGGGAGTCCCACCTCAGGAAGGAAAGCCGGCTAGGTGACTCTGGGCCAGTCCCTCTCCCTGAGCCTGGCCTGCCTTGCAGGGTTGTTGTCGTGGTGGGGAAAAGAGGAGGAGGGAGGAGTGTCGGGTTATGCCCTGTGTTATTTATAAGAACAATAAAGGCGAGATAGAAATAAACACGGATCCATCCTTCACCAAAGAAAGGGATACAAACGTATCAAATGCATCAACCCAAATGTATCAAATGCTAATAAATCCAAAGAAAGAGGACCTGAGAGGCGGGAGCAGTGGAGGCTCCAAAAGGACCCCAACTCGGGAGGAGGAAGGGAAGGCAGGAAGAGGAGAAAGGAAGGAACGAAGGGGAGGGAGAGGAGGGGAGGGAAGCCGCCGAGGAAGAGAAACGCGGGGAAAGGAGGAGGGGGGCATCCCTCGCAGGGGAAGCCCTCGCGGGGGGGGGAGAGGGGAGTGTGGGGCAAACGCTGCCCCCACCGTGTAAGGAGGCGTCCTGCCCCACAACAACCCCGCGAGGTGGGCCGGGCCGAGCTCAGGGGGCGGAGGAGAAGGAATCGGGCCTTGCGGGGGGTCTCCTTTCCCCCCAGTCGCTCCCCCTCCCGCTCAGCCGCAGGGCACTCACCGGCGCCGTCCGTCCTCGCGGGGCCGGCGTGAGACGGGGCGGGGCTTCTTCTTGCCCGGCGCCGACGCCGCTTCCGGGCCGCCGCGGCCAAGACGGCGACCGGAGGGGCCGGGAGGGTGCCCTTCGCCCCCCCCCGCGAGGGGCGGTGAGAGGGAGCGGGGGAGGCGTCCCGGGAAGAGCCCCGCGGGGGCTCCGCTGTGATGGGCTGGAAGGCTGCGAGACCGCTTGGGCTGGAAGGCGAGCCGAGGCCCCGGGGTGGGGGGGACCTTCCCGCGGTCCAGGCCTCTCGGGGGGCGGGGGAGAGACCGGCGGGCGCTGAGTCCGGCATAAACGCCGCTGCGATCAGCCCTTCTCGACGCATGAGCCCAGCGCCCCCCCCCCCAGGCGGGTGTGTTGCAAATGTTACGAGCGGAGCGACGGTGGCCGTAGCAATAAATCGGTATGAGGGAAAGAGGGCATCGCTGGCAGGTGTTTGATCCCTTCAAAGCACTAAGCAAGTGATCTTGAAAAAAAATAATTACATGAAATAAGGGGGTTAGGGGCTTTTAGAATTATGTATTAAAATTACATTTAATTATGTATTTAGATGCATACAATATGACCATTATCTGTTTTCCAAAATTATTTCTACCTGCTAGAAATGTAACATTGACTGATCTTCACTTTTCTTTGTGTAGACACAAGCTCGTACTAATCTGCATCTAGACTCACTCCAATGGGCCCTTTTTCAAAGACGCTCCTTGTTATTTATGGTACATAAATAACAACGGTCTGCAGGCCCTTGAGTTCACTTCCTTCTTCTAAAATGTCAGTTCCAAGAGGTAAAATACATACCTTTTAAAATAGGTCTCTGAGCCTCAGCGCAGACTCCGTTGTGGAATAAAAAGAGTTCTTTAACAACAGGTTCTTGAAGGAGATGGTGAGGAGAGTGCAGTCCAGTCCTCTCTCTCTCTCTCTCTCTGTGGAGGCTGGTCATTTCCACTGGAGGAAGCTTTCTTCGGCCACTCTGGACAAGAACACAGCCTTGATTAAGTCTTCTGCTTGCTTGCCTCTCGCGTGGCTATCTTTGCCAGGACTCTGATGAGCGGTGAGGCTGCTTGTTGTGGAAATCCTGGTCTGTGGACACCCCCTTCCTCACCCCCACCATCACGAGTCTGGGGAACCAAAGGAAAGGCTGCTCTTCTAAGATGCTTCCTCTTTTTAAAAAGTTGTGTATATTTGTGTGAGTGCTGAGTTAGAGCTGTTCTGTTTTCCCCCCTTCTTTTCTGAGCTGGGGAGGGGGTTTCCTGCCCTCCCACATGGGTTCACGGGTGCATTGGTTGAAACTGCAGTTTGGGGGTGGAGAGAATGGGGGCTCTTTGGGGAGTTTGGGCAGTGCTGGGTTCCCAGGTGATAAATGTACAGATATTGGGGAACCTTTGGATGACTTAAACTGCTTACGGGAGAAATCTTCCTCTGAAATAATTCAAGAGGGCCGGATTACCTAAGAGCTGCATCCCCTGCCATTTTCCAGCTCACCAAGGGACTGCAATTTTGGTGGCCTGCTCCTCCATCCTGCTTCAACAGCCTTAAAACGAGTTAAGGAGGACTATGATGCCCTATTAATATTAATAAGGTTTAAATAATAAATAATAATCTTAAAACGCCATTGAAAAGGTTTCTTTTTGTGGCTGCTATACCTGCTTGGACCACAGGATGGCACTATTTTCTGATCCTTAGCATTCAATAGTTTCAATAGATTGTTGTCAGCTGCAGAGTCGTGTCCGACCCATAGCAGCCCCATGGACAACGTTCCTCCAGGCCTTCCTGTCCTCTACCATCTTCTGGGGCCCATTTAAGCTCATGCCTACTGCTTCAGTGACTCCATCCCGTCCACCTCATTCTTTGTCATCCCATTCTTCTATTGCCAGCATTCTTTCCCAGCATTAGGCTCTTCTCCAGTGAGTCCTTCCTTCTCATTAGGTGGCCAAAGGATTTGAGTTTCAATAGATACAGAATAATAATCTTAAAATTAAAAGGGTTTATTTCCTTTTGTGGCTGCTATTCTTTAACCGTAGGACTCAGACTCTCACTCTAGGACTGCTTATTGAAAAAGGTGGCCTCCCATCCTATGTCGCTAGCGAAGGAGGATGTCTTGTGTTGCTTGGAGAACAGCTGGGACGGAAACCTTCCATGAAAAATAACTCAATGCTGCTCCGTTCTCATTAATAGACTTTTTAGAATAAACAATCATGCAGTATTGTTTGATGTGTCTCTTTAATCGGAACCACGACAATAACATTCTAACACCCTGTTGGAATCTCTTTGGCTCCCAAAATTCTGTATTGGGCTGTAATTATAATTTCATATTGGCTAAATTTATAGGCCCCTTGCCCTGGCCTTTCCATGATGCCAACCTAAAGACGAGAAACCTGGGCTCCTGATTCTGCAGCCTCTTAGGAGCAGGGATATTGAATTTACTTTGGGTTTATGTTAAGACTGGTTAAAATTGGGGTTTTCTCCCTTAGAAGTGACTGCCGACATCCAGCCAAACAGAAAACTGGAGCAAAAGATAGAACGATAAAAGCAAAAGAACACAGATGGAAGCATAAAATGACAAAAGCGGGAGCAGAAGCAGATAGATAAAAAAGAAGCAGAAGATAAGAGCAAAAGGAGAAGTGGAAAGATAGAAGAAAGAACTTGAAGTGGAAGACAGATATGGAGAAGCGGGAGGAGTGTGTTGCTATTTAGCGTGGGAAACAAAGATGCTATACCTCGCTCCCTTTCCGTAGATGGGTGGAAATCCTGTGGTTGTAAATACTATTCTGCTGATCTGAAGCCTCAACTTACAAATGGGATCGCTTACTGTGCATATTCTGATCTCTGCTGTAACTAGACTACCTGTGTGATCTGTTTTTCTCTTTTTTTAAAAAAAATAATCCAGCGGGCCGGGTTTCTATAATCAAAAAGCAATGGAGCCTAACTTTAAATAGGCTGTCCGATTTACCTTCTGGGAAAAATTAAACCTCCTGGGCCTTTGTCCTTTGGAACCTTGAACACCTTGGCAATTATTCCACCGCTGCCTCCCACCACCACTACCGTCCAAACTGAACCGGCTGGGTGAGAGTGGCCTTCAGCTTTCTCGCTGGAGGGTGGGAGCTGATCTTTACAGAGACCCCCTCCTTCCGCGGTGTTTAACCGGATGCTAAAACTTCGGCCTTTGCCAAGATTTTCGTTTTTAATTTATTCCCGTGTTGATATCGATTGCAACCGTACCTTAACAGCTTAGATTTTTCAATCCTTTTTATACAGATTTAAGCTGCCTTGATGGAACAAACAGAAATTAAGGTTACTTTGATGGATGCTAACTTAAAAGATATACCTCACCAAACGTACACAAATGTATTGCTATGGTTAATACCAATAAATAGTGAGTTAGTGCGGTTAGATTTTACCTTCGCTGCTAGTTTTGAAATTGATACATTTATTAAAATGTGTTATGTCTACTGGCGTCACTTATTTCTTCCATCTTAAAGGCATGCTTACGATGTACAATGTCCTTCTCTTTTTCCTCCTGGCACCTGCGTGGAGACCCAAGACATAATCTATAAACATTAATGCAATTAAAATCAGTCTTAAAATTACACAAGAGAATTGTTCAGAAATCAAAAGCTTGGCAAAAGTGTGCATTTTCTTACCTTGTCCCCAAGTGCCTGGAAAGGGGCCACAAGCATCACCGAAGATTCTGCCGCACAGCCTGGGAGACGCACCAGAAAGGGCCCTTTCCAGTAGACTCCTGGGAAGGCTCTTGAAAGGGCCCTCCAGCTATTTCCCAGCAAAACTGCAATATTTAGAGCGGTGGCAAATCACAACCTCCCACTGTGTTTCCTGCTGCCTCTTACGGCTTTTAGTCGGCTCCCAACCTTACTCTATTTCCATCTGCATCTCTTTAAAATGAAAAGCCTGAACCTCACAGAAACTGGCAAAAAAACCCAACAAGGACAACTTACCTGTTTTTCCGAGTTCCTTCTTAACAGCCACAGCAGTGCAGGTCACCCGGGGGTGGGGTGCTATAGGCTGGAAATACAGGGAGCAGAACCTCCTTTGTCCAAGAGTCTGAAACTTTTATAGCATTGGTCCTGCCCTTCTGCCTACATCAGTGAATGCGGCTGTGAAAGGGGAAAGTTAGCAAAATTGCAAGCCAGACTGCAAAGACTCAAGTCTCGTGTTGCCTGAGAAACCCACTTTTCTTTCTTGCATACCTGGGCAGAGGGCAGGCGGTTTCCGACAATCTGGGGAGAGAGGGAAGAAATCTGCCCTTCCTAATCCTGTCTCGCTTTGGACAAAGGTGGCAGGGAAAAACCAAGTTGTTGAACTAAAGGTGCTTTTTCAGGAGGGACACAGTAACAGTCATAAATATGAACCAGTTGCCAAGCGATCTGAATTTTGATCACATGATCATGAAGAAGTCATATTTTTCACTGCTACTGTAACTTTAAATGGTCACTAAACAAGTCAAGGACTACCTGTATTAACATTTCACCTAGATTAAAACCACAGTAAAATATTTGCCACTTCCGTCTGTTTTCCTTGCACTTTCTATGGCCAAATCATCAGCATACCCTTGTCGCTGGTATATCTGATTGATTGATTGATTGGACTTATATCCCGCCCTATCTCCCGAAGGACTCAGTGGTGCAAATGGATGTGGAGCCTTCTTGGATCTGTTGAAAGGACTGTGTTGTAGAACGGAGATAAAGGGTGTTGTATCCCTTCAACTCTCATTGAGCGAGGGCCTCTCTGAAATTGACACAAATGAACTTTATGTTCCTCGTCCCTCGTTTTCCCAAAGCCGAAATCGAAGAGTGCAAAAAGATCCGGCCTCCCAACCGCTGGGGGGCGCAATCATCACCACCACCGGTGCCCCGTCGCTGACTTACGGAGACAGGAAGTCGGCCACAACGGGAAGCAGCAGACAGGAAGTCGCCCAAACAGGGAAGGTCACACTTAGAGAACGGGGCGGGGCGGTCTTTGCTTCTGCTACTCCGCCCGCGCCAGCCCCGCAGCCCGGGGACACAGCAGCGCGCACGGCCTGCCGGCGGGACGCCGCACACGAGACAAGCTTGCGGGCGGCGGCGCGGGAGGCGGCCCCGCGGGCGACGATGGTGCTGCGCCGGCTGCTCTTCGCTCTGCTGAACGACCCTCGGTTCCTGGACCGGCTGGCCGAGGCGCGGCCAATACGGATGGCGGCGCGCCTCACGGCTGCGGCCCTCACGCGCGGACTGCGCCTGCGCAAAACCTTCCTGCGCGAGCTGAAGGAGGAGGCGGCGCGCGCCAAGGACGCCGGGTGGCCCCCTCGCGCCCCCTGGTCGAAGAAGGGGCGGAGCCCGTGAGCCCCTCCCCCCGCTTCCTGTAGAAACTCTGGAGAGGCGGGGCTGCCGGAGTCGGCGCCGTTTGCTCCCCTCCCGAGCCGAGCCCCTCCCCCCCTTCTGCTCGTGGCAGGACCTTTGCGGAGGGGGGGGCGCCCCTCCCCCGTGCGGGCCCCGGCGTCCCGGCGAGGTTGCTGCTAGGGAGACCGGGCGGCTCCCCCCTCCCTTTTCTCCGGGTGGGGACGCGAGCCCGGAGCGGAGCTGGATCCAAAAAGCGCCCGCGGGCTGCTCGAGCGGACTGGAAGCGCTGCAGAAACCACGCCGTGGCCGCGGTGGAACCGGGGAAGGGAGCGGGGGGTGCTTTCCGATCGGAGCCGGCAGCGTTTCCACGAGAGATGCGATAAGCGACGTTTGATGGATGGAAGCGTAAAGCCAGCAAGATTCTCCGGAGAGCGGAAGAGAGGAAGCCCTTAAAGGCTGGGAGGAATTAGGCGCCCGGGAGGCCCGTGAAAGTTTGCCTGAAAATTGCCTGAATTGGAAGTCTAATCGCCTCTGTTCGTACGATGTTTTTAATGATTGTTACTTTAATAATAAAGTGGGACTTGACTAGACAGAATTTGATGAAGATGTTAAACCATTAAAAAAGACCCCGACGCCATTGCGCCTAAGCGTGTGCTAGATAATTAATTGGCCCAGTCGTGCCTGTTAAGCAAATGTGTCCGCTGAGTCAGAAGGAACAATGAATGGATCGCTAAGGAGGCGCACGGCAGCATCTGGGTGTGGGCGATGTCGTATGCACCTGTCGCCATCCACAATATAAAATTATGTTCTGCAAGTCTTGATGCCTATTACACAGTAGATCTTACTTGACCGGTGGTGCCACTGCCGTGGATTTTACCGGACACCTATAATATTGTAGTTTAAAATTGGGTGGATTGTGCTGGGTAAGCTAAATCTGCAGGGGCGTGGAGATCCATGAGGTTAGGATGCTGATAGGATGTCAGGCAGGCTTGTGTCCGAGACCCAGTTGCTGCTGCTGGATGGGGTGGGCTCTCATCGCATCCTCCAGCTCCTGCCAACTCAGCCGTTCAAAAGCCCAGTAGATAAATGGGGAACTTAATGGGGATTGAGACTAGAAAGGGCAGAGAAGATTAGGGAAGTGGAAGCTAAAGCCTACAAAGAACAGTTTCAGGAATTGGGTCTGTCTACTAGTCTGAAAAGAAGGACTGGAAGCGACATAATGACAGCAATATTCCAATATCTAAGGGACTGCCCCAAAGAAGAGAGGGACAATCTATTCCCCAAAGCACACGAGGGCAGGACAAGAAGCAACGGATGGAAACTAACCAAGAAAAGAAGCAACCTAGAGCTAAGGAGAAATTTCCTCACAGTAAGAACAATCAACCAGTTGCCTCCAGCAGTTGTGGGCACTCCATCACGAGATTTTAAAGAAGAGACTGGACCGTCTGGAAGGATAGGGATTCCTGCCTGAGCAGAAGGATTGGACTAGAAGACCTCCAGTTCCCCTCTAACTGTTACTCTGTTACTTGGATGTGATGTATTAATTGCTTCTCAACCTTGTACATTATGACTATTGTTAGTCAGTTTTTATTTACTATTGACAAGGGAAACTTGCAAGTCGTTTGAAATAACGAGAGTGATCCAGTTCCACACATTTTCAGTCTGCTGGGTGTTCCTGAGCACATGGAGCAAAGCTGAAATTTCAGCCTTTGTTGGAAGCGTAACAGAAGGGACATAATTTGGAACATTGAAAACAGGCGTCGAGAAAGAAAAGAGGGCTCAAAGGTGGAATATGATGCTAAATAATCTGAAAATTTGGAAACTATGAAATGGAGAACGGAGCGTGTGCAGTTGGAAGTTAGGAAAATTGTTTTATTCCGGTAGAAGAACTTCCGTAGTACACGCAATTTAATAGCAGAACGAAAGACATGCATACCCTTTCTGTTCATGAGTTGAGCTTCTACCAGAGAGGTAGAAAACTGATTGATACAATTTTATGCGATTGTTTAATTAAAAAATTATTTATGTATTTATTTTATTTTACTTGGATATAGCCTGACTCCAGTTGACTCAGCTCCACGATACAAATACAAATGCATAGCTTTTCTTTTTTCTGTTTATTTTTTAACCCTACTTTTTTTAGTTCCCTTACTATTTAATTTCCTATTGGTTGTTGTTCTTTTTTTGTTATACTTAAAAGGTAGTATTTTTTTAATTTAAAAATGTTTCTGTCTTGCATCTACAAAACACACTGAGGCTTTTACAGCTCCCGTGAGCAAGTAGGACTATTGAACAGGCCAGATCAAAAACAGAGTCTGTCTCGGTGGAGAACAGTCAGTCCTGCAATCGGCCCGTTTCGTCTGTTGAGGTCGGATCCTGCGGCCGCAGGGGAAGCGTCTTCAGCCTTTTTTGTCTCCACGGGTATTGCCAAAGCAGCCTTGGCAGGAAGATCGTCCGTGATGGTCTGTCTGCTCTTCTCCACTGGTTATCTGCTCTTTGTGCTCTTCATGCTTTCTGGTCCACAACAAGAATGTCCTGTCACCTGACATGCACATTAATTATCGTGTTCCAGAGCAAAGAGAATTGCATACAGTAATGAGTTCCAGATTAGCACAGCCAAGGAAAGGGGCAGCCCCCAGACCCCCAAATGAGACGGTTGTTACGAAAAGGCAGTTTAGAGAAGGCCCCAATTCACACCCGCTAGCACATAATCTGGCTTCAGTGCTCTTCATTTTACATGATGTCCAAGTCCATCCATGATGTCTTACTTAGCATTTTGGGCAAAGAAGGTCACTATGATTTGCTCAATACGTCATGTTTAAAAAGCTGGCTTATCAATTCACCCTTAGAATGCCACAGTATTTAGAGAGGAAAATTAAATATTCCACAATCCTTGACTGATTACTTGAGGATTGCCTAGATTTTTAAGTCTTGTGGTTGTGTTTTGTACTGTTGCTCCTGAGCTGTGGCTCACAAAGTGGAAATGGTTGCAAGAGTCAGAATTGTCATCAGGAGGAAAATCACATTCGGAGGCTTGGATGCTGCAGTGTAACAATAATAAAGACATGCAAGCATTATTAGCAATCTAGACTGAACTTATGGACTGAATTTATGAAGTTCACCCCGGGATGGTTGGTTCTGATTTGACTAAGTGAGTTTCCACATTGAAAGCAGTTGGGCGTTTACATGGCTTTGTTTCTGCTGCATCTGCTAATTGCAGATGGTTGCAACAGAACGGAATACTGGCTGCATGTGAAACGTAAGCCCTACCATTTACTACCTATGTGTGTAACTCATGTATACCCCACACATTCAGTCCTTAAAAGCTGAAAGAAATAAGAGACTAGCCTGAATCATTCAAGGAGGCGTGTGGGTCATTTTTCATCTGTAGAGTGGCTTTCCATAAGTGGAACGGAGGTCCTCTACAATTACCAGCCCAGACACTTAAGGGTCTTCCTAGCAGTTGTTACTTAAAGAATTTTTTTTCCCTTATCAATGGGAAATGGAGCCGGGGGAGGGGGTGTCCCACAGCACAATGGTCTCACCAGCTCTTGAGCACTGGGAGGATTCCAGGCCTTCTAAAGAGTCCAGGAACGGCTGCCCCAGCCAGGACTCGAACGTTCTTCTCTCTCCCACTGGCACAATTTCAATTGTGGAATCCTTGAAGATTAAATCCTGCTTTTGGAATTCTGATGAACTGAACATTTTAAATCCATCCGGGTTGTTGTCATTGCCAAAGAAATCCTGAAAGTTAAGGCCAAGAGTTTTTTTGACAGCCCTCTGCCCAGGGTCATTCTCTGCCAGGAGCTGCTGGGGATGCTGCGAGGCCCTGTTCCCTTCGGAGGAAACGGAGCAGCCAGGCTAGTCCAGATCCCAGGCAGCTTCAGCCATCCGGGAGCACAAGCATCCAAGCATGTCAAACCCTAAACTGGGCTCAGAAAATTCAATATCCACATTGTGTGCTATGCCTGTACAAATAAATACCCCGTGTTTTTTGTCTCATCTGATTCTGTTGCTGCAATGGTATGTGGGGAAAGAAATTTCCATTAACAAGATGGCTACTCAGGTGTGATAAACCCAACATCTTGGATAAAGAGCAGCCTCTGTAGATGGAAGGAGGAGGCAGCCTGTCTGTCCACTAACCGGTTCCTTCCAGACTCTGCAGGAGTTACCCTCTGGCCCTCCCTGGGACTGGCTGCCTGGCCGCCTCAGTGACGTGGCTGGCTTTCTGGAACAGCTGAACTACATCCTTCATGTTCCTGCACTTCCCCATATAAATGCTGTGTGTATCAAGAGCACAGAATCCATTTTTTTACAGCCCTTGCTCAAGAGGTATATCTGTGTTGCCTATGTTACGGACTTTGGTTCAACAAACGTGTTTTACATAATGGGGGAGGAAAGTAATTGTTCTTCTTTTGCTCACTTTTAACACTTTGATCTAACTTTTCATCCTAACAAGTAACCTGTGGCTTAAGTCCATTGTTCCGTATCCTGCACTCTAAGACTATTGTATGTGCACTTCTATCTTGTCATTTCTCCAGGGGCTCAAGGCAACAACTTACACATGGAACTTCCTTTATTCGTACAGCAGCAATCTTGGGAAGCAGGTTGAGCTGCAAGAGAGCCATGCTAGTCCCAGAGTGCCCTTGAACAGGGTGTCCAGCCCCGTAATCCCAACACACCGCTGGTGTTCCACATGTCATGGCGAAGAATAGGTTCTGATCTCCTCTCTTAGTCTGCTCAAACATCCACTTCCATGGATCTCTCCTTGTAGGACTTAATTCAAATCCCTTGAATTCTCTTTACTCTTTTTTACAGTATTCTATTTTTTTTCTGCATCTCAGGATTACATCTAGACAAAACACTCTAGAGGGAATGGAACGGTTCAGAATAGAGGCACTATTCCACCTGATCGTTTGAAAATGACATCGCCACAGCTACAGTTCAGTTTGCCATTATACAGTTGCCTCTTTGAGTTTACTCAACATGCTTAACTGGGTCTGCTAAAGTGCTGGCTGCATTCGCACAGGAAGCACAGCTAGGTTGTTTCAATATTTCTGTCCTTGTTTTGTTAGCCTATCCAGCCTATTCGTTTTTATTTCCTACAGTATGTCATCTGTCTATAAACTACAGCATAATAATAAATAAAAAGCTAGAGGTAATAATGATAATATCATTAGCTTTTTATTTATTACAATACATTATATTAAATATTATGTTAAATAATATTAAAATAACAATAGAAATCTAGTGGTAAAGTCCCACTAGACTGCTTTAGTGATGGCACACTCACCCAACCAGACTGGAACCCTAACCCTAAAAAGTAATGGAGAAAAGCTAATCGCCCCATCATGCAAACGAGGAACAGCTCAAAGGCAGCAGGCTTCCCCCCACATCTCGGACTAAGCCTACCTGAGCCTTACGCAGAAGTCCATACACTACCAGGGCACTGGTGTCTGGGTGGACCATGATGGCACGAGGAGGCACTTGGCCCCAGTGACAGTGAGTAAACTGGGGAACTTCAGCACGGGCACCGTTTGGGCACAAGAGCTGGAAATCGGCAGACCGAAGCCTTGAGGCCCAGGTATCAGTATTGTGCCCTGAGAGAAGGAAAGAGAGGCTGAAGCATTCCGGACATGACAATCAACACACCCATGTGAGAGAAGAGCCCACCTACCATCGGTGTTTTCGAAGACTGAACTGTGCTTGACAAAAGCCACGTCGCCACGACCCTCTGCTAAGCATCTGCAGAGAAGACATTGATCCTGT
Source organism: Vipera ursinii (assembly GCF_947247035.1). Classification (NCBI taxonomy): domain Eukaryota; kingdom Metazoa; phylum Chordata; class Lepidosauria; order Squamata; family Viperidae; genus Vipera; species Vipera ursinii. Next base: position 72,897 of record NC_139518.1, read on the forward strand.
TAGCCATTCTGGTGTGGGGAGGCAAGTGTGTTGCTAGGCTGGGCCTCCACGGAAAGGCGCCTTGAAGAGCAACCAGGGGCCCCAAGAGCAGCCCCTGCACCCTGCTTCTCTCCTCTCTGCAAAATAATGCTTCCGTTTATCCCAGGGAAGAAGGAAGCTGGCTCCCTCCTCCCTCTCAGCCATGGTGCCTGGTGATAGCTGGGGGGGGGGGCTGTGTGCTGGGGGGGGAGATGGTAGCCAGAGTACAAGAGGCACTGCTCCCACAGCTGAAAAAGTAAGCCCTAGACAAAGCTAGCTGGTGCTGAGAATGTTTTGTCTCCTCCCTATTTTTTAATAGTCAACATCTACATATTTTTGACACCCAAATGCAGATAAAAGTCAGCGCTTCTTCATTCTGGTACTGGCCATGCTGAAGTATACCACTCAGACAGACAGACGTGAGTGACTTAGTCCAGACTTAAGGCGTGAAGCTTGCTCCTTCCTAAAACTGGGATGAAGCCGCCTGCCTGGTTACCTGAAGGCTCCTGTGTAGCCGTAATACGTCTCCCGGCTGCTGGCGTTGCACCTGAAATTTCCCTGGCTGTCCCCAATGCAGAGCTCGCAGAGGTTGGCAGGGTAGCCCTCCTTCTCGGCTGTCGGAATGCAGCTGGCGGAGAAGAAGCCACTCACCGCTGAAACCAGAAGAGCAGAGCCAGGGAGAGCCCGTGAGGGCGACTGCGGGGAGAACCACCCAGGATCGACCCACAAGCACCGCTGGATGTTGGTTCCCAGCTTCCACGACTCCTTTTCTGAAGTTATCCTTTCTCACATGACCTTTGAACTTCCCTCCTGTCAGTCTGAGGTTATACCTCTATATTCTTGATTTCTGCTCAGTATTGAATATGCTGCCTTCTAGAATCTTATTCACAGCCTTAATATACAGTATTTAAATGTTTCAATCATGCCCCCCCCCGGTCCTTTTCTTTCTATCCTCCAGGCTGTGCAAGTTCAATTCCTCCCATCTCTCCTCATAACGTTTTGCCGCTCAGACCGTGCGCCATTTTCGTTGCCCGTCTCTGGACTCGCTTTGCCTTATCGGTGATCTTCAGTGATGTCCCCAGAAGTGGAGACACAGTGTTCCAAATGAGGCCTGACTAAATTCCTCCCTGGAGGGATTAGGACCTCCTTCTTCCTTGCTCGGGATCCCCTCTCGGGTTGCATCCCAGAATTTTGTTTGCCTTCACAGCTTTACGACGGTCGTAGCATCCTGGGGTCACGCGATCCTCTTGTGATCTTCTGACAAACAAAGTCAATGGGGAAGCCTGATTCACTAAACAATCACGCTACTCACTTAACAGCTTCAGCGATTCACTTAACAACCGTGGCAAGCAAGGTCATACAATGGGGCAAAACTCACTTAACAACTGTCTCGCTTAGCAATAGAAATTTGGGGCTTGATTGTAGTTGTAAGTTGAGAACTAACTTTTACTGCAGATCTTAAGCGCACTGGCCTATAGTTTCCCGCTTCTTCCCTAACCCCCTTCTTCAAAACAACATTAGCCGTTCGGCAATCCTGGGGAACTTCACTTGTTGGAAGAGATGGCTGAACAGGTCAGTTAAGGGCCCAACGAGCACACCTAGAAGTTCCCTGGGAACTCTGGGATGAATTCCCTCCAGACCCCACGGCTTTCTCAAGCTTTACGCGGGCTGGCTCACCTGCCCCCTCCACCCCTGAAAACCCTGGGAAAGAACCCCCACCGCCAGGGCTGGTATATGGCACACACACACGCCCCAGTCCGTGTCTGTTACTGGCGTCATCCGCTCCTGAGCAGAGGCACCTGTCAAGAGGGTTGGTTAAAGCCAGGTCTCCCTTAACATAAGAATTGTTTTCATTTTTGATATTGGTGATTGCTTTTTTTTTCTCCTTTTGTCGCTAATGTACCTTTTAAAAGTCCCCCCTTTTATCCCCCTTTTCAATAGATTTAGCCAATTCTTTCTGCACTTTAGCAGCACTAATAACTTCTTTGTCTTTCTTCCCTCTCTAGCAACTACCTTTCTGCTATTCTTCTATCTTCTATATGCTGATTTCTTTTCCTTTGCTATCCTCCTATGTGCCTCTGCTGTGAACCAGAAAGAGTTTCTCTTTCTTTTGCTTTTGCAAACGGTGTGTCTCGCGTAGAGAATAGTTGCCACCGAGATGGCTTCACAAATAGACTGTGAGTTTTCTGAATTAGTGTTGCTTTTCATGCCCTTCGTCACATAAATGACAACTCCACACAGACACACACACACACACAACATCTGCTAGTTCACAAAATTTGTTGCCAAAGTTTGGATTGTTCCTTATTCAGTTGCTCCCGATCTGAAAAGCCTCATTTTGCCAGGATTGTCTCAGTTCTTGTGAGCTTCTGCTTGGGCCCTATCAGTCGTCAGTCACCCCTCCCCCTTTACCTTTGAGAAGGTTGCATTCCTGGGGCTGAATGAGCCCCTTTTGCAATAGCAGGCCGATGGGTATGTTCCAGCCGGCCATGCGCCCATAGCCGGTGTGGCAGGACCTTTTCTGCTGTAGATCATGGATGGTGAAGGCGTCAGACGTTGCTCGCTTCACCACTGCCACCGCATAGTAGGTGCTCACGGTATCCCCATCTGCGTATAGGGAGGAGAAGGAGAGAGTCAAGCAAGCCTCAAGGGGTCCCATTCTACGACCCTGCCTCCAAGGGTGCCTCAATGAAGGCTTGAGAGGGCTGCTCTAGGCCCACTCACTGGGTATCTTTTGCACATAGCGGAAGGCTCCAAGCTCAGTAAAAGAACACAGGATCTCCACCATTCGTGCCTGGGGAAAATGGGATGAGCTGTACTATTCCTTGTCATCTTGGTCAAATATGGTGGGGTCTGGAAGGTACCGTAAACTAGGCGATGTTCAGCCTAAGAGGATCGCTTCTGTCCAAGACTTTCTGCAATATTTCCACTTCCTGGCGGGTGCTGAGTCCACAGACAGCTGCAGAATGGCTGGCACATAAAGCCTCTGTGTGTTCTTACCTGCGTAGTGTTCTGCAGCAGCTGGCACCAGGCCGTAGGTCTTCCCGGCTACGTAAACATCCTTTCCAGCCAGAACCACAGCGTCAATGTCTCTTTTCTGAAAGGAAGTTCAGAGAGATTGGAATGCTCCCCTTCGAGGCCTGGCTGCCTCCTGAGGGCCCCTTCCCCCCCCTCCAGGCAGCCCATTCAATCCGGCCACTGTGGCCAGCCAGCCGGTGAGGGCCAGAAGAAAGTTGTTCTGGCTGTTAGCCCCGCCAGGTAGTCTAGACAAGTAGCACAAACTGTGAGTCCTGACGGTTCTCCAGTCTGCAGGACTTCCTCCCAGGGTCATTCCCGTGTGCCACTGCAGTGCCAAAGGACCAGCCCGAGCCTCCCACTGGGCAGGCAGGAGGGGTCTGTGATAATTCACCATGGCCAGCTGGCCATGACCAACTCGCCACGGCCAACTCATCATGACCAACTCGCCACAGCCAACTCACCACAGGACAACTCGTTGCTGGACAAAAATTACACTAATAAAGAAATGGTGGAATAGAATCATTAAAGAAAGGATGCAAAAGGAGGGACAGAATGAAATGTGATTGACAAAAATTAAAATATTTTTTTATTTATTCTAAATAATTAAATAGAATTGTTAAATTGTTCCCCAGAGAGTTGTCCTGCGGCAAGTTGGCTGTACATAGTCATCCCATTCCCGGCAGGAGACGGGGCTGTCAGCCTCTCTGGCCCCAAGGGAGACGGAAGGGGCTACCCAGCCAAGCCTTCCGATTCCCCAGCCAGCCTCACCCTCCGAAAGGGCTAAGCTTTGTTGGGAGTGGAGGAGGGCAAAGAGTCCTGCCAGCAGAGAGCCTGGAGAGGCCTGGAGAAACTTTACTCCCCCACAGCCACCCTTCCCGTGCCAGTCTTTGGAGGGAGGTCAGACCAAGAAGCAGCTGTGGCAGGACCATAATAGCTTCAGCAAGGCAGCTTTACCCATATGCAGGACAGAATAGCCATCTAGAAAGTCTGCCCTAGTGGGCTCATATTGCCTTTCTTTCTCGTGCTTCCTAACACTCTTTTCTGAAAAGTCTCCCCTCCTCCACTAAAAGCTCATTATTTTGGGCCCTTCTCAAGGCCAGAGCCACATGCCTTTAAATCCCACCACTTGCTCTCACGGAAGTGGCTCCCATTTCTTGTTGGAGGGCTGGGTGCCCCCCATCCTTTCTCTGAGGAGGCACATTCCCCAAGGCTTGCACACGGTGAGTGTGAGCCAAGGCTCCTTGGAGCCTGCTTGCGCGCGCGCACACACACACACACACAAAGAGAGAGAGAGAGACAGACAGAGACAGAGGCCAGGTGTCCTTGCACAACCTTCCACTCAGTATCTGTTGCCTCTGCCCTCTGGAACATCTCCCCACCTCCCGGAGTGAGGCTGGCCCCCAACCCCCCCTGACCTTCCACAAGAGCCCAAAGACCTCCTGCTCTGCCAGTTGGCTTGGGGCTGCAATGGGGGGGAGGGGGCCTTCCCATTGAAGCTGGCTTATAAGGTCAAACTCCCCCCCAATTCATCCTACTCCCTCCCTCCCCATCTTTTAGCTATTGTATTTTGGATTTCTACAGTTTTGTACCATTCTATTTATATAGTTTCATTTTTAATATTGTAAGCCACCCTGTAGTAAGATGGGTGGCCAATAAATGTGAAAGATAAATAAAATAAATAACTCTCACCTGAATGCGTTCCATGCACTGCTCTGGACTCTGGGCTGAAACACACTGGATTTCTGGCTTCAGATTCTGGCTCTTAAAGGCGGCGGCCATCTTGCTGCATTTCCAAATTTCCTCCGCTGAGAAGACGCACCAGCGCAGAAATCCTGGCAGCTCTGCATCGGAAGAGGAAGAGCCTCACCAGAGTCCCACGCGGGCTTCTTTCAATGCAGAAACAACGGCTCCCATCGGTTTTCCAAGCCAACGGAGACAAACCCTGAATTCTATCCCTGGACAAGACTGGTCTAGCATTTTATTTATTTATTTATTCAATTTATATAGCTATCAATCTCACATTTGTGACTCAGGAGAGCTTCCAATTAACTCATAAGCCGGACCAAACAATAAAGAAACCCAACAGCCGTACAAACAATACAAATGTTAAAACCATTAAACAGTTTAAGGCCCCATAAGTTACCAGGATACTGTGGTAACCAAGAAAACCAAGTCGTTGCTTCTCTGCCTGGCAAACTGAGAGATATTTAGGAAGGTCCAAAATCCGAAAACCCCAAATATCCTGATGATGTAAAAACAGCTTCGGGGCATCCAGAAAAGAGAACTAGGAGACCCTCATGGGAAAGTCCCTGGAAAAGCTCTTAGAATACTTTCTTAGCGAATAAGAGACAAATCTCCCTTTCGGGACCTTTATGGCTTCCCTCCAGAAGTTGTGGATGCTCCACTGGAGGTTTTCAAGAAGAGGATGAGCAGCCATTTATCTGAAACAATAGAGGGTTTCCTGCTTGAGAAAGGTTGGACTAGAAGACCTCCAAGGTCTCTTCGAACTCTGAATCAGAATAACAGAGTTGGAAGGGACCTTGGAGGTCATCTAGTCCAACCCCCCACCCAAGTATTCTGTACGGTAGTCACATTTTCTGTTGCCCCACATGTTGCCCACATTGCCAACCCACATTGCCTCTTGCTCTTCCACCAGAACTCTCGCCTCAGGACAGCGGAACCAAGAAGACTTTTTTTTGTTATAAAGGCAACTTGCAAGACGTACTTTTAGGATCACAATCCAAGCCTCGCATGGCACGCAGGTATTCATCTCCCAACCAAGCCTGGTAGGTCTGTTCCATAATGGGAACCAGCTCTACGGTAGAGTCTTTAAAGAGAAGATTTTTCCCTCCATAGGCTGTAGAGTCAAACATCTGGAAGCTGGAGTTTCCACCACTCAAACTTCGCTGTAGCATGGACAGAAAAAAGCACATCTGCCTGGGGAAAACCTCTGGATTCCTGAGGACAAACCCACCATAGGGCTTCAGATCTGCCGTTCTCTGATAGGTTGAAAAGGGCCTGACCTGAATGTCAGCTGAAACCCAAAAGCTTTACCTGCCCAGGCCAGCTCTAGCAGCTGCCCTCTCTCCCTCCTCCTCCTCCTCCTCCTCCTCCTCCTCTGAGAGCCAAGTGGCAGCACTTTCTTTCCTCAGAGCTTGGCTGAAGAGCCAAAGCCGAGAGGATGCGGCCCTATGTGTGTGGGCGGTGGGGGATGGGGGCTGAGTAAGCCAAAGTTTTGAGCCAGAGAGGAAGATTTGTTTTCAAAGGTAAATCTCTAAGCCTTCTAGTGAAATTCGAGAGAAAGGCAATTTTGGGAAGACAGGCAGGAAAATTCTAAAACTTTCTTTTGGTTTCACAAACTTGAAGGTTGTAAACAAACAGCCTCTTTGCAATTAAAACATGGAACATTGAAGGTACATTACAGCCATTCTAAATTGCAGGCAAGAGCTGGCAGAGAGGCAATAAGATGTTTACTACCTTTTGAAACAAGAGTTCACAGAATGTTATTGGAGGCATGCACCTTCCGAAGCCTTTTTTACCTCTGCCTTGCTCGTAAACAACATGCACATGTAGGATGCAGAGAGAAGGAATTCAGATTACATTTCCTGACTGTTGAAACCTGATTGTAGAAACATTACAGACTTTAAATTGCAGATTTTAGGAATTAAAACACATTTTCTAACTATTGCTTGATTGCAGAAAACACACACGCACGCAGTAAGAATTAATTGCTGTCTTTGACTTCTTACTTGCAGACAACACACACAGTGCAGCCAGTAAAATTGATTGCTGTTATTTAACTTAAGCTTTTTTGCAGATAACATGCATACACAATGGATTGCTGCAGTAAAAATTAATAAATGTCTTTTGACTGTTCTGGATCGAAGCTCGTTGTGCTAGTGATTTAATTCCTTGTTAAGACACTTGCACTAGTATGTTTAAGCGAATTTAGTCACAATTAACGGCCCTTTTCAGACAGTGAACTCATAAAGCACCTGGTTCATCTGAAATACCTTTATTTTGCATGTAGAAGAAGATTACAGCAGAGAAGGTGTGGTCAGGTGAAGTCTGGACGGTACTTTAAGGTCAAAAGACAGTAACAGGATTACTGTCCGCATGGCTTGTGTTCAGATGTTACAATGGAGGATGGAACACAGAGGAACAAGGAGAAGGGGGAAGTCCAACCCAGTAGGGGTGGATCCTAGTACAGCATCATGAGCAGGATAGGAAATACATCACAAAGGGGAAAGGTACTGGCAGACCCAATTAACATATTATAATTTCCTAAGAACAGACACGTGGTGGCAGCACACAAAGCACGGGAGGAGAAGCCAGGAGGCTGCAGGGATGCAGCTGCTGGACTGGGACCATCGTGATCCAGGTCCAACCCAGACTCAGCCTGAAACTTCCTGGGTAACTTTGGACCAGACACACTGATCTGTGTGGGGATGTAACGGAGGAAAATCCCCACAGAAGTCAGCTTGATCTCTTGGGGAAAACGTGGGATAAGACTCCAGCCTAGAAATGCCTAAGGAGAAGGTCCTTTATTTATTTTTATTTTATTTATTTATCACATTTAGAAACTGCCCATCTCCCTCACAGAGGGACCTACTTAACTTAAAGGATGGGCCACTTACTGGCTCCAAGCTCCCACCCGATCACATTGTGGAACTTCTGGCAGCACATGGTTTCATGACATGTTGTTATTTATTTCTAAGCATTTGAAAGTAAATTTTCATTGCTTAACATTATACATAAGAACAACAACCCATTAAACAACTATAAATCAGGATACCATAAACCTCTGCCTGCCTACTTGAGCACCGATGTTCACCACCTTCCTAAATCATTCATACCATGTGGAGAGCAAACTATTTCATGGGGAGGCCATGCTCTGCCTCTCCCGGGGTGGGAACCTGCATCCCCCTCCACTCCTGGCTGGGCAGACCAAAAGGGAACCAGGAGCCAAGCCCGGTTAGAGGGCTTTACGGTCACCAGGATCTTCGCTTGTGCTCTACTGGCACCAGGACAGGCCCACAGCAGAGGCTGGACTCTTCTAAAGGGCAGTCGGGCTATTGCTTCCTGTGCTGCGGCCAGCAGGGCTTTCAGGGCCACCTCCAGGGAGAGTCTACCTAGAGGCCTTGGAGAGGCCTTAAGCAGAGGACAGCCAGGGCAGGAGGAAGAGTACAGCCGGCCAAAAGCTTTGGTGGCCACGGCCTCCCCCCGGTGCTCTGGCAGGAGCCTTGAGCTGCTTACATGGGGCCCTGGCAAGGAGAGGGCAAACCCTCCGAAGGGTCCTTGGAGTTTTCTGCCAAGAGCACACATATGCTGACTAGACTGAAAAAGGCAAAGGAGGCCTCTCTCCTTTAAAAACCCAGCTGGGGGCCTCCCTCATCGTGGCCCTGTGTGGTGCCATTAATGGGTCCTGCCCACTTGGCAGTGTCTCCCCTCTGCCAGCCCTGAGCTCCAACTGCCCTGGCACGAGGGCCCTGCTCAGCCCGTGGATGTCGGGCAGCCATGTAGCTGTGAGAGGCACAGCTGTGGCAGAGGAACCGAGACCTGAATTTGCTTCAAGGAGATGGGCGCTCAGTAAGACAATATCATGAAACACACAGGCCTGTTGCTTCAGTCGCTCAACTCTACTGGGCTCGCAAGCAGCAACGCGCAAAGACAAGACCATCCTCTACAAAGACTGGGAAGCTCACCTGTCCTTGATCCAGCACTTCAAAGATGAGGCTGCCTTCCACGTCCTGCCGGGTGATCACGGCATGAGCAGGGACCCGTGCCAGGTGACAGGTCCGCCACTCGCTGACTGCCGCCCGGCTCCCATCCTGGCAGAGCAGCTGGAAGTCCTCCAAGGTCCAGGGAGGCTGAGCTTGGCCTGGAAGAAGAGCATTGGCCTGAAAGGAGAGCATTGGCCTCTCCTTCCGCCTTCCTCCCCCACCCCAGGTGGACCCCAGAGCTGAGCTCTAGGCTGGGCACTTGGGAGGGGCTGCCGACACTGTGGAGCACCTGGGCAGAGATGGGTCATTCCAAGTGGGCCCAGAACATAAATTGGCTTTATTTTAAAATGGTGAAACAGTAAGAAAAGTAAATATGTGCCATTTAAAAATGGCTGTTCCATTTTTAATTTATAATTTTAGGAAGCTTCTTATGACTGACAAAATAGCTGAACTTTTACATTCCAATCTGGTTTCACACTAACTTGCTAAACCCAGGTTTAGAAGCCATAATTCCTGGGTTCACATCCTGTTAACATGCTATATCACCTACCCAAGAATTATCCAGAGGATGCTGTGTCTGTTCTGATAATTGACGCGTTCAAACATGCGCCCACCTATCCCAACCTGCAGTTAGGGTTAAATTTCTGGGAAAGCAGTTTGCCCTCACACGCCCCCCCCCCCCGCCAACTGGGAGCATAAGAGTGTGACCCAGGCCTGCCCTGGCTGGACTCCTCTCGCCTCCCACCCACCCACCCATCCAGCCATACTTTGGACCCTCTGAACTGAGGAGGAGGATGGGAGACACGCTCTGCCCAAATTCTTCTTGCCTCCTGCAAATTTCTGACCACTTTCCCCTCTGATTAAGGCAGAGAGGATTGGAGAGAGCCTTTTCTGGGCAGGGAAGGCTTGACTGAGAATTGACGGGATTGTGGAATGTACCTAAAAAAGAAAATTTGGCCAAAAGCAAACCTTTGACATTAGAAAAGCAGAATTTTATAAATGTGGGATGCTGGTACATAACATTTCGCAGCAAGAGAAGCCAATGAGCAGGACTTCCTAAAGAAGAGATACTAAAAGCACAATTAGGACACAATCTGAGTAAGGGAGAGGGAAAGGTAGGAGAAGATGCTTTTGCAAAGCAAAGCGAAGACGGATATGGGGAGTGGAAAGGAGGAGAAGCAGCCGTACTAGGCTGGTGGTGATGTCAGGCACACGAACACTCGGACTAAGCTGCAGGAGGGGAAGGACACTTAAAACAACAACCACAACAGAAGGAATGGGTATTATAGAAATATGCTCAAAAGAAAAAGAATCAGTATACTAGGAGTTCGCTGAAGAAGGCAAAATGCTAAGAGGTAACAGGAAAACAGACCCACTCAATTTGGTCTTTTTTGGGCCAAAAGCAGGGAGGGGGTGAAGTGGGACGAGAGGGCAGCCCAACTCGGATCAGGGAATTCTTCCCCACGTGGAATGGCTCACCGTCCATGGCTTCGGTCACCGTGGTATGCTTGACGAAGGCCACCTCTCCTGGCCCTTCCGCCAGGCACCTGTGGGGAGCACCAGCAGTCGTTGGCCACAGACCCTCGGCACTTCCCACCCAGACGACCCCCAAGAGGCATCTTGGCCTGTGGCAGGACATCCACCCCCCTCCTACTGTGGCTTTTCCAAGGAAAAGAGCATCCTCCCCCACACAGATACCTGAAGGCACCCAAGTAGTCGTAAAATCCCTCTTTGGGGCTCATCTCACACTTGTTCTGCCCAGCAGAGTCTCCTCTGCAGAGTTCACAGAGGGAGGGAGGGTCCCCAACAGCAGTTGCCCCAGGGACACAGCTGGCATTGAAATAGTCACTGACGGCTGAAAGAGGAGGAGGAGGGGGGGAGAAAGAGAAGAGGGGCTGCATCTTCAGTTGCAACATCCTCCTCCATCTAGCCTCCCTGCTCACCCCAAGGAAAAGGACCACGGGGGATAAAGCCCTTTTGTGGGGCCCAGCAGGCCTCCCACGACCCGGGCAGGACTTACCTTGGGTGACACTGCAACCCATCATGGGCATTCGGCCGCTATCAAGGAGGAGGCCCACCGGGATGTTCCAGCCAGCTGTTCGGTTGATCCCTGTATGACAGGTCTTGGCCCCTCTCAGGTGGTTGATGGTCAGGCTGGAGCTGGCCTTCACCACTGCCACTGCGTAGTAGGAGGTGCCAAGGTCTAGAGAGGCAACGGGAAGGCCACTTACTCCAGCTTCTCTCTGCTGCGTTCACAACGGGGAGAAGTGCCGCGTGAAGGCAAACCCTCCAAATGCAGCGAGAGCATTCTACCCATAGCAGGGAGACAAGGCACTCGGCCCTCCTTGGTCTGGGAAATAATACACTTTTATCACATACAGCAGAATGAAATATTTTGTTTTTTTACGATGGAGGAGGAGGAAGAGGAGAAGAAATTGTTGTTATTATTATAAAACTTTTATTCATTAAACATGAACCTCAGTTGGCACTAATTGTTGACATGGGTTGCTGCCAGCATCCTAGGTATCAACCAGGTACCTCCTTAAAATGTAAGATGTTGTTGTTGTTGTTATTATTATTATTGGAGTGGCTGATGCCGCAATAAACCCAACTGCTCTAAAATCCAAAGAGCTGCGTCAAATTTCATTGCTCAGTCCAAAGAGCATCAAAGGAGAACGAGAGGCAAATAAGGCGTTTGTTAAGTACTTTGCAGACAATAAAAACAGACGCAGATTTATCAGTACTTTGCACACTGCATTCCGGCTGAGCCTTTTGCCCTCAACACGTGCAGTGCGCTAGTGACACTTGTTTCCTCCGCTGGGCAGATCTGGAACAGTGTCTTTTCTTTCACCTCTGGTTCCTCAAGTGCAAAATAGTATCAGTAATTCTACAAAATCCATGAGAGGCAGAAGACAAAGAGGTGGTCACTGGTCTTGTGGCCTCTTCTTTGGTCCAAAGGAGAAGCTTTATGACGGCTATTTAATAGGCAGCTACGGAGCCTTCCCTGCTGCTCCTCTCGCCCACTTACCTTGGCCATAGGCCTCAGCCACGACTGGTTTCAGACCGTGCTCCTTCCCAGCCTGGTAAAGGATGCCCCCGTCCACAGTGGCTGCATCGGCCAAATTCCGCTGCATGCAAAAAGAGAACTTCCTGGTAAGAATGGAGGCTGCCTGGCAGCGGCCACAAGAAGACTTCTCAGGAGACGGACTGAGTGAAGCAGTGGTGTGGCCAGGCCATTTCCCAAAAGCTTTGCCCTGCTTAATGTGCAGGTCCAATACACCAGAGTTCCCCAACCTTTCCAGGTTGGAGGCCTGGGGAGAGGGGAAAGAGGGAATGACTTTGTGGGAGGGGCAGGCACATGTGTGTGTGCATGCATGTGCATGCATGAGCACCCACAATGTTCACAGCAATGTGTGAGTGGGGGCACAAGCGCCCGCAATGAGGCTCGTGCAAGTGGGACAGAGGACTCCGGCGATGAGGCTCACACGAATGGGATCACGAGTGCCTGCGGCGATGCTCACACATGGGCCACAAAGGCCACTGACATTCACAGCACTGCTTGCGCGAGTCGGGTCCTACAGTAGATGCGCAAGCACCAGCCAGCCCAGTGGCAATTAGGCCACAGCCTGGCAGTGGGCCACAGCCCACAGGTTGGGGGCCTCTGCAATACTCCGTTCACACTGCCCTCCCTGCCTCTGACAGATCCAGAAGCAAATATTTCCCACTTACATTAATCCTAGAGATGCAGTCGGTTACTGAGCCACCATTGACACAGGCCAGTTCAGGGGAGATGTTTGCTCTGGAGAAGGCCCTGCTCATGTCGCTACACTTGGCCAACTCTTGGTCAGAGACCGCACACCAGCGCAGCAGGCTCAATGTGGCAGCTGAAAAGAACACATGCCCACATGCACACCCGTGCAAAGAGCGGTTCAGAGTTCCTGGCTGAAATAGCAGGTGGCCCAGAATCAAGGGCTCCCATAAACCGTTTGCAGATTTCAGGGACCAACTGTCTCCAGTTGTTTCTACCCATCCGATCCAGTCAGGAAGGAAGGGCATGCAAAAGGGCAGTTGGTAGGGCCTTGAGGAGCTTCTGGAAGATTCTGCTCCTGGACATCAGGGTGGCCTGACCCTGCTGGTCTTCCGTAAGGCCCTGGAGACCTGGTTCTGGCCTGGGCTTGGGGCCCCAGGGTTCCCCAGGGACCCGCTTCTTAGTTACGCTAGCGATTCGGGTGGAAGCTGCTCGGCCACTGTGCAGTTTAACTTTTGCAGTCTGTATAATTGCTTTTATAACCCTAACTGTAACTTTGTTTGCTGCTCTGAGTCTCTTGTTGAGGCCATATACATTGCATAAATAAAGGGAAAAATAACTTTTCCAAATATAAACTAAAGTCACTACAGTGAATAGATCTATGCCGAAAATACCTACTGAAAGGCATCATAACCATCCCACTGGATTGTGCACTAGTCTTTCCCATTAGCTGACTTATTTATTGATTGGATTTTGATTGGATTTGGGCACTGCCCAGATCCAAACTCTCTCTGGGTGGCCAAAACTCAGACCAGTAAGATAGCAGAAACACTGTCGTGAGCCTCCTAACGATGAGTTCGGACTAGACTCACCTCACTGGATTCTTGGACAGGCAAGGTGTTTTTTTTGTTTAGTTACCTGGGTTGGATTAAAGCTTTTCTGGCTAACAGAATCGCTGGAAGACCAGCCTGAGCAGAGGCATAAAGGTGTGTTAACCGTCTCAGTAAACACCAAGAAACCCCCTCGGCTACGCTTGGCGGCCAGAGAAAGAAGTCAAAACCTGCCCAAGCCTTGCTCTGGGTGGCCTATTTTCCCACCCAAGGCAGGTTCCGGTGCCCATCGGCTGTGGCGGCCAGAGGGGAGGCTTTGATCTCCTCTTTCCACCAGAGGCCCCTTCTCTGCAGTTCTGCCGTTCTGCTCATTGTGCCCAAGAAAAGGCGCAGATTGCAATCTGCGTCTTTGCCAAAGCAGGGGCAGTTTTTGCTCTTTGGACAGGCTGCCTCCTCCTCCTCCTCCTCCTCCTCCCAACTTTATAAGGTTTCAGCCACACTGTAAGGAACAAGCCCAGTTCACATTCGGAACAGCCCTGGTGGTGGGAGAAGACAGTTTCCCACAAGCGCTTGCAATGATCCGGAGGGCGACAGGAGGCAGCAAAGCAGTTCTTATTAAACAAGCCCGCAATTTTGTCTTGGTCTACATCACTGTATTGTCCAGAAAGCAAAGGAAAGAAAGTCTGTAGGTCTAGAAAAGTCCTGAACCTACTGGAATATACTTTTGCAAATATTTTCCCCCTTCTTCAAATTATAACAAGGGTTAGCAATCAGTAATGCACGAGCCCACAAAAATCCCACCAATACAAGAATAACTGGTGCTGTTGCAAGCTGGAAGGGGAACATCTCTGCACATGAGGAAAGTTAGATGGCTGGGATTTCTCTAGAGGCTGCACCGGAAGCATCTCCTGAATCCACCCTGGCCAAGAAAAGCACCCTCCTCCTACCTGTGGGGAAGCAAAGCAGAAGGGCGAGGAAGCCCGCCGGGGGCTTCATGGTGGGAGCCCTGCGTCTCGTCTCCTCTCTCTCCGGCCCTGCCAGCCAAGGGAGGACTCTGGCCCCTTCTGCAGCCCTGGTCCTCCTCCCGGCCCCTCCCCCTCAGGACACAGGCTGGGCCCTCGGGTGGGGAAGTTAATAACTGCCAAGGTTCATAAATGTGTCCTCCAGCCTGGAAAAGGAGGACTGTGGCCTGCCCAGCACCGCCACCTGGATGGAATAGAGGCTCTCTCAGCAAGGAGGACCAGAGCACAAAAGCCCACCTTGTGTTCTCGCAGGGAAGGGGGCGTGGAAACGGGGGTGGGGGGGAACTGGACAGAAGTCGAGCTACTGAGGTCAGGCCGGGCCCTCCTAGAAGCAGCAGAGCAGGCCTGAGTCCCGATTAGAAGCAGCTGACGTCAGGGGAATTCATCTATTTTTATGACGTAACCCATTTGGCCACCCACCATGTTTTCACCACTTGGGGACCAGCAAATCGACTCCCCCACTCCCAAAATGAAGAAGGAACTATAACAGGAACAAAGGCAACAACCCAAGATACAGGCAGTCCTTCACTTACAACCGTTCGTTTAGTGACCATTCAAAGTTACAGTAGCACTGGAAAAAAGTAACTTATAACTGTTTTTCACACTCATGACTGTTGTATGACACCCATGGTCATGTGAACAAAATTCATTGCCGAGTGACTTGTTTTCATGCTGCTTGCCGAGTGTCCCGCCAGGGTCACGTGACCCCCTTGTGTGACTTTCTGACAAGAAGAGTCAATGGGGTCCGGTAGCGCTGCCGCGTCGAATGGCGGCGTTCTGAAGCCGCCCGATCCTGGGAAGCGTCAAAACGCCCGGAGGAAGCGAAAATCAGCTGTTCCCTGGCGCCGGAGCTTCTCCCTCGGGAGAAGAGGGAGAGGCGAGCCTGCCTGGGTAGAGGTAGAGCTCCCCTGCGATTCTCCCAAGTAGTTTGGGGGATAACAGGGTGAGCCCCCTCGGAGCCCAGGCTTTCTCCGCTCTCAGGACGTCTCCGCTCCAAAAGGAGTGGAACAAGACGCAACAACTGCACCTGCTGCTTAGAGGGGATTGTGAGTATTTTGTTCCTTTGAAAAGCAGGCAGAGCAAAGCAGGAAGATCTGAATTTTCAAATTGGATTTTAACTTTAACTCAGTTTCATTATCTTCTTCAAGTTTCAAGTTTGAAATGGAGTAAAAATGGCGCTGGAATGTTTCTCTCCTGTGTGAAGTGACTGTGTTTGAAAATTGTTATATTTTGCTACAAAGCAAGAGATACAATTTGCAACTGAATTTATCCAGTATCGGATTTTGCTTATTTGAAAGCCTGTTCCCTTTTCTTCTTATTGAAGGCTAAGAACTTTGAGAGAATTGTTATTTTTTCTTTCCTTTTTTTTTCCTTCTGAACTTTGATTCTGCTGGGTGAAAGAGGAAATCGAAACCTAAGAGATGGCTGCGAGACGTGGGGGAGGGCCTCCGCTTTCTAAGAATGTTATTTCCTCACCTATACCACAAGCTGCAGGGCAGACCTCGATGAAACCTACAGTACAACCACCCTCTCCTCCACCTCCTGCATTTACACTGACAGACATTCAGCAAGTTGTGATGCAGTCTACACAAGTTTTGCAGCAAGAAATACAGAAAACAAGGGAAGAATTTGTTAATCAAAACAACCAGATTAGGGAAGATATAGTGCTTGCACTCCAGGGTTTAGCTGCACATATAGAACGCCTGGATGTTCGTGTGGACTCAATTATGGAGTATGTGGAGAATTTGGAAAATAAAATTATTGATGCTGAACAGAAGATTGATAGAGCAGAGGCCAAGATTGACAGAACAGAAGACGAGCTTACTCTATCAGAATACAAGAACATGGAGTTTGCTTTGTGTATCAGAGGCCTCAAAGAGAATCCTAAATAAGATTTGGAATGGGAAAAAGCACGAGCAGTGGCTCCTGTTTTGAAATGTGAACCTGAAGAACTACTTAAGGAAATGGATAAGACATTTAGGGTTAACTCCTGGATTGCCAGGCAAAAAAGTCTACCTAGAGTCGTAGTGATTTATTTTTCCATGAGATCAACCAGAAATTCTATTATCCAGGCTTTTTATCGGGAAAAATTTCAGATTGCAGGCCAAGATATTATGATTTTAAAAGAGGTACCTTCAAAAATTCTTAGAAAGAGGAAAGACTTTGCCTTTTTGTCTGATGAGCTTAAGAAGCGACAAATTCAGTTCAGATGGGAAATACCTATTGGAATTGTGGTAAATTATGCAGGGACCAGATACAGATTGGATACAATTTTAAAAGCAAAAGATTTCTATACTAAGGTCCTGAAAGCAGGTTTACCACCATCTCCCCGAATTAAAAGAACAGAAGCAAGACAAGATGATAAACAATTGAGTGAAGGGGCAATGTCATTGCCTCTCAAAAGGAGATGCAGAAGGCGGAGGCCATGGAGCAGATTTGGCATTAAAAAAAAGATCCAAAAGAACAGAGGATGACAAGAGCTGCATATAAGTGTATGGGAAAAGAACAAAAACAAAAGCCTGTAACTGGTCCAGCTACACAAGATGCGGCTGTTTCAGAGCCTGTGGGAGGAGCACGTCCTAAGAGAGCAACAGCTGATCTTCAGGCCTTGTTCCAAAGGCTCATGGTCACCAGAGATGGTGAAGTTCCTGACATGGAATGTTAATGGGTTAAATTCACCACAGAAAAGAAAGAAAGTATTTTTTTATCTGAAACAACATAAAAATGACATTGTTTGCTTACAAGAGACACATATTGCATTAAAAGATCAAAAATATCTGATTAATTCCTGATTGGGAACACATTTTGCATCTTTTGTTCCGGACAAGAAGGCTGGAGTGGTTATTTACTTAAGAAAAGACTGTTCGGCAAGATTGATTGAATTGGATAAACAAGGGAGATATGTTAGTATTGAATTAATACTACAAGGAAAGAAAGTTCTTCTTATTGGATTATATGCTCCAAATCAACAACAGCAAAAAAAATTTAAATTTCTACATCAGAGACTAATTGAACTGGATTACAAATCTGTTATTATGATGGGGGACTGGAATGGGGTTTTGGTGCCATCTGAAGACAAGAAGGGATCTTCTAAAAACTTTTTTAATTCAAAATTACCTAAAGCTTTTTTTGATTTGAAGGAAGATCTGGAACTAAGAGATGTATGGCAGGAGAGGAACATGAGAGACAGAGATTTTACTTTTTTTCCGGATAGACATAAATCTTTCTCCAGGATTGACTTTATTTTGATTACTACTGATCTTTCTTCTTCGGTTAAGAACGTTAAGATTTTTCCTAGGACAATGTCTGACCATAGTCCTGTTTGGTTGGAGTTCTTCGCTGAAGATGCTAGTAGGAGATTCTGGAGGCTGAATGAGAATTTATTTACAAATGACTTGTTTTTGCAGAAATGTAGAGAACATATGAAAGAATTTTTTTGTCACAAATATGCATAAAGGTACCTCGATGGAAATGGTTTGGGATGCTAGTAAAGCCTATATGAGAAGGGTTTTGATTTATATGAATAATGCTTATAGGCGTAAGCAAATGCAAAAACGTTTAGATATTGAGGAAGAGATTAAAACTAAGGAGAAAAAGCTCATTTTGAATCCATTGGATAATAATTTAAGGATCTCAATACATTTATTGAAAGAACAATTTAATATGCTACTGGCTGATCAAGTAGCAACTAATTTGCGCTATGCCAAACACAATACTTTTTGCAACGCCAATAAGCCTGGTAGATGGTTGGCTTATCAATTAAGGAAAAAACAGAAATCACGTACTATAGATAAAATAGAATATAAAGGCAAAGAAGTCTACCAACAAAATTTGATTAAGAGGAGTTTTTTTAGATTTTTACTCAAAATTATATTCTAAAGAAAATATACAAGCTTTAGATATAGACAAGTATTTACAGGGAGCTCATTTTCCAAGACTTTCACAAGAACAACAACTTGAGATGAACTGCCCAATTACATCAGAAGAAATTTCTTTAGTTATTAAACAGTTGAAACTGGGCAAGGCTTCGGGAACGGATGGATTAACAGCAATTTACTATAAAAAGTTGTTGCCTGAAATGATTGAACCCTTAAAGATTTTGTTTAATGAAATTCAGACTGGAGGTGTAGTTCCTCCATCATGGAGGACAGCTTTTGTATCGTTGATTCCAAAGGAGGATCAAGACCTTACTCAACCTAAAAATTATAGACCTATATTGCTTTTAAATACAGATTATAAGATTTTTGCTAAAGTATTGGCCAATAGATTAATGCAAGTTTTGAAACAAATGATTCATAGTGATCAATTGGGATTTATATCTGGGAGGTATATGAAATATAATGTAAGACAAATTGTTAACCTGCTTGAATACTTGGATAACAACAAAGTCCCCGCAGCATTGATATTTTTGGATGCAGAGAAAGCCTTTGACCAATTGAATTGGCAATTTTTATTAAGAGTTGTTGAGGAGATGGATTTTGGAGAAGGTTTTCTACATGCTATTAAAGTTATATATCAACAACAAACTGCACAAATTATAGTTAACGGGGGATTAACAGAGACCTTTAAAATTGAAAAAGGTACAAGACAGGGTTGCCCCCTATCACCATTATTGTTTGTTTTAACATTAGAGATTTTATTAATCAAAATTCGAGAGTCCTCTATGATAAAGGGAATTAAAATAAAACAGAATGATTATAGATTGAGAGCTTTTGCTGATGACTTGGTTGTGACAGTATCCCAACCATTACAGTCGGTTATAGATTTGATGGAAATTATAACTCAGTATGGTAAGGTTTCTGGGTTTAAGGTGAATAGCAATAAGACCAAGATATTATCTAAGAACTTATCTATGAGTGAAAGGGATATGTTATCAAAATTAACAGGTTTTGAAATAGTGAAGAAGGTTAAATATTTAGGAGTATATATTGCAGCCTCAAATGTAAAATTATGTAGAATAATTATGAAACACTATGGTCGAAGGTACAAGGGGACTTAAATAATTGGAAAAAATTACAATTATCATTACTGGGAAGAATTGCAGTTGTTAAAATGAATGTTCTACCAAAGTTTCTCTTTTTGTTTCAAATGATACCTATATTGAAAAAGGATGCCAACCTTGATCAATGGCAGAAGGGTATTAACAAATTTATTTGGGCGGGGAAAAAACCAAGAGTTAAATTTAAGATTTTACAAGATGCTAGGGAAAGAGGGGAACTCAAGGCGCCGAATTTGAAATTGTATTATGATGCGGTTGCCTTGACGTGGGTTAGAGATTGGCTTAATTTAACTAATAAGAGAATACTTCATCTTGAGGGATGGGATTTGGTATATGGATAAAACAGAAAAATAAGCAAAATCCGATACTGGATAAAGTCAGTTGCAAATTGTGTCTCTTGCTTTATAGTAAAATATAACAATTTTCAAACACAGTCACTTCACACAGGAGAGAAACATTCCAGCGCCATTTTTACTCCATTTCAAACTTGAAACTTGAAGAAGATAATGAAACTGAGTTAAAGTTAAAATCCAATTTGAAAATTCAGATCTTCCTGCTTTGCTTTGCCTGCTTTTCCAGTGGCGTAGTGTGGGGGGTGCAGGGGGGGCCGGCCGCACCGGGCGCAACATCTGGGGGGGGCGCGCTCGCACTCGCAGCTCTCTGCCCCTGCCTGGCTCACTCACTCTCTCTCACTGCAGTGCTGGCTGTGCGAATCCGATCCGAGCCGCCGGGTCGCCTCCCACTGTGGAGGGGGGGTGCCAGGCGTGCGGTGCGGTGCAGAGAGAGAGCGAGGGACTATCTGGGGGAGGGACAGTGCAGCGGCCGCCCAGCGGGTTAGGGGGCGCAAATTACTTGCCTTGCCCCGGGTGCTGACAACCCACGCTACGCCACTGTGCTTTTCAAAGGAACAAAATACTCACAATCCCCTCTAAGCAGCAGGTGCAGTTGTCGCGTCTTGTTCCACTCCTTTTGGAGCGAAGACGTCCTGAGAGCGAAGAAAGCCTGGGCTCCTAGGGGGCTCACCCTGTTATCCCCCAAACTACTTGGGAGAATCGCAGGGGAGCTCTACCTCTACCCAGGCAGGCTCGCCTCTCCCTCTTCTCCTGAGGGAGAAGCTCCAGCGCCAGGGAACAGCTGATTTTCGCTGCCTCCGGGCGTTTTGACGCTTCCCAGGATCGGGCGGCTTCAGAACGCCGCCATTCAGCGCGGCAGCGCTACCGGAAGTCTCCTTAAATCCCATATTCTTCTTTTAAATCCTATATTCTTAGAAGTGCTTTATTGCGTGTCTGGAAAAAGTATTATTATAAGTTAAATTATAAAATACCGATTTGGGGGATTCCTGGACACGCGATAGAGGGCGTATCTATGGGAGTGAGTATGGATATGGTTTCTTATAAGGAACTACTTAGATTGCAAGGGACTGATTGGCAACTTAAATAATTAGAGGAGTTAAGACAAGAAAACATAAGTTACTCTTGGTTTCAATATACCCAATTGAAAGTTAGGTGGAAGTCAGATCAAAAGGTTGGCATCACAATTACAGATCAAAATTTATTAAAACAAATTAGAGATTTAAATTGTGCACATATAAAGAGGATATATAATGCTTTAATTGAATTGGATTCGGAAACGGAACTGGTTAAAGACTGTATGATAAAGTGGTCACAAAATATTCAGGAACCAATTTCGTTGGACACTTGGGAGATAATTTGGGTTAAAGGTAAGGGTAAAGGTTCCCCCGCACATGCGTGCTAGTCATTTCCGACTCTAGGGGGCGGTGCTCATCTCCGTTTCAAAGCCGAAGAGCCAGCGCTTGTCCGAGGACGTCTCCGTGGTCATGTGGCCGGCATGACTAGATGCCAAAGGCACACGGAACGCTGTTACCTTCCCACCGTAGTGGTCCCTATTTTTCTACTTGCATTTTTACGTGCTTTTGAACTGCTAGGTTGGCAGAAGCTGGGACGAGTAACAGGCGCTCACTCTGCTACGCGGCACTCGGGATTCGACCCGCCAAACTGCCGACCTTCCGATCGACAAGTTCAGCGTCCTAACCCACTGAGCCACCGCGTCCCTTTAATTTGGGTTAGAAATGTTAAATTTACTCAGGCTCAAAATTTAAGAGAAAATTTTTATAAAATGTTTTATAGATGGCATCTGGATCCCAAGAAGTTGTCTAACATGTATCCTAATTTACAGTCTAAATGTTGGAGATGTGGTAGTTTAGAAGCTACCTATTTTCACATGTGGTGGACTTGTAGAAATATAAAAGCTTTTTGGATCAAAATTTGGTGGAACATTCAAAAGATTTTTAAGAGAAAGATAAAGTTTTCTCCGCAATTGTTTTTACTGGGTATTGTGGTAGATTGTGATGTTAAAGAAACTAACTTGATGTTGAACATGATAACGGCAGCACGGTTACTGGTGGGACAATATTGGAAGAAGGATAGTTTGCCCACTATAGAAGAATGGGTGTTTAAAGTTTCGAATCTTGCAGAAATGTCTAAGATTTCTGCTTATTTGAAAGATCATTCACAGGAAAGATATATTTCAGTTTGGAGGAGATGGATAAATTATATTCAGAACAAATATGGGACTAAAAAGTTCCATTTAGCTTATGAGTAGATTTTAGTGGGATATTGTTATTGGTACTTTGTAGTTATGTTAAAGGGGAGTTAAAGCACATTATGAATTTGGTTAATTGTATATTATGCATACTTTTTATTTAGAATATGATTATTGTAACTATAATCCTGTATTTAGCTCTGGGAAGTGGGGGGGGAAGTGGGTGGGTTTGGGGTGGGAGGGATTTGGGGATATATTGTAAAATTTTGTTTTTGTAAAACTCTTTAATAAAAAAAAAGTCAATGGGGAAGCCAGATTTGCTTAACAACCATGTTACTAACTTAACAACTGCAGTGATTCATTTAACGACTGTGGCAAAAATGGTTGTAAAATTCACTGAACAAATGTCTCACTTAGCAACAGAAATTTTGGGCCTAACTGCACTTGTAAGTTGAAAACTACCTCTACAATATGAAACACACCAGAACAAACTAAAAACATTATTCACTGAAATGAGAAATGCACAATTCTCCATTGTGTGCCTGTTGTGCCCTGTTCCTAGACTGAGAGACCCTTCTCACAGTCACTCATGCCCTGGTCACCTCCTGGCTGGCCTACTGTAATGCACTCTGCATGGGGCTGCCTTGAAGACTGTTCAGAAATTTCAGCTGATACAAAATGCAGGGACATAAGCAGTTATGTGTGTTTCTGATAGAACACACCTCTGCTTTGTGAGTTGCACTGGTTCCCAGTTTATTTCCAGATCCAATTCACAGTGCTGATGTTAATCTTCACAGCCTCAGATGGCAGGGAACCGATTATGTGAGGCAGCACCGCTCCCATCACATCTGTCCATCCCACCAGACCCAGCAGAGGGCAGGATCTCTGGGTTCCGTGTAACCTTTGGCTGACCCCAGGGGGCGTGGGGGTCTGCTGGGGTGCCTCCCTTGTGGAATACCCCCATGCCAGCTGAGCCGAAGTTGGCTCTGTTTGGTCTGACCTTCCGAAGGTCCCTCAAGATCCACCTGTGCCATCAAGCCTGGGCACCTCGGAGCAGGGGGACTGGTGAGTTATTATCAACATCTCTTCACCCACTACTTGCCTTAACTTTGTTTTTAAGCTTTTAATGCATTTATTGTTTTAAGGTTGTTGTACGCCACTCAAGAATCCCTTGCTATGTGAGATGGGCAGCTAGAGGCCTTGGATACATACATCACCCGGTGATTGTCCCCAGCAGTTTGGCTTCAGGCAGCCTTGACCCAGGCGCTCAGCTCAGCTATGCTGGCCAGGCAGCTTGCTGTGGGCTTGTTTCAAAGGCTTGCTTCCTTTGGTTGATGTCAGTCTGGCTTCGACTAACTCTACTCAAATACTTATTTCACTCATTAAAATGCAAATCAAGTTATAACTTTATTGAAATGCGTTTTTCTGGATTTTTTTTGTTCTTATTCTGTCTCTCACTTTTAAAATAAACCTACCATTATCATTATAGACTGATCGTTTTTGTGTCAGTGGGAAAACGTACAAAATCAGCAGGGGATCAAATAATTTTTCCCTCACTGTAGAACCCACTCTATAGCAGGGGTGTCAAACTCAATTTTATTGAGGACCGCATCAGTATTGTGGTTGCCCTCGGGGGGGCCAGGTGGCTATGGCCAGGGTGGGTGCAGCCTACTGGGTGGGCGTGGCTGGAGTGCGTATGGCCTACTGGGTGGGCGTGGCCAGCTCTACATCATTGGCATCAAGGGTGCCTATGGGGGCCTGGGCAGGAGTGGGACAGATCTGGGGGTCTCTGGCAGAAGGAGGGTCTCTGGGCCAGGGCCAAGGAAGCGGGGGCTGTTCTGTTTCCAGGATGGCTTCGGGGGCCACATGAAACCATTTCGCCCCCGGGCCTTGTGTTTGACATGTCTGCTCTATAGTACTCCCACACATACAACCCAAAATATGGATTCAGCATGGAGACGACACCTTTGTCATATTGAAAAAGGACAAACTATAGAAAACACAGGAGAACTACCAACATCATCTTCCAAGGAATAAAATTCACAAGGGATGAAGAAAACAACTCCAGGCTAGTGATGGCAAATTAGAAACACACATCAACACACATCATCCGTGAAACTACCTACAGCCACCTCTTTTACACCAGGATAAACTCTACTAGTTGCTCCTGGCAGGTTTCATCTTTATTTCCAGAGTTCTGTCTGAAAACCCAATTCTTAATCTTTTCTCTGTGATGTAACAGCAATACACTCTGCAATTCACAGAGTTTAGTAGCTCTTTTTCTGAAGAACTGATAAGGGCTGTTTATAGTTTTATTTATCTATCAAATTT
This sequence comes from Vipera ursinii, assembly GCF_947247035.1. Classification (NCBI taxonomy): domain Eukaryota; kingdom Metazoa; phylum Chordata; class Lepidosauria; order Squamata; family Viperidae; genus Vipera; species Vipera ursinii. Next base: position 97,148 of record NC_139518.1, read on the forward strand.
GTATGCCGCCCATGGCGCCAAAGGTGACTCTAGGCCAGGGGTTTTCAAACTTGGCCCTTTTATGATTTGTGGACTTCAACTCCCGGAATTCCTCAGCCAGGCATGCCTGGCTGAGGAATTCTGGGAGTTGAAGTCCACAAGTCATAAAAGGGCCAAGTTTGAAGACCCCTGCTGTAGGTGGCTTACAGACATTGAATAAAATGAAAAATAAAACATTAAAACAATAAATAAAGGCCAATCCATTGGGTTGAGCCAGTTTCCCAGGTAGCCTGGATCCCTGCCATGCAGGGCTTAACACCTTGAGCTGGACCCAGAAGCACAGGGGAAGCCTGAGGGAAGCTGAAGGGAAGGAAGCTGCACCAACTTGGCTTCAGAAGCATTTGAACTCTGGCCTCGATAAAGGGAAACCGCTGGAGACAGGTCTCCCCTTGCCTGGGCGTGGGGTGGGACACCAGGGTGCGCTGCTCTGGGTTCAGAAGCCCATATGGGACAGGAACCTGGCAAACACATAACAGCAAAACTTGCTTATAAATCAATCTTCTATTCTCAAAACTAGATGTGAAAATTATGTATTTTGTGGAGCGTTTTTAAGAAAAACAGTTCTCACGCTTAGATTTTAGTTAAGGAAAGTTTAATACATGTATATATGTGTGTGTATATATATATATATATAGTTTCATTATAACAAAATAAGCAATTATTATGAGTAAAATATTCATTAAAATCTGGCTAACAATATATTTATATTTTTAGATATTGAGAATTTATAACCATTATAATTGCCTTTATAATATTTTCAAAGCAAAATCCATAATTCTTAAGCAAAGTCCAAGGTATTTAAGCACCTAAAATTTAAAAATGCAGTTATCTATTATGATCTGAAGACATTCCAAATAGTTTTGTAGGATCTAGTTTAAAAACAGGAGGACATTTCACCCTGTAAGAGCAACAAGAAAAATAATAATGAAGCTATAAAGATTTTCTTATGAAATTATGAAAATTAGTTTTTCCTTTTCAAATAATGCCATTTAAGAATACATTAGCTTTGATTTTGAAAAAGGTTTTTATTAAACTAAGAGAAAAAATATATATTTGTGGCAGAAACTGTGAAACTATAATTTGAACCCAAATCTCTTGAAGGAAATCATGCTAGCAAATTCAAACGTGCAAAACTGCTCACAATTTACATTAAGACCACTTTTCTTTCATCTTATTACAAAATCGTTAAAAGGCTGCATAAAAAGCTTTGTTTTCTCAAAGTCTCTGAAGGATACTTTCCCTTAAACATTAAGGAATTTTAACCACATTATTCTCCATTTCTATCCACAGGAGTGGAAAGAGTCTCCTGATTCTCGAGAAAAGAGCCCTCGAAGAAGCAGCTTGCAAAACGCTGAAACCAAAGAGAGGCTTTGTACGTCGCAGGGGAGCCCTGAGGAGCGAGTGCCGGCAGGCAGGCAGGCAGGCAGGCAGGCAGCGGCAGAGGAGGAGGCAGAGAAGGCCGACCCCTGGAGTTGGGGGACCCTCAGAGCTTCTCCTTGGCCAGCACCCAAATGACAGGGCTGGAGTGATCCTCAATGACTTGCTTGACATGATTGTAAATCTCTTCCAATGTGTCGCCTTGCACAATGGCTGTAGGGACACAAGCAAGACAGCTGCTGAGGACCCCATTCTGCTCTTTCCCTTGCTTCTGCAGAGTTCTTGCAGTCCCCCCCCCCATTCTGGTCCTCCCCCCACTCTGTTGCGAGGCTTGGTCCGCCTCGATTCTCTGTGGTTCAGTTGCTTCCCGTAAAGATGCTCAGAAAGTGGGAGTGGGGTGGGGTCTATTTAGGACCTTCTCCTTCCAGATCCCTAGATGACTGCTGGGGAGCCCTGGGCCGAATCCCCCCAAAGATGGCGGGTGCAAAACCACACACTGCAAATGGGGAGCAGCCAGCCCCCCACCTCCACTGACTGGGCCTTCCATGGACAGAGCCAAGCTCGGGAGCATCTCTCGCACTCGGGAACCAGAGGAGAGCCTGGTGCAGACTCCAGAGGCCAGGCACCACGGAGGCCGGCTCCAGGGCCACATAGACAACCGATTCCTCCCATCGTCCCCAAGACAGGGAACGTTCCGGCTGCTCCTGGGCCATTTCAGATGCCCCCCCATACCCGACAGCCAAAAGAAGGGAGCAGCGACAGCGTTGGGGACACACGTGGAACGGAGGAAGAGGCCCCCCACCTGTGAAATGTTCTGTAAATTCTTGCTCCAGCTTCATGGCCCGTTCAAAGGTTTTTCGAGCTTGCTCATCTGTTAATCGTTTATTCATTTCCCTGAATTTGCAGATATTTCAAACTTATTAGCGTTATCAACAAAACAGATTTACCAGATTTAGTTAAACACACGCAGGAAGGTCGGAGGGGGGCGAGGCTAGACAGGGTTTCCCTTGGTTAGGGGGGTGGGGAATGGGGTGGGTGGCGGTGGGGGTTTTCCTCCAATCTCGACTTCCCCGAGTTGCCCTCCCTCCCCACTTTAATAACTTTGTGGAACTATGTCATAGGCATGAGGAGCATAAGGGAAAACGGAGGGAGTCGCCTTTTCAGCTCAGGGGAGGAGGGCAGGGAAGAGGGCAGCCAGCCAGCCAGCCAGGACTCTGTTCCCTCGGAAGACTCCGGGGTGTGTGTGTGTGTGTGTCCCAAAAGAGCCCCAGCAGCAGCCAGAGGGGCAGAAAGGGGCAAGCACTCACATGATGTTCTCCACGGACTTGGGCTTGACGAAGATGGAGACCGGGTGCAGCTGGGTGCTCTGGAGCCTCTTGATGGCGTTCCCAGAGACGTCAAGGATGCAGTGCTTGCCCTGGCAGGGACAGAGAAGCTGCCTGAGGGGCCGCTCAGCGCCACCTGCCGCAGGGCCTCGACGCAGGGTGGGGGAGAAGCACCTTTACCTTCTCGGCCACCTCCCTCACGGACCGGACGCTCGTCCCGTAGAGGTGGTGGTTGTACTGGCCGGCTTCAATGAATCGGTGATCCTGGATGTCTTTCTCCATTTGTTCTCGCGACATCACAAAGTGGTAATCTCGCCCATCCACCTCGTAATCTCGTTTCGGCCGGGTCGTATCTTTGGAGAGAGAGAGCGAGGGGGAGGGGAGGAAGCAGAGGCTGAGCGGACATCCACTGGCAACGAGGTCTTCTACTGATGCTGCAAAGCAGCCGGACACGAGGCCCAGCGAGGAGAGATGTGCGCATAACACACGTCTGGTCCCAGAAGCACGGCTGACAGAAGGGTGTGTGTGTGTGTGTGTGTGTGTGTGTGTGTGTAGGTAGGATGATCCTTCACAATCATCATGACTCTGGTGGGACAGCCAGAGGCCCTTCAGAAAGATAAGACAACTTTTATTGTCCTTGTTACTATGAACACACTGGGCCACATTAAAAATAAAATTCTGTTGCCTGCTCTCAAGAGAAAGTATATATGCACATATACACATGCTATATACATATATCTATACCCATATACGTTTATACATACACACACACACACAAATCATTCTCCATTTTGAATATATAGCGGAAAGAGGAAACTTGAGAGTTCACAAGGTTGATGTCGTAAGGAACAAAACTGCGACTGAATCTGGATGTTCTGCTTCGGGTACCACGGAGCCCCCTCCTCCCAGAAGGGAACAAGGAAAACAGGTCGCGAAGAGGATGTGTAGCATCCCAGACAATCCTGCTCAGGCATTGCTTATATGCCATATCCCGGATAGAAGGGAGGGAACTGCCAATGATCTTTTCTGCCGTCCTCACCACTCTCTGCACTGCCTTCCCGTCTGAAGCAGGGATGCTTCCAAACTTGAGAGTAATTCAGTGTGACAGGATGCTCTCGATTGTCCCTCTGTAGAAAGTGGTGAGGACGGGGGAAGGAAGAGGTGCTTTTCCCATGCGACTCAGAAGATGCAGGCGCTGCTGTGCCTGCTTTACCAGTGTCTCACTGTTGAGCAACCAAGCTAGACTGCTCCTTAGCTGCACACCCAGAAACGAGGTGTGTGGCTGTGCCTGCCTTTTCTGAAATCAACAATGATCTCTTTAGTTTTTTCTATATTTAAAATGAGGCTGTTTTTGTTACGCCAGTTCACCAAACCCTCTACTTCTTTTCAGTAAGCACTCTCATTGTCATCTTGCCCACTAATGTTGTTATCATTCACATACTTCACAATATGTTTGGTGGCAAACCTGGCACAACAGTCATGGGTCAAAAGGGTGAACAACAGCAGACTTAGGACACAGCCCTGAGGAGAAGCTATGCTCAAGAAAATGGTGTTAGAAATATTACACATACTGGGACCTGTCAGTAAGAAAATCAAGAATCCACAAAGGAGTGTTGAATCCTAAAAGGCCCAGTTTGTCTACTACTACATGCTGAGGAATGATTGTATTGAATACCAAACTGAAGTTGACAAACAACATTCACACATGAGTGTTTCTTTCCTCTAAGTGTGCCAAGCTCAGATGGAGAACAGAAGAAATAGCATCCCCTGTAGAGCAATTTGGACGGTAAGCGAACTGAAGCAAGTGAAATGCCAGAGGGGGGCTGGATACAATAATGTCCTTCATCAGCCTCTCAAAACCTTTCGTAACGATGGCTGAAGTGCAACTGGACGGTAGTCACCGAGACTCGTAACTGCAGACATTTTTAGCAATGGCAAAATAATGGCCGTCTTAAAACACAATGGGACCACTGCCTGCTGCAGTGAAAGACTGAAAATATCCGTAAGAACGCAAGCCAGCCCATCTGCACATTCCCTACGGACCCACCCAGGGAGGTTATCTGGGCCTGCTGCTTCCCGAGTGTTAACTTTCCGTAGTGTTCTCCAGAGGTAACGTCAAAGCTAAGCGCTTGCTCCTCAGGATGGGGTGCAGCTTTCCTTGCGGAAGCCTGAAATCTTCCAAAAAATGAGTTCAGCTCATTTAAAAAGTCTGTATCGCCTTTATTACATGACGGAATCACTTTTTAGTCTATAACGGCCTGGATGCCTTGCCATAAACACCTGGTGTTTGTTGGGTCCTGAAAAAGTTCTGAATTTTCTGGCAATAGGCTTGCTCTGCTCTTTTTTGTGGCGCTTTTCAAACTGGCTCCGGCTTTTCCGAGTGCCGGCATATTGCCAGATTTAAAAGCCACCTTCGACATCTTGCAAACCTCGTATGTCACCAGAAAGAAAAGAACCAGAGCCATTTTAGGGAGTCCAAAGGCGCTCCTGCCCGCTCCTTTCAGACAGATTTGATCAGGGCAAGTGCGCCTGTGAGCGGGTCCTGGGCCTGCTCTGTCATCTCCGCCCCTAGAGGAGGCCGCGGTGGGCCCAGGCGCCAATTCGGGAAGGACTGGGGAAGAGAGCCCGTCCTGGGGTTGCACCTGCCCAGGGGAACCTCACACGCAACCACGCCAGCGGAAACCAGACGGGCTCCGACCCCATTTGGCAGGGCCAGGAAGACGGCTTGCCATCCCCTTGAGAGACAGCAGGAAGACCCGCAGGAGAGCGCCTCTCAGCCCTCCCTGCCCAGACTGGCCGGCTTCTGTGACTGCAGCCTTCTACAAAAGGAAAGGGGGAGGGTGGGGGTTTTACCTGTCTGGTCTACCTCAAAGGGCTGACACGGGGGGGGGGGGCACACACCGCTTTTTCTTAGTTCAAAGCCTCTCAGAATCACCCCTCTTGCCTCATCCGGGAGCAACCGACTTCCCGGAGGAACCTGGCCAGATCCCAGCAAGAGGGAGACCTTGCTGGTCTTGGACCCACCAACGGTCACTCCTGGGACCGGGAGGGGGGCGGCTGCTCCTGCTGCGTCAGTTCTGTCACCCACCTGAAATTTTGGCTGAAGGCTTCCAGGGGCTGCTGTGCCTGCACACGCTGTGGGGCTGAGGGGAACAGCCACAGCCACAGTGCTCACCCGCATCCCCTCGTCACCCCCCACTCCCACGCGGCATACATACGTGGGACGCAAGAGCCGAACTTGTCAGGAAATTCTGAGATGAGGTCGTCGTTGATGCGGTCTTTCATGGGACCCAAGACAATCACAGGACGCGTGTAGCCGACTGAAAGACAGAGCGCGGGCCTCCGGTTAGGGGGTTCTGGTGGGGGGGGCGAAAGAGCCACATCTCCCTAGGAGTAGCAGCACCCCCTTTCCTGGAAGACGCCTGAGGAAGTGGGAGAAGGTTGGAGGGCCACTGACACTCCAGTTTGAGTCAGTCCCTCAAAGACATTCTTCAGCAACCCAACCCTGAGGACCAGAAGCATGGATGGGCAACCTTTTCTTGAAGACCCTTCCACTTTTTTCTGTCCTCCACACACTTGAAAACCACAAGGTACTTTTGATTGGTCTGGCCACGTGAGGTGGAAGAGGACACGCTCAGCAGCCGCGCAGCAGGGCAGGAAGGCGAGATCTGACGGCCAGGGAGATCTACATCCCGGCCAGCAGACAAGGCCTTCGCCAGGCAAACTCTCTCCGCCGGGTGAGTCCCCAGCCAAACGGTACAAACCTTCCTGCTGTGTGACAGGTTCGTAAGAGAAGACGTACTCTTCCTGGCCACCTAGAAAGTCAGAGAGAGACTGGGGTGTAACACGCACGTTTCTAGGGCGCCCTCCTTCCCCTCAGCCCCTGTCCAGCCAGGCCTCCTGCCAGCGCGACACAAAACCCTCAGCTCCCCAGGAGCCCTTGGCCCACCCCGGCCTGCCGGGGGGGGGGGTTGCAGGTTAACGCTGGAGAACAACAGAGACACTGGGAAGGGGAGAAGACCAACGCTTCTTTCAGTTTCATAATCAGGTTTTTAATTTTCTCTTTCTTTTCCACCTGTTGCTTACAGAATCCTTAATAATGTTTCAGTGAAAGGGTTTTATTTTTCAGGCTGCTGAAATGAACTTTGCAACAGAAACACCACAAAGGCCCCTTTCGCTTCTCTTCAAAGGCCCAGGGCGGGGGGGGGGGGCAAAAAAGACCCCCTTGAAACCGATTTGAAACTCCACTAAAAGCAAAACAAAAACCAGAAAGAATAAAAGGCCGGCAAGGGCAAGGGATGGGTCAACCAGCACAGCCACCCGGCAGCCTCCGAACCTCCGCCAGGTCCACCGAACCCCTGACCAGCCACGTCTTTACAGCCTTTGGGAAGCCCAAGGCAAGAGGAGGCTCCGGCGGGATGAGCGGCTGCAGGACGGCCACTGAGGCACAAAAGGCTCTCCTCCTCCTCCTCCTCCTCCTGGGTGGCGCCAGGCAACCTCCCTCGCTCAACGGGGCCCACGCACGCCCCTCCTGCCAGGTCTGATGGGGTGGGCAGACGCAGCTGGGGAGAGGCAAACCCCCAGGTCACCCAGCCCTCGGCCACGGTGGGTTTTACCAGCACCTTGAATTGCCCCACAAGCCAGCTGGCAGCCACCGTCTTTTGTGCCAGCTGAAGCGTCAAGGACAGCCCCTGTGAGATGGTCTCATGAGGTCGATGTTTCGTTAAGGTGCTTCCAAGTAAAAAGCATCACGCAGGAATGCAATCGTTCAAAAGCTTTACTTAACGATAAAGTAAATAGAAAGGGTTCCCTGGTGTGGAGCCATCCATGCCTGGGTTGAGCTCAGTTAGCAAGCAAGCAGAAGAAAGAACAAAAGAGAACAGAGAGAAAGCAGCCCCTGAGCAGAGGTTTTTATGGGGGGGTCTCAGCCCCTCCCTTACCATAAAACTCTCGCCAATGGGGCTGCAGGGGCCGGGGACCCCTGACCCACCAGTGGGAGCAAAGAAGCCTCTTTGCTCCCATCTGATGACCTTTTTGGGGAACTGCCATGGCTGGCACGAAAACATCTAACAATTCCCCTTCTTGCCAGCCAATGACAGGGACCAGTGAGTGTATGTGAGGGGCGAGCAGGTGTCATTGACATGCATATACACGTTCAGAAGACCAAACACAAACGCTTACACAGAAGTTGTGCCGGTCAATGGGAACAGGTTTGGTGAACAGATCAGCTATCTGGTCAGTTGTGTTACAATGCTCAACATGTATAAACCCCTGTTTGGCAAGCTGCCTGACATTTTTTTTTTATTTAAAAAGTTTTACAATACATTTTGACTTTAATCCCCCCCTCCCCCACCCCTATCCCTCTCCCCCACTCCCTCCTCCCCCCCCCCCGACTTCCCAGAGCCAAATACAGGGCATAAAATCAAAAAACAAACATAAACACCCCTATGTTATCAACAATAAACTATAAATTCTATCTCTCTCTAGCTCATATAAAATGAGTACAAACAATATTAATATTACAAATAAAGTAGAAAAGAAAAAGAGGAAAACAGAAAAAGATCTTTACTCAAAATAAATTTTCTTAATCCCAGTCCTTATTCATATTAATTTCAAAAAAAAGGGAAAAGAAAAAAAAACTTTCACCTGCTATTTGCATTCTCCCACCTTTCTCTAATTTCCAAACAAATTCTCAGTTACGCGCCAAAAGCGCTTATCTCTGTTAATCTTAATAATCTCCGACCAAACTAAACTATAATCAAAAATAGTTCTTGCATGTATCACGCCAAATGTCTCGCAGTTCCAAATCATCCTTCAGTTCAAATAAAAGTTCAAATAAAAAGAGTATATAAAAAAATATTTAGGCAAACTCTAAGACAACTTGTTGTTAATTAGGAGCTTACATACTCATTCTTAGTTCAACACATACTTTAAGTCCATAACCCTAATATACTTTTCTAGCAAGCAAATAACATCAATCTTAAATTGTGTAAAATATTAAAAAAGGAAAAAAAACTTTCTTTCTCCTCTATAATAATTTTACTCCATTGACATTCTAATCTAAAAATTTAATCAGCAATCTTAACGCCCCAAAACTTTTGGAGCACCTCTGTCATGACCCCCAAAACTTCTTTAGACCGCTCTCCTCCCACATCTTCACTGTAAGCACACTTTGAAGATTCCATAACTTTCTGCTGGTCTTGCTCTTGCTCTCGTCTCGCTCTTCTTAGGGCAGCACGCGTCATCTTCTGGCCTCCTGCAGCAACCGATGAGACTGTGGCTTGATCCCCTCCAACACCATTGTCCTCTGTCTGTCTATCTGCAACATCTTGAAGCTTTCCCACACCGTATCCTTTTGCAGCTTCCAAAAATGATAGGGGGGTTGCTTTTAACACATTACTATAAAAATCACGTGCCTGAGCCACAGTAACCAAACGATGTCCTTTACCTTCGTGCGTCGCCACCAACCCAACTGGAATCTCCCACGTTTAATATCACGTTTCTTAAGTTCCTGTACTAGAAATGCAAAATCTTTCCTTCTCCTTAGGATCTTCGGAGGGATCTCTTTTAAAACCAAAACTTCTTGCTCAGCCACTACCAAATTAGTATCATAAGCAGCTTGAATGACTTCATCTCTAATTACTCTCTTTGTAAAATAGACCACCACATCTCTGGGTAACTTCCTCTGTTTTGCAATCCATGAATTTACACGAAAAACTTTGTCCATATTTCCCTCAATTTCAGATGCTGACTGGCCCAGTACCCCTTCCAGAGCCTCAGAAATCAGCTGCTTTAAATCTTCTTTACCATTCTCCTTTAAACCCCTAATTCTAATAGCATACTGCATCTGATTATACTGAACAAGGCTCAATTCTTCGTCCATTTTATCCCTTATATTTTCATTTTCTAATACCTTTGCTTCTAATATAGAGTTCTTTTGACTGAGATCCTCCACCTTTATATCCAGCTGTAGCACACATTCAGCTACGGATTCAACCTTAGACAAGATGTCCACCCTCATTGCTCTCAGCTTCTCTTCCATCTTCTTCTCCAATTTCTCCATTTTCTCCTCCAATTTCTCCTCCAGCTTTTTCAACTTTTCATCCATCATATCAGACATCAATTGTGCATGCTTTCCAAGAGCGTCTTGTAAATCCTTAAGCGTCAATACCGGGGGAGATGCAGGAGGAAGCAAAGCTTGCAGTGAGGTCTCTTGCACCAGGGAAGACCCCGCATTCCGAAGAGCTTTAGAAGTTTTAGCCGCCATCTTCCCCCACTTTCACTTATTACGCACTTTCACTTTAAAGCTATAAAATCCATTGAGCTAGAGAGTAAAAATAAAGAGTCCACTTCACCTTGACCTCCTGTACCGCTCTGCCTGCATCTTGATAATCAAAAGTATTTCCTTTTGGCAGGGGTGGTTGCTAACGCCTGGCTCTGCTCCAAAAATCCCGGAGCAAAGGCGCTGCGCAGCTCGGAGCAACCCAGGCTTCGGGGGGGCTCATCCTTCAGCCACCCAAGCTCTCAGCTCAGGCGGCCCCGGAGAGCTCAACCCCTACCTGGGGCCTCACCCCCTCCTCTTCTCCCGAGGAGGGGGCTTCAAATCCATCTAAACAGCTGATCGGCGCTGTTTACGATGGAAAAACACAGCTGTGGAGCGGACAGCCCGAAAACGGCTGTCTTTCGACGTCGCGTCGCCACCGGAAGTCCAAGCTGCCTGACATTTTTATAGCGTATGTCTATGTGGCGGGACCTAGAGCCCACTGCATATGCCCCCGAGATTGCAATTGCGGCCGTATTATCCTCTTGAACTTGGATGGGCAGAGAAGGAGGTGCCCAGATGCTTGTTATCAGAGCATCGAACCAAATCAAATCATTGGCCGTGTCTGACAGGCTGGCACATTCAGCCTCGGCCGTGGAGCAAGAAACAAATTTTTGCTGCCTAACATGCCAATGGATAGGACAGCCATTTAGCAATATGAGGAAACCAGAGGTGCTCTGTCTACTCTTAGTGTCGCCGGCCCAGTCTGCGTCTGAGTAAGCGGAGAGCTGGGCCGTCTTCCCCTTCTCTGGTTCCAGCACAAGGAGAGCATCGGTTGTGCCCCTGAGGTACCTAAGTACCCTTTTAACGGCAGTCCAGTGGAATTCTTTTGGGTGTTCCACATGCCTGGACAGTAGATTCACAGCTAAAGCTATGTCAGGCCTGCTCCAATTGCTGATATATAGCAAGGAGCCGATCACAGATCTGTAAAGCATATTATCTGTGAACTCAGGACCGTCCTTGTGAGTGTGATTGTAATAGTCACTTTGTATCGGGCTACGCGTTGGGTTAGATTCTGCCATTTTGCATTTGGCCAATAACTCCTCTATCTTTTCTTTCTGAGATAGGGCGAACCCCCCTTAGTGGCCAAGATGTGCACACCCAAGTACTTGTCAACCCACCCCAAAGATTTCAGGGTAAACTTTTCCCCCAGGACCTTGGCAAATTCGTTACACCCTTCCTTGTCAGGCACTACATATAGGAGGTCGTCCACATAAACTAACACCCATTCTGTGGTACCCTTGGAGTTGCGTGTGAAAACACATTCATCTGCATGGGATGCAGTGAAACCAACTCGTTCTAAACTTTTTCTAAGGCAGTCGTACCATAGTTTCCCCGACTGCTTGAGGCCATATAACCTTTTGTGGAGCAACCATGTATTTCCCCCTTCCTGATGGTAGCCAGGAGGGGCCCTCACATAAATCTGTCGGTCCAAGTTGGCGTGGAGGTAAGCCGTCTGGATGTCGAATTGGAAGACTTCCTCCCGCAGAGCGGCTGCAGTTACGAGGGTGGCCTTGACGCTCTCTGCCCGGACAGTTGGAGAGTAGGTCTCCCCGTAGTCCTCCATGTAGCGCTGAGCGAACCCCTGAGCTACCAAACGGGCCTTATACAGGTAGAGGCCATTGGCAAGTGGTTTGGCTTTGTAAACCCACCTTGTGCCAATGACTTTCCTCTCCTTTGGTGGTTGCTGGGAGGTGAAGACCTTGAGTTTTTTTTCAGGCTCTCCATTTCCTTCTCCATCGCGAGCTGCCATTTCTCCTGTTCTTCGATGGGCAGCTCCTGGATGTCAGAGAAGGATTTTGGGGTGACCACAACGCTGTTGACAGACGCGATGTGCCCAATGTCGATTCTCTTTGGCGGGATCCCTTTGTTGGAGCGCTTTGATCTCCTGACCTTCTGCCACTCACTGCTCTTTTCTTCCGCGGGTCTCTGAGGCGTCGCTGGGGGTGAAGACGGCGTGTCTTCCCCCTTTGGACTGGACGGCTCATCCTCCCCATCTGATCCAGGTAGGATGAGATCTTCGTCATGTTCCTCACTTTCGTCGGTGGCAGGGTATGTGGTCGTCTCAGGTGATGTCGTGGTCGGTGTGTCCTTGCTGGGTCGGTTGACATATGGGCTCAGATCATTTGAGTGGATCTGGGTCCAATTGGAGTCCTCTTCGAAGGAGGCAGATTGGGAAGTCACAGTCCTGCCCCCTTCTCCCAGGAAACGGTAGGCCTTGGAGCCAGGAGCATAGCCCAAGAACCTCAGTCTCTGGGAGACAGATCTCTCCTTCTTCCGCAACTGCTTGGGGATGTGCATCCAAGCGTAGGAGCCAAACACACGCAAGTGTCGCAGACTTGGTTTGCTACCGTGGACCAGGAAATATGGGGTCTGGTCCACAACACTGCTCCAGGTGCGGTTTAAGGTGTAATTGGCGTAGTGCACCGCCTCTGCCCAGTATGATTCTGCGACCCCAGCGTCCGCAATCAGACTACGCATCATAGTTTGCAGGATTCCATTTCTTTTCTCAGCCACGCCATTTTGAGCGGGAGTGAAGGGAGCGGTAAGAAAATGTCGGATGCCCTTACGCCTTACCCAGTCCTGGAATTTTCGGGACATGAACTCTGCCCCGCGGTCGCTCTGCAGTTGTGCGATCTTGGTCTTATACTGGGTCTCTACAAAGTCATACAGTGATTTAATGGCATCAAAGGCTTCGGATTTTTCTGTGAGGGTATACACATGGCCATATCGTGAAAAATCGTCAACGGCAGTGAGAAAATACTGTCTTTTCCCTAGGGATGGTGTGAAAGGCCCAACCAAATCAACATGCACTAGTTGGTACGGGTATTGGGTCTTACGCAGTGACACCTTAGGGATGGGGGCAGCCTTCCTCTTTGTCCTCTTACAGATGGCACAGTCCAGGAACACCTCACAATCCTTGAGCTGGACTCCCTCAGCAAACTCTCCCATCTTTTTAACCACAGGGAATCTCGCATGACCTAATCTTCGGTGTAAGAGATGGGCACACTTATCGTGGAGCGGCTTCCCCACTGACACCCTCTTGGCTCTGGTTGCCTTGAGCGGTGCTGTAGGTGCCTGAGATTCGGGTTTCTTGTCCACACTGCCCTTGGAAAGCCTTGGGGCTGGCTGAGGTGGCTTGGGTGCAACCGCTTCGGCCTTGCGCTCCTTAAACAGCCTTGGGGCTGGCTGTGGGGGCTTTCTATCATTCCGTGTGCAGGCGCCTTCTTAGGTGGCACCCTGTGGACTGTTCTCAGGGGAGAAGTATGGCAAACCATTTATGATGGCAATACTTCCAATGGCCCTCTGGTTCCGGGTGACATGACCTCCCCCTTTGCGAAATAAAACTTCCACCCTGTCATCGTCACATAATTTGATAATGCTTACTAGGTTGTTGGCAATGGAGGGAGCATGCAATACCCCTTCAACTTTTCCTAGTCCAGGTACAGAGACAGTGCCCTCCCCAACAACCAAAGCCTTATCACCATTGGCCACCTTGACAGATGAGTTAATTTTGTTTAAGCTTTTAAACCCTTGTTTCATATTGGTAATGTGAGATGAAGCTCCAGAGTCCAGTAACCATAAGTCAGTGGGGCTATGAGCCTTTGTGGTGGGGGTGAGAGGACAAGTATGCACAAAATTGCCCTTGGCACTACCTTTGCCCCCGCCACGCCCCCTACCTTGCCCCTTGCCCCTTCCTTGATTGGGACCACGCTTGGGGCCTTGTTGGTGATGGGGGCAGTCCTTCTTCAGGTGCCCCTTAGAACCACAGATGAAGCACTTAAGTAGAGCATTAACCTGCTCTGAGCTGTGGCGCCTCCCGCTGGCTCGCTGGGTGGTGACTCTGGCGTATTCTCCTGCATCTCTTCTTCTATCTTCCTCAATGAGCCTCCCTGTGAGGTAGGACAGAGTCATGACTTCCTTCATTGTCCCCTCCAGTGAAACAATGAAGCTGCTCCAATTTTTGTCCAGGGAAGCCAGAACGACAGCGACCATGTTAGCCTCAGGTACAAGGTAGTCTCTGGACATCAGTTCTGCCCTGAGTGTTTTCAATTTTCCCAGGTGCTCGGCCATGTTAGCTCCAAATCTGAGTCTAGTGGTGTAAAACTCAGTTGTGAGTTTGGTGAGCGAACCGATGCTGTCGCTGTTGAATAAATTGTATAATAACCACCAAACTTCACCAGCTGTGAGCCCATCTGGAATGCTGGAGTACAAGTTAATATCCAGTGAACTCAGTAGAGTGGTATATGCTTTCCTATGATACCACTCTTCTTGGGGTCCCCAGGGAAGAGGTGGGGGGTCCAGAACCATCTCTAGAGTCCCTTGCTCTAATAGATACATCTGCACTTCTTTATTCCATCTGCTGAAATTTCCCCCCCCCCCCAGTTGCAGTTTTTCAAATTTATTTAAGAATGCAGAAGCAGATGAAGAAGAATTCTCCTTGGCTCTAAATCCATTTATATAGATCCGTGAATTTTCCATTGAGGTGAATGGAAGAGGGACCCCTATGCTGGTAGATGGTGGTATTTTACTCTGGTTTTTGGATGGCCCCGACTGGGCATGCTCAGAGCTCATTTGGGCCTGGGAGGCGGAGAGAGTGGATGTCTGTCTCTCTGCCTCTGGACTAGGCCCAGTCCTGGGCCTGTAGGCTGGAATTTGGGCTTGAAGAGGGGCTGAAGGCCGCAGAAGCCCCGAAGATTCCTTCTGAAACCCGCCCGGCACTGGAACACTCACCGAGGGGGCGAAGATCGCAGGATGGGGGCTGGATGGCACATGGATTGCCTGGATTGCTCGGATTGCCTAGAGGAGCCCATCGCTGGTCCTGAAGACCCTGGAGGCGGCTGAAGATGGTGCTGGAGGAGGGGGCCTCATCCGGAGCCCCCCCGAAGACCATCTGGCAAGCAGGGCGTCTGGGCGGCGGCAAAAAGTAGGCTAGAGGGCCCAGGGGTTCACTGGGGGCCCTTTGGGGTTGCAGGACGCAGCTGGGAGACTCCAGGCCGGACGCCTCCCGGCAGTTAGGCCCCGGGGAGAGGATTGGAGGCCTTGGAACTCTTCCGGGAGCCCCCTGGGGTTGGCAAGGGAGGCTGGTTACCCCCGATGTTGAGGCTGCGGTCGTTTTGGCCTCCAGAGCTGCAACCAGGGTCCGGATAGTTGCTCCAATCTCTGCTGCAGTAGGCACGGCTGGGCAGGCTTTGAGGCTATCATAGGCCTTGAGGCTTTCTGGTGGGGAGGACCAGGGGGTTTCCATGCTGCTTTGGCTGGATGCCACCGATTGCTGGGCCTCGAGGCTTGGCTGAGGCCTATCAATATCAGGCCATGTGGGTGTCCTGGGGGCCGCCATCTTGCTTCCGGTTGCCCCCGGAAGCTGTAGGTCATAGTTTGGCGGGAAAATTCGCGCCAAAAGCTCCGGGGTCCCGGGGTCATTCAGGGTGGCCGGCGCCATGTTAGAGGGCCTCGTGGGCGCTGGGGAAGGACTTACCTGGCGTCCAGAGGCCTCCTGCACTGGCATCCCCCGTGGAGAGGCTTGTGGCGTCCTTTGTGCTGCAAGAAGCGTTCGGAGCAGCTCCCTGCATTCCCGTTCAGTCATCTGGTCCACGTTGGGGGTGGCCTGGTCCCTGGCCACTTCCCCGGTGTCTGGCCAGTCTTGGGAGGACTGCAAGCCTTCCATGCTTCCCTCTGTGGCTTGCAGCTGTAGGGAGGCATGCAAAGGGGTCCCTGGCACTGAGCTTGCGTCAGGGGCTGGATGCAGGGCAGCCGTCTTTGATTGAAGACTCCTTGTCACAATTGGGGACCTCCTGCCATCCGTTTCAAATGGGTTCTTGCTGGAACGTCCAGGCATCTTGCAGTAGCTGCTTGGCTTGGAAGCGTTGCCTTAAACCATCCTCTTGCTTCCAATTTGTGAGATTGTCTCACGAGGTCGATCTTTCGTTAAGGTGCTTCCAAGTAAAAAGCATCATGCAGGAATGCAATCGTTCAAAAGCTTTATTTAACGATAAAGTAAATAGAAAGAGTTCCCTGGCATGGAGGCTTTTTTATGGGGGGTCTCAGCCCCTCCCTTACCATAAAACTCTAGCCAATGAGGCTGCAGGGGCCGGGGACCCCTGACCCACCAGTGGGAGCAAAGAAGCCTCTTTGCTCCCATCTGATGACCTTTTTGGGGAACTGCCATGGCTGGCACAAAACATCTAACAGCCCCGTTATCCAGCAGCTGCCCTTAAAGGTAAGCCTGGATTTCCGTAAGCTCCCAGAAAAAAACAGCAAAAAGGAACACAATTCCATACACTTACGGTAACTGCTTTCACTGTCGCTGGCGTTGGAAGTCACGTGCTCTGAAAAGAAGCAGAAAGCAGAGATTAGGAGCCGTGCCAAGAAACCCGAAGGGCCTTCAAAGGCTGAAGAAGAAGGCCTCCGGGGGCAACTTAGGGTAATAAAGTGCCTGACGAGCCTCTCTCGACACACATCAGGGCTCTCCTGCTCCGTGGCCAACATCCCTAAAGCCGAAAGAGAAACCCACAATTCACAACACACTTCCAGAGACAGGAGGTTACACAGGCGGCCCTCTGCCCGCTTCCAGGGATCGGGACCAGGACCCAGCCCATCGAAATTCATTTCCACAAAAGAGGGGTGGGCACAACCTGGAGGAGGCGGGTTCAGAGAAGACCCTCATCAGAACCCGGCTACGATGGGGGAGCAGCCGCCCACCCCAAAAACGCAGCCGTAGGGCCCAAAGGGGGCTGGGCGTCTCTACCTGGAAGAAGGAAAGCCTGGCCTGGAGGCGGTGGGGCCAAGGGGAGGGTCCAGGAAGAGCCCCGAGGCCTGAGGCTCCCTCCACGGGGCTCCTTGCGGGGGGAAGGGAAGCGCAGCAAGGGTGGGCATCCCTGGAAGACGGGGCAGCCCCCGGGCGCCCTGCCTGCCAAAGCGCCTTCCCAGGCCACTTCTCCTTCCCTCCAAGCGTGGGGAGAGAACGAGTGGATGGCCGGCCAATATGGACTGGCACCAGGTGCCTGTTGCTCTAATGTTTCAACCGGTTGTTTTTTATAATTTTAAAATGATTTCGTATTGTCTTTTAACTTCTGACTGGAAGCCGTCCAGAGTGGGCTGAAAGGGAAAAGGGAAGCTTTGCAGCCCAGCCCAGAGGGAGCCTCTGGGGTCCGGGGGGCTCTGCAACCTTTCATCTTCAGGGACGAGGAGGGGGAACGAGTCCAAACACGGGCGGGGAAGAGGGGCTACGTGGTCAGCACCGGGGGCTGCGTGCCGGCCGAGCTGCCTGCAGCGAAAAGGAGGCCCAGAGCCGCCAGCTTGAGAAGATGAAGCCAGACTCCTCGGGAAGGGCCCAGAAGAGGCCCGTCCACCATCCCTTCGCCCCTCTCCAAGCTTCAGCCCACCTTCAAGCCTTTTTGCCAAGGCCCGCACCCCCCCCAGCCACCCGGCCAGGAGACCCTCCTGCCACGATGGCTTGTTAGAGAAGAGGCCTTAAGCGGCTTGGCCAAATGAAGCTGGCCTCCCACTGACCGAGCTGGACAAAGGAGCGGAGCCCGCACTCAACTGGAGGCAGGTCCACTGCAGGCAGACCCTCCCCATTCTCCCTTCCTGGAGATTTTTGCCTGCCCAAAGAATCGCCCTCAAGGCAAGGCAGGCTAACCAGAGGGCAGGGTCCCCGCCAAGGGCCAAAGCCGCAGAAAGTGGCCCCCGGTGGCTCCGCGGGCTGAGCAGCCTCGGGACCCCTCCAGGGAGAGGGGCTGCTCTGAGGGGAGGGGGAGCGTGGCGAGGGTGGCGGCTCAGGTCAACCTCATAGTCGAGGGAAGACCATCGCCAGGTTGCAGCAGACCTGGGCGTATCTGAGAGAAAATCTGCTGCCGATTTAACCCAGGGGCTAAGCTGCCCTATGAGAAGGGAGGGAGGGGCTGCGGCGGGAAAGCCCCCTGCCCAGCAACAGCAACCAGGTCTGGGGAAGAGCGGGTGGGGCAGGAAGGCCTGGAGAGAGGCCCGCTCATGGCTGTGGAGAAGCTTGGCCCGGCAGTCTTTATCCAACCGGTGTCATTTCTCTACCAACAGTGCCGCCTTCTTCAATGCCACTTTTAGGTTTGCCAGGAAAGAAACCCCTAAAAACGCACTGGCTCCCCATTTCTGAGCCTCCGCAAAGGCTCCTCCCTCTGGTCCTCTCTGCCCCAGATCAAAGGAATGAGGGGCTGGGAAGCTCCCCAACAAGGCAGCCTGCAGCAGGGAAGGGGGGGAGGGAGGGGGGGGTCACTTACTCAGGCCTTTTGATCCCATGTCTCCAGGGATCTCCTGTGGAGTAGTTCCCCGAGGGCAAGCAAGGAGGAGGCAATCACAGAGAAAACATCCGGTCAGTAGGGCATCCTCCGGAGGCTGCTCCAGGACGGTCCCAGCAGCATCCGTGGGGAGCCAGCCCGCCAGCCCCCCATTCAAAAGCACAATTCCCCTGAAGCCCCGTCTCAAAGTGGGGTGAGAGGAACCCCCCCCAATCGGCCGTGAAAGGAGAGTTGTTGCCTGCCAGCTGCCCCCCTCCGCTCGACC
Organism: Vipera ursinii; assembly: GCF_947247035.1. NCBI lineage: Eukaryota > Metazoa > Chordata > Lepidosauria > Squamata > Viperidae > Vipera > Vipera ursinii. Next base: position 115,748 of record NC_139518.1, read on the forward strand.
CACGGCTTGGCTCCCCACGGATGCTCTTGGGACCCTTTTCCAGGCCACACCGCACCCCCCATACTTACGGTCAACATCACTGGCCTCTGCCTCGCTCGGGTCCTTGTTCTTGTAGAAGGGGAATTTTCGGGAAAAGAGGTTCTTTTTACGCTTGTCATTGAATGACTGCTGAAGAAGAGAAGGAAAGAGGGGCAAATAGAGGGTGGGTGTCGGAGGCCCGGCAGGTCGGAAAGGCCCAGGGCCAGCAGCAGCAGACGCTCTGGGAGACCGACTTCTACCCTCCAGCATGCAGACCGCTTCCGCCCAAGACGGGAGTAGGAGGATGGGGGGGGAGAACCGGGGCTCTGTCTTCAGACGGGGGGGGGGGGGGAAATGGTCGAGGGGCTCTGCCTTCTGGGCTCTTGTGCCCAGAAATAAGGCCAGCCCCTATGATGCCCTCTCTTCCAAGAGCGAGTCGCTGGACGTCTGTCTCTGCTTTGGGCCTTCTGGTCCGCTGGCCGAAAGGAAGCGGGAGGAAACCAGGCCTGCCTTTTACTCTGAGGAGCTTGTGGGTTTCCAGACCCCCAGCCTAACTGACTCCGGCCCCAGGGATCCTCGGGAGTGGCTGGGCAAGGTTGCTGGCACCGAGGAGCCCAGGGCGAGCTGCAACTCTTGGGGTCCCAGCGACTGAAAGTCCGCATCAGACCCCCAACACTGTGGGCGGGCATGGGGGGGCGCAAGCCAGCGGACCTTTCCCTGAGGCTCACTGGGGACCAAAGTCATCAACTGTGGGTCAGGGTCAGGGTTATGGGAAGGGCTGGAAACACTAAGCAGGAATGCTGCTGAAAGCCTGTTGGGCCCCACAGCTTCACCAACATGGCAGACTTGGCTCAGCTAAAATACGCTCAGCTGGTTAACCTTGACCTTCCATTTGGGTATGGGGGGGTGTTAACTCTTAGGTAATAGTTTAATTAATTGTGCAAATTCATAAATCGGTGAATTGGTATCGGGGGGGCTGAGCCCTCCCAACCTGTTACGGCACAGCTCCAGCATAAAGCCGGGAGGGAGGGAGGGGGAGGGACACACACCCCCTACCAGGTGCAGGAGGGTTTGTGCCAGGGGTTCGGGCAACTTTTCATGGATTTTTTCCGCCTGGATAGAATAGGGGACGGGGTGGAACGAAAACTCCCATCCTGCCTCCCCCACTTGCAGAAACGGACTGGGCTCCTTCGCTGCATGGAGAACGATTAGAAGTCGGCTCCGATAGCAAAATAAAATGAAATAAAATGTGCCTAGAAATCTCTTTGCCTGTGGACTCGTGAAAGCTGTCAGCTGCGAGGCTTTCACTGGGCGGGAGAGCTCGCAGGAGTGTTAGGCGTGTGGGCTAGAAGCTCTGCTGGCCCCTTTCTGGAGCACCGTTACTGGCAAGGGGAGGGCAGGGACAGGCAGCAGGAAGGAAAGGCCACAGCCGGCCAGCCCCGTCTGTCCCAGCAGGTGACGGAGCAGAAGCGGACACTGAGCGAGCGAAGAAGCCAGCCCCTGCAGCACCCAGCCGGGGTGAGCCCTAAGCGGGGCATTCTGATCACACTGCAGCAGAGGGAACTCCCCGCCACCGCCGCCACCAAGGGGTCAGTCAATTTGGCACGACGTTTCCGTCTCTCTGCTGTGCCTGGTTAGTTCTCCCAACGATCAGGCCGTCATGCGCTCCTGATCAAAGAGGGCAAGGGGGTACTAAGCGGCCATCAGCAACGGCAAGCATGCTCAGCGTTTCCAGGAAGATGCCAGGCGGGGGGGGGGGGAGAGAAGAGACAGGCTCCCTACGGGAAAGCCCACATCAAAGCGAGGCATGGAAGGCAGGCAGGCAGGCAGTGGTCTCTCAATGGCAAGCGTACTTGAGGGTCTCCTCCTCCGGTTTCCATGCATGGGTCTGGTGCAGGGTTAAGGTACAAGAGCCGCGGGCAGCTCAGCTGCAAGGAGGCTGCACAGCAACCAGAGAGCGGTTCATGCTTCCCTAAAAGAAAACGTAACTCCGGACTCCGAGGGGTCCCGTAAACAACCGGTTTGCCAAACGGAGGGCTGCCTCAGGAGGGGGGGGCAGGGGGGAAATTACTGCAGCATAATTGATGCACCCCGCCCTTCTTGAGATGGGCAGCTGCAGAGATCAAACCAACCAATCAATAAAAATAAACTGTCCTGCAATCAATAAACTGCCCTGCAATCAATACAAATAGACTGTCCTGCAATTATGCCACCGCCCCCCACCCCGATTTGACAACTGCTTGGCCAAGCCCTGAGGATTTCTCCAAGTGTGGGTGCCTGGCTGCTGGCCTCCAAATGGCTTTCGACTGCAGCCACACACGCCTCCTAGTGTGGGCGATCAAGCCCGTCACACTTCACTTCTGGTGTTTATTTTTTCACCCCAAGTCTTCAGTGAGGAAGGCAGGAAGGACCAAATGGAAGAGTGGATAACAACTGTGAGAGAACTTGTAGAGAGCAGTCACAGATCCACGTGTTCTTCTTCTTCGTCCCGCTGGCTGCACCGTCACAGGTCAGCCAAGCCACGTTCCCCACTTGGGGGGGGGGGCGACCAAGAGGGCCAGGCCAGCACATTCGCTCTTCCCAAGTGGCCGAACCACGCCAGGCCCAAGAGGCCCAGGGATCCCTGCAGCTGAGCCTCGGCTGATGCTTTGGGTACAGTCAGCTACCCACTTTGCCTTCCTCAATCCTCAGTGCTCCAAAATGAAACCACGAATCACCTGACCAAAAAATGCACAAAAAATATATTTCCCAGTACTTTATAATAGGAGACAGATGAGCACTGTCCTGGTAACTGGCGATGGCCGGACCGGGGTATATCAGGATAGAAACACGGAGCCAGCTGCATGCCTGGCTGGAGAAGTGATGGACACAAAAGGGTGAGAGGAGAATTAGGGGAGCCTGAACCCTGGGGGGGGGAAGGGGGCTGACCTACAGGCACAGAGACAGAGGCCTGGATTCCTAGATTCTACATAATCTAGATATGATTTCCAAGATGCCGTAAGGGTTTTATTTGGTCTTCCGTGCCTCATTATGGCAACCCAGAAGGGTCACGACTCAGAAAGAGTATAGAGAAGTGCCAACGAATACAACAGCAAAGGGGGGGAGCTCACCAGGCGGAGAGGAGAACCAACCTGGAACTAAGGAGAAATTTCCTGCCCGTGGGAATAATGAATCTATGCAGCACCTTGAACTCCTGGAGTTGTGGGGGCTCCATCCTGAGGTTTTAAAGAAGAGACTGGATATCCATTTGTCCAGAATGGAATAAGGTCTCCTGCCTCGAGCAGAGGGTTGGACTAGAAGACCTCCAAAGTCCCTTCCAGCTCTTTTCTATTCTAGATACCTCCAAGGTCCCTTCCAGCCCCATGGTTCTAACTAACTGAAGGTAGTTATGGAGTATAAGTGACAGAATTGTCCAACTATTCTAACGATAGGGCAAAAAAACTCTGGGTTTAAGGAATGAATGAACCTTTACTATCGAAGTACAACATGTGTACAGTGAGACTGGCTGAGCCCCCCTTCCAATCAGTTGTCTTTGGAGAGCAGGAAACATTTCCTAACCGTAAGGGCTGCTTCAACAGTGTTTACTCAGGAGGTGGAGACTTTCCTTCGCCAGATTTGTATAAGCAAAGATTGGACAGCCATCTCTCCAGGATGCTGTAGCAGTGGAGTTCTGCTCCGGAAGAGGATCAGACGAGGTAAGATCCCTTTCCACACCCTTACGTCCCATTCTTCTTCCCCTCAGGAGAACTCTTGCTTCTGTGTTTGCAACGCCTACCTGCTGCTGCCCTCACAAAAACCTGCAAGTGCTTTTTGAGGCCACCTGGTTTCAGAAGTGCCTATGAGGACCTGCCCTAGGACTCTTCTCCAGCGCAGGAGCTTTAGCATCCGGGACTCTTGCCCAAACCTCAGAACGGCCTCCTCTTTACGCTGCTGTGAGGAGGCTAAAGGCTGGGCTTTAGGGTTAGGGTAGACAATGTACCCCTCGAAGGCAGGGAGGGGTCTGTGGAAGAGCTCTGGTGTCCCCAGGGATAGCGCTATGGCAGCCGGGACCAGACTAGGCCCAGGTCGGCACGCTGGGCCACCGACAGAGGCGAGGGAAGCAGTTCAAGGGTGCTCGCTCGGCCGAACATCCAGGAGACTTGCAAACGCTGGACCCTGGCAGGAGAAGGCTCAGCCGTGGTCGGGGGCACCGGCCTTCCCCACTAAAGCCTTGCTCACTGGCTTTGAGCGGTGCGCTCTGGGGTCGAGGGAAGGTGGGCCTTCTGGCAACCTGGTCTGGCCCACCTTCTGCTTCCCAGACCATCAACAGAGGCTCAGGAAGGCAGGCTCTGAGGGGACGTCAGGAAAAACTTCCACACAGGTAAATCCGTGGCCCAGAGGCGGTGGACGAAGAGGAGAGGAGACTGGACAGTCATCTCTACGGAGGCTTGAATTTTAAGCAGCCTTACACCTGAAGGCCCCCCCCACACCCGAATTTAACAAGAAGGAATATTTAGAAATTCCTCAATGCTTCCATCCTTCACCAACCTCTGATTATCTGGGGTCTTTTTCTTCCTTCAAATGTCCTTTTGGTTTTCAGTGTTGGAAAAACTACTCAGAATATCCAAATTTGCATCAATCGGCCTAAGCGAAGGCTTCTGTCTTTCCTCCCTTCTCTCTCTCCCGGTTGCCCCAGCAGTGACTCTGCAGTGGCCAGGCACTAAAATGGCAACCATTAATCCAAACTCACCCCTTTGTCGCCTCTTGCTTTAGAATTAAACTTCACCGTCTTCAACCGAGCGCGTTCTTTCTTCTCCACTCTGCAAGGAAAACGCAGGAGAAAAACGTACGAGGGTCTGCGGCTCTGAACCTTTCCTTCCCAGAACCGCTGTGCGTCTCTCTCTCTCTCTCCACCAGGTCGGCTGATAGGATGGGGGTCAGCAAAGGCCACTGGAGTTGGGCAGAGAGAGACTGCTGAGGGGGGTTGCTCTTCCCGCTCAGCACTTGCCTAACGGGCCACAAAATAACGGGGAGAATCAAGGAGCTGTTCACAAATCCACCTGTTGAAAGCATCCCCTAGTGCACCAGGAGTGGCAAAATGTATGCATTTCATCTGACTCTGGGCTGCTCCCAAAGCAGCAGTAGAAGGCAAGAAACACAACACACAATAGATGGTGAGGCAAAGGGGAAACCCAGCCAAGCCCATCCAACGAGGGGCTCAATCCCTGCCAGATCAAGGCCAGGGAGGACAGGCAGGCCTTTAAGGCCTCCCAGGGCCCGGTCAGAAGGGGAGGCCCCTCAGCTTTACACCCCACGGAAACATGGCTTTGCTTGGTTAGTGGTAGAGAGTCCAATCCATTCGCCTCAAAGGGTCCCTGGGAGCTGAAGCTTGGCCACCAGCGCCCCTTCTGGCTGGTCCAAGCCCCACAGGGGTTACGGGGGGGGGGGGGGGCTGGAGCTGTGCCGTGGTGATTGTGTCTTTGAGGGAAAGAGCCTGCAAGAAGCCATTGCTGGATCCATCACAACTGTACAATTTGCATTTGTCTCCAAACTTCCCTTTTTTAGGGAAGCTGGCCAAGAAGGCTGTCAGTCTTCAGCTGCCTTGAATCCCGGAGGAAACTGGATGTCAGAATCCATTTATATCATATTCATAAATGGAATGTTTCAAACATTATTCCATGGATTCTGCCATCTCCTAAAGAGAAGAGAATGGATGTGTATTGAACCGGTATTAGGCATTTCAAAGGAAAGGAGAAGCCTTTTGAACTGGGAAAACAAAAGGGGGGGGGGCTAGCATCTGGCTTTTGTCACGGAAGAGAGCAATAAACATGAAGGGATAAAGGATGGGGGACTGACCAAATGGGGTTAAGGGGGGTTAAACCGTGAACTCTTTATAAGGGTTTACTTCGTGGGATAATATTAAGTCCTGTCTCGTTCCTACAACCAAGCATGTCATAGTAAAGATTCTTTTTGGAATAGATTTGACTCCAAGAATTTTGTCTTCCTAAGACGTGGTTTGGGGTGGGTCCTAACATTAGACAGGGCTTGCACTGAAAGTCAACCTGGGAAGAGGAACCTTACCGGGGGACTTTGCAAATAAATATGATGTCTGACGATGAAGCAAGAAGGGAGGGAAACCCCACGGAGAAGGAGCCTTCCTCCAAGCCGAATTCCCAGAAACATTGGGAAGCTGAAGCGTCATATTCCTCCTGGGAGGAAACGGCGGAGCAGTACGAACGAAAACCCCGGTGGTCGATGGGCGTTGGAAGGAAAAGTGAGTGGGAAAAGGCTTCGGGAGAAGTGACCCTGAGACGGAGCGACCACCAACCGGAATGGAAACAAGAGATGGAGAACTCCCTGCACGCCAGTGAGGAAGAGCGGATTCTGGAAAAGGCCATTGATCTGATGAAAGCAACCCTGAGCTCACTAAGGGAGGAGAGAGCTGAAAACCGTAACCGACACAACACCTGGGGTCGCAACTGGAGGGGTAACGGAAGGGATCCAACACCTGAAACCCCAGGGCTGTCCAATGGAACAGGAGCCGCTGACTCAGCGGTACCCCCCCCAGACCCACAGACGGGGATCGAGATGAGGAGCGATACACTCTGCGGCGCAGACAACGCTCCAGCCAAAGATTCCCACCCCTGGAAGCAAAGTTCAAGGGGGAGCCATCACGACTGGGATTTTTCCTAACCCAAGTCCTCAGCTACATGGAAGAGTACGGACGGGACATCCCCAGTGACAAAACACGCATCCGAATTGTGCAATCTGCCCTGGATGGGACGGCTGCAGACTGGGTGGTGAACCTGCATGACTCCAACGCCCCAGAACTCAATGACTTCAACCAATTCATGTCATCTTTGAGGCGACGATTCGAGGACCCTTTGGCTGACCGGAAAGCCCAGGAGAGAATCAAAACGGTGAGGCAGGGCGGGAGAACAGTGGCCGAATATACCCAAGAATTCCGAGCCATCGCCAGCAAGCTGAACTGGCCAGAAGACATCCTCCTCAGCCATTTCAAAGACGGTCTAAACTACGACCTGTATGACGCTTGCCTGCCTCGGGGAGACCCCTACCATCTCGACGACTGGTATGTCCTGGCAGAGGAAGTGGAAATAGACCTATTGAAGAGACAACGCAGAGGAAAACCATGGGGCCGCCTGCCACTCGAGCAAACATGTGAGGGGGAAAACCCACCGGCCACGGCTAAAAAATCAAAGGGATGTTTCAATTGCGGGAGAGAGGGCCACCGTGCTGCAGAATGTCGTTCGAAAGCCCCTCCACGCAAAACAGAGGCACCATCTTCCAAAAAGCTGGGGAAGTCTCAAGGCAACCCAAAAGAATCTTCCATGAAGGGGACAGAGGCTGTAGAGTCCACAATTCCTGCCAAAACCTGGGATTGGACTCCAGCCTACACCGCAGGGGCGGTGGACACCTCGGAAGACAGCTCAGAGGGAGAACCTTTGGTAAGTGGACCTCTTCCACCCATACTTAAGACAGTGACTATATTAGCTTCCTCTGTACCAAAAGCCAATGAAATAAAAGCTCTGATAGACTCTGGCTGCATCCGCTGCCTCATCAGCCCAATGCTGGTGGAGGAAGTGAGCATCCCAGTGAGGAGGCTAAAACAACCAATCTCCTTCAATTAGATGGGTCTATAGCAGGGGGGGGACCAGCTACCCTAGCCACTCTACCACTCCACATGTCCCTGGGGCCCCATGAGGACATAACGTTTATAGTGGCCCCAGGCATGGAATGCCCAATGATTTTAGGACTGGAATGGCTGAAGAAATGGAACCCCGGGATAAACTGGAGGACAGCAGAACTCAACTTCCCAAAAGGGGAACAGGAAAAAATAAAACCCCCAAACACCCCCCCAACCCAGAGGGAGGAGACAGCAGCAGTGGGGAAAGAGAAGGGGTTACCAGAGATACCGGAGGAATACAGGGACCTGGCTGAGGTTTTCAGTGAGGAAAGAGCAGATGAGCTTCCCCCCCACCACCCCACAGACTGCACCATAGAATTCAAACCTGGGGCAAAACTCCCAAAACCCAGGATGTACGCCATGAGCCCAAGGGAAATGGCAGAAATGGAAAGATTCATAAAGAAAAACTTAGAAAGAGGATTTATTGAGCCTGCCAAACCCAAAGTGGCCGCCCCGGTTCTGTTTAGGGAGAAGAAAGATGGTTCTTTCCGCTTGTGCGTGGATTACCAGAACCTGAATACAATTAGTGAATGTAATCTGTACCCCCTTCCCCTAATGAAGAATATGCTATCCCACCTATCGAAAGATTTTTACCAAACTAGACCTGAGGGAAGCATACTACCGTATTAGGATTAAGGAAGGAGACGAATGGAAGACTGCATTCAACTGCCCAATGGGGTGCTATCAATTCAAAGTATTGCCATTCGGACTGCAAGGGGCCCCGCAGTCTTTATGCAATTAATTAATGACGTGCTGAGAGAGCACCTATATAAGGGGGTCCTGGTTTACCTCGATGACATCCTTATCTTCACAGAAACCAAAGAGGAACATATCAAACTAGTCAGAGCAGTCCTGAAGAAGTTGCAAGCTGCCCATTTATATGCTAAATTATCGAAGTGTGAATTCCATCAGGAAAAAATCGACTACCTGGGATATCGCATATCTCCAGAGGGCATCGAAATGGACCCTGAGAAGGTCAGGGCAGTACTAGAGTGGGCACCCCCCCGCACACGGAAGCAATCGCAAAGTTTCCTGGGGTTTGCAAATTTCTACCGCCAATTCATCCCCGCATTTGGCCAAATAGCCATGCCCCTCACAAACTTGTTGAAAACGAAGGGGGGGTCACCCGTGAAACCCAGCCAGCCTCTAAAATGGTCAATGGAATGTCAAGCAGCATTTGAGAGGCTAAAGAGACTCTTTTCTGCGGAACCTGTACTTAAACACCCAGATCCCGACAAACCTTTTGTAATACAGGCAGATGCGAGCGACGTAGCAGTCGGAGCCGTATTACTACAGGAAAATGATGAGGGGGCGTTGCAACCTGGCGCATATACATCCAGGAAACTTACAGAAACTGAACAACGATAGCCAATATGGGAGAAGGAAGCATTCTCATTAAGGTGGTCATTATTAACTTGGCGTCAATTTTTGGAAGGAAATAAAATACCTTTCCAGGTCTGGACTGACCACAAAAATTTAGAAGCACTAAAAACGCCCAGGAAACTCACTCCTAAGCAAGCCCGCTGGTCCCAACACTTTCACCGATTCAATTTCACTCTCAAACACTTGCTGGGGGGGAAGAACTTCCTGGCAGACGCATTACCTCGCATGCCCCAATATAATAGCACACGGGTAACTGACTTTAAACCACTCGTACCAGAACAACAACTGGCAGCACCAGTCACCACCAGGGCACAGGTAAAAATGAAGCCGGAAGTGGATAGCCAAACCGGAATAGAATTCCGAAAGTCCTTGGAAGGGGATGAATGGTTCCAGAAAAATAGGCATGTATGCACTATTAAAGATGGGTTACCTTGGGTGGGTGAGAAGCTATACATAGCTGCCACCCAGAGGACCAATTTCTTGCAACTGTGCCATGATACAAAATCAGCAGGACATTTCGGGTTTGTAAAAACATTACACTTAACTAATCCTTTTCAATCAGGATTCAGACCTGCTTACAGCATTGGGACAACTCTGGTCACACTGATGACTTTTAGCAGGTCCAAAATTGGGTGGCACGTCCACCTGGCCCTCCTTGGCCTCTCAGCCATTTCTGACACCCCTGACGCTGGTAACCTTTCAGACAAGACTTGGGTGTTGGGGAAGAGACCTCCCCCAAATCCTGTGAGGGTTCTTCAGAGACTGATTCAAATTTGTATTGGGGAGACCCCTACTTGGTGAGGTGCCTCCAGGCTCTGCTCTCCCCACTGCATTCAACATCTATAGGAAACCCCTGGGCGAGATCATCTGTCCACATGCGGTGAAGTACCGTCAGATGCTGATGAGACTCAATTCTACATTTCCACCCTGGGCCCATCGAGTTTGGCCCCTCAGGTTCTCTGGCGTCTGGATGAGGAGCAGCCGTCCTCATTTCAACCCAGACGGAGTACGAAGCGTTTTCTGCCTCCCTGAACCTGGACCATTAGGCAATTCGGAGGCCATTTTGAACCCATAGCTCTGCTGAAAGAGCAGGCGGTACCTGTGGCTAAGAGGACCTTGGCACAAAATCCAACTTGTGCGTCAGCTGCCCACATTGTTAGACCTAGAGACCCTGCTCAGCCTCACACACACCTTAGTTTTGCAATGCACTCTGCATAAGGCTGTCCTCGAAGGCATTCTGAAATTGCAGCAGGCCCAAAATATGGCGGCACAGGTGCTCCCGGGCACAGTCAAGAAGAGCCACGTAACACCTCTGCTCTGGGCACCGGCTCCCAGGAGGCTCCTGGGCACATTTCAAGGGCTGAAACTCTAGCGTGGCTACAAGGGTTTGGGGAAATTCCTCTCCCCGACTCTGTGTGCTGGTGCTGGCAGCTTCAGCAGAGCAAACGTGCTCCTCTAGGCCGGAAGAGGTCCCTGCTGGTGCTGCCCTCCAAAAGGGGACTCACCCCGAGAGTCAGAGGCCCACCAGCCCTGCTCATCCCTTGAGGAGGCCCTAAAAACCACGACTCTTTCCCAGGTGCTGGGACAGGGATGGTACATGAGCCAGGCCTGCACAGCTTGGCAGAGAGACATTTCGAGTGGGCTCCGGCAAGGGGTTGCCGTTGGTTGCTAGGCTGTTAGCCACCCAAAGACCTCGGGGACCCTCAGAGAACAAGCAGGGCAGCCATATACCTTGTAGGTAGACGGAAGAGAAGCCCCAAGCCTTCTGCAAGGCCCACCTCTCCACCTGCAGACTGCGGCCCTCCTTGTAGCCTGGGGGAGGGAGGGAACCCTGCTACTTCTGGGCTCCTCCAAGCGAAACAAATCACATCAATCCTGGCTTCTCTCCCTCCAAGCTTCCTAGTGAACTGCCTGAGGCCGAGGTTGCCAGCCACAACCTTTGGGCCTCTGAAGCGAACAGTCACAATGCCGCTGTGGTTCTGGGCAGTGGCTGACTTAAGCCCTCCCTCTCCCAGGCATCCGAGGAACCTTCAGTCAAGTCCTGGCTCCCACCGTAACCAATGGAAGATTTCATTAAAGTGTTGGTTTTTAAAAAATCCTTTCTCATCTCTCTGCCTCACTCCCGGTTCCTCCGCCAGAGGCCTCCGCCGTTCCTAGCCCTGCTCTCTTCTGCATCCAGACACTCCCCAACATCCTTCCTGGGATCTGCTGGAGCCCCCTGCCCATCTTAGGGAGTCCCAGCCCCAAGGGCTCCATTGGGACCGCTCTGGCCTTGACTTTCCACATGCTTATGACCTTAGCTTATGACCTGTAAAGTGCCCAGAGTCACTTAACAGGGGAGATGGGTGGCATAAAAAATTCAACAACAACAACATACTCTCCGTCTCCTCCTCCTTCAGGCCTTGGTCCTTCTCCAGCTTCTCATCCTCCTCCTTCCTGATGCTGCTGTCACTTGGCAACGCCACCTCTGCCACCACCATCACCAGCTGCCTTCTGGTCTTTCTCTACTGCCACCACGTCTGGTTGATTGGCTGGCAGCTGCCTGTCCGTCTGCCTCTGGAGGTCCCACGGGACCCCTGCCCTTATTTCCACAGTCTTCTGTGGCATCTCCCACCTGGACTCGGGAGGGCCCGTGTTCTGTACACCCTGCTGGCACACCACTCGGCATATGCTGCCCCTGCCTGCCTCTTGCACGCTGCCTCCAGGGGCTGGTGTGGGGATGTCTCCGAGGCCCCTCTCGACAGTCTGCACCGTGGGCCCTCTCTGAACTGGCAGAGCCACCCCCCACCCTTCTATGGACCTGGCGCTCGGTGCCTGTTCTTCTCTGCTAGGATCGGTGCCTCGGGGCCGTCTTTTAGTCCAGCCCATTCCAAGCCCTGCTGGGATGTCCCAGAGTCTGCCAGCTTGGCTCTCGGTCAGAGGTGCCTCCCGTGCCGTGTCTCGTGTTGCCATGGCTCCTCCTTTCCTTGGTCTCCGTCTTGCGTCTTCTGCCGCCTCAGGCGTTTTCTCAGCAGCTTTGGGTGCCATCTGACCAATGTCCGGCTGAAATGGCTTAGATCTGTCTGTCTATCTCCATCCATCCATCCCTCTCTCTCCCTCTCCTCATGCTCTTGACGCTGTGGCTTATATCCCTCTTGGGGTGGGGGGGCGTACGTGTGCTTTGAAGAAGGGACGTGACATCATCTCTCAACCCTGAGGTCTCCAACGTGGCAGATAAGAGGGAGTGAAAGCGTCCACGGCAAACAGCTCGAAGCGCACGGAGCCGCTCAGAGCCTCTCCTGCCCGGAAGAGAGGAGGTCTGGCTCACGGCACCAAGCAAGAAGTCAAAAAGGCTGAACTTCGGTTTCAGTATAAATAGGGCTTGCATTTGATACAATTCCAGCAATTGCTATATGTGAAACTCGAGCCCTATTTACAGTGAAATAAATTTCAACTTGTTCCATCTTTTTTTCCTGCACAGTGCGACAGAAGTCCTCTCGCTTTGGAACAGAAAAAATGCCCCCTTTTTATGCCAATGGGATAGATGGGTTTCAGCCTGCCTACCCTGCCTTCACGTCAGGTTTGGGAGAAAACCTTTCAAACACAGGCAGACACGAAGGCTTGAGGCAGGGAAGACCAACTAACCGTTTGCACAGCCAGCCGACAGGAAATCAGTCTCAAATGGGCTCCCCACCCCCACAACCCCTCCCCTGGCAGGCACACACAGGCTCACGCCCAGGTGCAAGGCGGCTACCTGCGTTTGCTGGGAATGACGCCAACCTGGTCACTCTCCCCGCCTGGCATCACCAGCCGTGCCTGCCACCATTCATCGTCCGACGCATTAATGACGTGGAGAATGTTGCCAAAGCGGAAGTTCAGTCCTTGGCTGGGGAGACCGCTGTCTTTCGTTTTGTCGTAGTCAAAGAGGGCCCTGCAGACAAAGGGGAGGAAAGCGGAACGTGTGACTAGGGAACAGAATCTGGAGGAAGAAGCCAGCAATCCTGGGGGGGCGAGGACAGGATCAGAGAAGGGCCTTTGCGTCCCCAGGAGAAAACCAGTTAAGTGCAGCACTAGGTCCCCTTCTCATAAAGCCATCGCTGAACCCCCGAAACGGGAGAACTGACAGCAAGTCTCCAGTCTTCCCATCTTGGGCACCAGCAACGAAGCCAGGCCCCACAGCAGCCTCACCTGACGTAGAGGGAGCGCTTCTGGCTGGTCCGCAGAGAGCCAGACCCCGAGCTGACACTGCTGCTCATCATCTGCTCTCTCAAGTCGTGTATTTTGGCTTCAAAACGGCCGTATTCTGAGGAAAGGGGAAATGGCGGGTCAGCTCCACAAATGCTGTCACTGCGGAGTATCAGGTTCCGGAGCGCCCCAAATCTTAGACTTTTGGAACAACTCTGCCATTAACCCCCGGTGCTCCTTTGAAACACATTATCCTTTCAACCTCCTAATATTTCAAAAACAATGTGGAACAACTCATTTGCACTCTCTCTTGCTCATGCAAACACAGACACACACAGAGGGACACTGTAAGGCTACACAAATTTGCTCTAGAAATTGGATCTGTTTGATCTATGTCTACTCCTACTCTGGTGGGCATTCAATTAAGAAAACTTGAAAACAAAATCATAAATTATCGCAAAGATGCTTTTTCAGGAGGCAACTGGACTTTCTTGTGTTTCTTTGAAGACGTTTCGCTTCTCCTCCAAGAAGCTTCTCCAGCTCTGACTGGAGGGTACTGATGATAACCAACTCCAAAACCACGAATGATCTCACCCAGAGGCTTCATGTAGATGTTGAACAGGAGAGGCGAGAGGACCGACCCCTGAGGAACTCCACAAACAAGGGGCCTCAAGGTCGACCTCTGCCCTCCTGCCAACACCGACTTTGAACGCCCCAGAAGGTAGGAGGAGAACCACTGAAGAACTTGTGCCTCCCACTCCCAACCCCCTGAGGCGCCGCAGCAAGATACCATGGTCGATGGTATCAAAAGCCGCTGAGAGGTCTAACAGGACTAGGACAGAGGAACAACCCCTGTCCCGAGCCCGCCAGAGATCATTCACCAGCGTGACTGTGCTGTACCCGGGCCTGAAACCCGATTGGTACGGGTCTAGATAATCAGCTTCCTCCAAGAACAAAGGGAGCTGATGCGCCACCACGCTCTCAACAACCTTCGCAAGAAAGCGAAGGTTGGAGACCGGACGAAAGTTATTTAATACAGCTGGGTCCAGGGCAGGCTTCTTGAGGAGGGGTCTCACCACTGCCTCCTTCAAGGCGGTGGGAAAACTACCCTCCCTCAAAGAAGCAGTTATCACTGCCTGGAGCCAGCCTTGTGTCCCATCCCGGGCTGCATAAACCAGCCAGGAGGGGCACGGGTCCAACAAACACGTGGTGGAGCTCAGCTTCCCCATGATCCTGTCCACATCTTCAGGAGTCACAGGATCAAACTCCTCCCAGATAATATCAACAAGACTGCCCTCATCCTCATCGTCAGACTCTGCCCAGTCAGAGTACAAACCGGTCCGAATCCGAGCGATTTTGTCCGACAGATGTTGACTAAACTCCTCGGCACGACCCTGCAAGGGCTCCTCCCTCACCTCCTGATTAAGGAGGGAGCGAGTTACCCTAAACAGGGCGGCCGGGCGATTATCTGCGGACGCGATGAGGGCGGCAAAGTGATTAGACCTTGCCGTCCTCATCGCTGCGAGGTAAGATCTCGTGAAAGACCTTAGTCGCAACCAGTCAGATTCAGATCGGCTGGATCTCCAACAGCTCTCTAGGCCCCGTCTCCGACGCTTCATCTCCCGGAGCTCCATGGAGAACCATGGTGCCCATTGGGATCTGCGCCGGGTCAAGGGCCACATGGATACAACTTGGTCGAGTGCCTCCATGGCTGCCTTTTCCCAGGCTTCCACTAGGGCATCGGCCGAGCTGTGAGCAAAGGAGGCAGGTGGGGATCCAAGCGCCGCCTGGAACCGCTCAGGGTCCATTAAGCGCCTAGGGCGGAACCATCTCGTTGGTTCAACCACCCCACGACGGGGAGTGGCAAAACGGAAGACCAACCGCAGGAGGTGATGATCGGTCCATGACAGGGGCATAACAATTGGAGAACCTCCACCAAGATCATCTAACCAAATCGAGCGTGTGGCCCCCCCCATGAGTTGGACCCTGAATAACTTGCGTCAGGTCCATGGCCGTCATGGAAGCCATGAACTCCCAAGCTAACTCAGATGATCCCCCCAGGGATGGTAGATTAAAGTCACCCAAAACCATAAGTTTGGGGAACTCAATCACCAACCCTGAGAGGATATTGAGAAGCTCAGGCAGGGCTGCTGCCGCACGACTAGGCGAAAGGTACACCAGCAGCAGGCCCAACTGAGCTCTAGGGCCACATCTAGGGCCACATCTCAGGAGGAGACTCACACCTGTCTATTTGGACAACGGTGGCCTCCCGCGGACATAAGGTCTCCCTCACAACTACCTCCACTCCACCACCCCTACCCTGAGCTCGAGGCTGGTGCAGCACCCGGAAACCCAATGGACAAAGATCAACCAGAGGGACACCGCCCTCTGGGCCCAACCAGGTCTCCGTGATGCAAGCCAGGTCTGCATGCTCCTCCTCGATCAAATCACGTATAAGAGGAGCCTTATTGGCTACGGACCTGGCATTAAAATACACGAGCCTGAGCTCAGGAGGCTGCTCATCCTCGCTCCCGGAACCATAGGCTGAAATCAGGGGGTCGGAGCGCATCACCGCACAGAGACAGCGGGGACGCACTCCCGGATATAGATACGGCCCCCTGTTCATACGCCTGCTGCCATTCCCTACCGCCTATGACCTGGATGACTGAGAATCTCCGTAGAAAAAATGATAAATTGATAAAAGCAATTAAACAAGAGATTAACAGATTCAATTAACAACAAAGCCAGTGCCAAAACAATCTGTCTTGTCCAGGGCTGGGAGAGAGCATGGGTCTCCCCCCCCACACACACCTCCTGCTGGATTGTGAGGCCCTGCGTTCGGTCATCTTGCGTTTGGACTACTGCAATGCACTCTCCGTGGGGCTGCCCTTGAAGAGTGGAAGCTAAAGCTGGCAGGGTCAGTTTTAAGGGCCCTCCGGATGGCCCACGGGCACCGCAACTGTGCAAACTGCACCGGCTGCCAGTCTGCTTCAAGGCCCAGCCCAAGGGGTGGGTCGTTACCTTTGAAGCCCTCGACGGGAGAGGTCCCAGGCTATCCGAGGAAGCACCTCACCCCGTGAGACTGGCCTGTCCCCCTTGCTCGACCAGAAAGGGCACGCCGTGGACCCCACCAGCCGAGGAATTTTGACCAAGGTCCTTGCTTAATGACCACTGGTTCAGCATTCAAAGATACATCAGTGCTGAACAAGTGATACTTATAACTGGTCCTCCAATTTCTGCCTGTCCCAGCCACCCGGCGAGCAGGTGATCGTGATGTGGGCATCTGATGACTGGTTCGCACTTACGACAGCCGCAGTGTCCCAGGGTCACCTGACAGCCATCCGCCACTTCTCCCACCGAGCAGGGGAAGCTGGCAGGGAAGGTGGCCAGTTGCTCTGGTCAGTCCCTTGCACCCTCCCCCACCCCGCAGCAGCCACCCCTCCCCCCGGCGCTCCCGGCTTGCCTCATATGCCCCACCTCCGGGAACTGGTTTAATGACCTGTGGTTCTCACTTAACAACGGCAGTCCGGACTGCCATCGTTCAGAAACGTGGTCAAATGACATCAGGTCTTAACAACCTCTGACATAAATTCTGGTTCCGCTCACGGTCATTAACTGAGGATTAGACTTGGGAATGCAGAGTCATTTCCCACAGAGCCAGATTCCCATTCTGAAGAGTATCCCAGAATGAAGCCATGACAGGTTATTAGGCATTTTGTTTTTAAAACGTTGCAAACTAGGCCATCTCAATTTGTGACCCTGGGTAGGGGTCTACATTTTTTAAAAAAAGGAAGGGATGGAAATCAACAGAAGGAAGCAAAAGGCAAGAGGCAAGGAAAGTCCGTTCGAGGTTGGGGATAACGCAGAGGCGCATCTGGGCCCAGAGGTGGGGGGGGGGAGGGGGGAGCCAGGTCTGCCAAAAGGACTAAGAGGCTCAGAGCCATCACAGTGCCAGAATGCCCCTGGGGGGGGGACGCAGGCGGGGACCACCTCAGGTCCCCCCAGATGGCGCTGCTTCAGAGGGGGCAGCCTCCCCACCCCCACTCCCCCCCGGTGTGACCTCTTCCTGGCGTCTTGCATCAACTGCACCGAGGCTGGGGGACTGGAGGGCACCTTCCACCTGCTCAGGTGCAGGTTTGAAAAGGGACCAGGACAGTATTGGTGCTGCTTGGGGGTTCTGTGTGGCCACAATTCATTTAAAATTTAATTGTATAAAGTGTTAAACAAAAAGGCAAGAGAAGAAACGACGGATGGAAACTGACCAGGGAGAGGAGCAGCCTGGTACTAAGGAGAAACTGCCTGACAGTGAGGTCAATCAACCAGTGGAACGGAAGTTGCCTCCAGAAGTTGTGGCTGCTCCATCGCTGGAGGCTTTGAAGAGGAGACGGGACAGCCGTCTGTCCGGAAGGGTATAGGGCTTCCTGCCTGAGCAGGGGAGTTGGACTAGAAGACCTCCGAGGCCCCTTCCAACTCTTATTCTACTATTGTGTACTCCCTACCCTTTGTACTCGTGGGGGGAGCACCGTACTGTGCCTTGACAAAGTCATCGGTGAAACAAAGGTGTAATTCGTATCTTCGGCATCGCCATCATCACGGCAGGCAACCCAGACACTCTCAGCCTCTCGGCTTCCATTCTAAGAAGGGGCTTCCCCAGAGAAAAGAGGCTTCACTTGCCTTCGGGACGATACTGAGCTACGATGGTGACCGACTGACCGGCGTTTTTCAGGGCAGCAGCTGCCTCTTCGTGGGTTGCGGCTTTGAGGTCCACACCATTTACCTGAAAAGCAACACAAATGAACCGTCGCTCACATCAGGACGCACCAAACTGACCAACCTGGAACCTGACCGGGCTGCCTGCCGGTGGATCACAGAGGCCTCCCTCCCTCCCCCGTCCCTGCTGCTCTCCTTGCCAGGCAGAGGCCCACACGGCCCGGGGGGGGGGCTCTTGCCAAGAAGACCCCACGTGGCCCAAGGAGACCCAACGGCTGCTCACCTCGGCAGGGTCTTACCGAAATGATGCGGTCTCCTTTCCTGAGCTCCCCGCTGAGGTCTGCAGGCCCACCAGCAAGGATGAAGGAGACGAAAATCCCCTCCCCGTCCTCTCCCCCCACGATGTTGAAGCCAAGCCCCGTGGAGCCCCGATGCAGCACCAGCTTCCGTGGCTCCCTAAAAGGAGAAACGAATTGGAGCCACTGCGGCAGGGGATCCTGATCTGGGCACCCGGCCTCTGCCTCGCAGTTGTGATATCGCAGAGTCCCACGGATCACCCTTGGCGACCTTCACCGTCGGCTTCTGACGAGCAAAGCTAGTGGGGAAGCCATGGGAGAACTCCAATGGGGACCACGCGGCTGCCGGGTGCTGCGACCAAGATTTGTCCAACGGCAGCACCTGGAACCGCCGCAAATGCCTTCGTAAGATGGCACGGCCCTGCGACCTCGCTCCTTACGACCGGGGCCACTCAGGGACGGAGTGTGATGGAAAGTGCAGCTGGAGGAGGAGTGGGGAGAAGGCAGCCCCTTCCACAGAGGGGCCCAAGCCGAGAGGCTGCCCGGTCCTGGCCTGGACGGGGAGGGAAGAAGAGGTTTAGGGTAACCCCAGCCTAGAATCTCCCAGGGTAGATCTGTTAGATCAGAAGGTTACAGCCAGGATCTGTCCACAAAGGGTAAGGCAATAAAGATCTGAACTTGAGTGGCTCCCACTGCGTCCTGTCTGGGGCTTGTGCTTGACAGTAAGCGAGGACCACCTGCCCTTCATTTTGATGTCAACCCACTAAGTTGCATTACAGGAATATTCTAGAGTATCCTAGAAGGGACCCAAGAAGAAGAGTTTCCACTGAGAGAAGTCATCCACAATTTGGTACTAGCAAGATTCTCCTGAGAAATATATATATATATCTAAAGCATTAAAAAAACGTATGAACGAGACTTCCACCACGACACCCCCCCCCAAGCAGAAAGTGTATCCTTTGGCTGGATCCATCGCACGCCACATGGCTCCTATTGCAGGTATTCTGGCCAGGCTTTTTCTGGCTTCTTTCCAGGTTATCCCTTGGACCCGATCTACGCTCCTGCTTATCCGATTCAACTAGACGCGTTCGACCCCCGTCCAACTGCGGACAACTCTGCCCAGCTGCCCAGCTCTCACATCCGGGCTGCTGATCCTGGATCTCCCTTCCTACTCTCGCTGGTCAGCCCCCCCCCCCCATTGTTCTTCTTCCGTCAAAGCCGAAGGGGGCAATGGTGGGGGAGGGGTCAACGGTGGGGGGGGGCAGAGGGAGACGTTCTACAGCCAACCTTGGAAGAAGCTGCCAGGATGCCCAGCACAAACCCTCCTGCCACCCAACCATTAGCAGGTGCCGCCTCCGGGCTTCCTTGCGGTCATTTCCACACCACAGTTGAGGAGGAGGAGGAAGAGTGTGGGCTGTGAGGGAGGAAAAAAAAGTCCGCACCGGAGCTGTACTTTATTACAGGTAGTTCTCAAGTTATGGCCACACCGGGGGCCAATGTTTCAGTCGTTAAATCGTGACAGTCGTTAAGTCAAGGCACCCATGGAACCAGATGTGATTTATGACTATTTGGTGGCAGTCTTTAAATGACTCACATAGTTTTAAGTCCGAATCGTGCAACACTTAGACAAATCATACAGTTCTAAAACTGAAACGGTTCTCTGGAAACTGGCAAAAAATATTGCAAATCGCACACGCCCACACCACACCGCAACAAGTCGTAAATATGAGCCAGCTGTCAAACGTGGGAAATGCAGTCGTGTGGCTGTGGGGGAAGGCAGATTTTGTGACAGCTGGAAGTGCTGTACCAGCCGTGAAGCATCCCTGCCGGGCACTTACGGTCGTAAGTCAAGGACTACCTGCGAAGCTTTGCTTGGCCCAACGAGAGCCTTTCTTCGGTGCACTGACAGCCGCTCTCAGCCAGGCGCCCATCGTCCCCTTTGGGGTGCGCTGTTCTGCCGGCCCTTCTCTTCCAGGAGCTTGTCCACTTCCCTCCATCCCTCCCCCGCAAGTGCTCAGCGCCCCCCCCCCCCGTAAGATGTTGCATCAGTGGCTGCAGAGACGCAGCTTCCTCCTACCTGGCGGTCTTGTCTTCTCCCAGCACTGCCTTAGGAGCAGGCGAGTATCTCCCTGTGGAGGCTGGTGGCAAAGGCTGGCCCAGGTAGCCTGATGGGCTGACATGGTTCTCCGCAGGCTGAGAGTAAGCTGAGGAGGAGGAGGAGGAGGAGGAGGAGGAAGAGAGGCAGGTCAGTCAGAAGAAGGTGCCGTCTGCTGCCATCTTGGCTCTGCTGCTCCCTCCAGGCCAGTCACGGCTGAAAACTGGAGGGCCCAAGAACGAGCCTTGTGGGACCCCCCAACCCAAAGAGGAGCCACTGCGAAGCACCCAGACAGCTAAGGTCTGACCTGCCGTGTCTCCCTTAACGCCGGGGCATGTCCCCAGGCCCACCTGCTGCCGCCTGACTCAAAGGAGGGGCTCCCACCCAGATGAGGGGGGAGGGCAGAATGAAAGAGGGGAGAGCTGGTTCCCTCTCGCAGCCCCAGTCGGCTGCCATTCCTTGGCCCTTTCGCCTTCGGCACTGAGGCGGCCACGAAGGAAGCCAGGCACTCGCCGCCTGATCCAATACCGGGAGCCAGACTGTCCGACCACAGAGTGCCGAGCAGAGACTCCACTGGGTCTAGGAGTCCCTGCCCTCCTTGGGGCCAGGTAGGGCAACAGACCTCAGTGCTCAGGAAGGCGCTGACCACTGAATCCTAAAAGCCACCGCAGTGCTCGACGAGAAAAAATTCATCTACCTACAGTGCCGACTGCAGAAATCAAGCTCCGCCCTCCTCCCCGCCCCCCCAACGGTGATATCTTCATTTGTTTGGTGTGGGAAACTTTGGGAAAAAAGCTGAACCTGCAGATGAGGCAGATCCTGGCGAAGAATCTCAAACTGGGGGCAGAGCACTTTTTAAAGAGGCCCACAGGAGAAAGTTAACAAGTGCTGGACAGCATCTAACTCAAAAGGATGACACTCTTTCAGAAAATGCTCTTGGACCAGGCCATGGGTGCAAGGAGCTCGTGGGTGGCCAAAGCCACCCAAAGATGGAAGAAGGGGGAGGGAAAAAAAACACCCAGCGGAAGTAATTGGACTGTCAAATGACCAAGGAATGAAACTCTGGCTGAGCGAGGATCTGGAGGCCACAGATAAAGCGAAGCCAGCTCCAGCACTCAGACGGTTCTGGGTTCAGAGAAGCCGCTGAAGCTGAACCGGTGGAACGTCAGCCTTGGGAGACACCTTGAAGCTGGTCGAAGCGGTCAGGTGATGGGCTGCTCCCTCCAAGCGCTCGGACGGGGTGGTGGAGAGGAGAGCAGAGCAACGAGGCTCAACGAGGCTCCTTCGGTTCCACTTGCCAAGCTACAAAGGTTGCTTGCGCTACAACAGCCACGCCGCTCCTAGCTTGCCAACAGTTCCGAGGGGGGAGGGGAAAGCATGGAATGCACAGCTGGTTTCTATCTGCATGGGAAGCAAGGGCGCAGGAGAGACCCTTTTCTCGTAACATCTGCCTGAAGAACTAATTGGACATTGTGCCCTGAACCGTCAGAGAGGGGAGGGAAGGTTTTACTCTTTTAATTATCTTTCTGGAGCCAAATTGCCAGAGCTGGTTTTCTATTCATTAGTGCCGGTATGCTGTGCTCAATAAAGTTTTGCATTAGAGACTGGAAGGTCTCAGGTCTGCTTACTTCGTTGGGATCATCAGCCAGAACCTTGACCCCAGCAGCAGTCACCCTGCATTGGGCCCTGCTCCCCACAAAGGAGACGCTTTGTGGGTCCAGATGTGCTGGGTCCTTGCCTCCTGCTCAAGCAGCAGGTGGGCAGCTTCAGCTGGTGTGCCAGGTGTTACGCTGGCAGGTCAACCCAGGATGCCTTGGCAATGTTCATTCATGTCTCGACCACCACTCAGTTAATGGTAATGAGCTTTACCTGGGGCTGCCTTTGAGAATGACCCCAAAATTACAGCCGGCACAATCTCACCCGTAGAAAATAACGCCAATTTTAAAGTTCCAGGTAGTCCTCACTTTCCGACTGCGACTAGAACTGGCAACTCTCGTTAAGCAAAGTGGTTGTAAATGGAACAATCATGCAACAGCACCCAACTTACGATGGCAGTTGCGGCTGCAGTCCTTTAATGAACTACCCATGATCACGTGATTGCGACCTGCAACTTCCTGACAGCCTCTTCATTGACTTTGGTTGTCGGAAAGCGGCTGCGAAGATCACAAATCTCAATCACGAGTGGCAGGATTGTGACTATTTTAAAGGCACCCTGGTTGCCAGGGGCCCGAATTGCTACGATGTGACTGCAGGGAGGCTGCAACACCCACAACTTCAAAGACTGGCCATAGATATGCTTATTTAGCACTGTTGTAACTTCAAACAATCACTGAACGAGCAGTCAGTAAGTGAGGACTGCCCATATTGTAGTGGTTACCACCTGGCATCCAAGTGCAATTCAAAGTCCTGATTGTGACCTCGAAGGCCTCACGCAGAACCGACGCACAGCAGGAACAAACCCGTCAGAACTGGAGCCCCTTGTCCATGTTTAGAGAGGGCCCCCGGGGGTCCCCTTTGTGCACCCCCTCATGGGGTGTGTGGCCCCACCCTTTGGAGGCCTCTCCCACCAGCGATACCCTACGTGCAAACAAGTCAAAAATCTTATTTCCATGCCTTTGCCCTAAGCTGAACGTGGCCTCTGCACTCATTTTTGTTATGTAACTTTTTGTTCTTTATTGTTGATCACTCGGAGCTCTTAGGAATGGGGAAAGTTTTGAATTATGTTAAGCAAACAAATTATTTAACTCAGAAAATTACACACGGTAATGACGCCATTTTTGGAGTGAAGTGTTAGATGTCTCCCACCCTTTGCAGAGAGGCTCTTCTTCCCTTCCGGCATTTTCCCACAGGTTTGCAAGAGTGGCCCAACTCCGACTCCTCCGTCTGTTTGCCATCCTTTGGCTCAAGCACCCATGCAGATCTTTCCCCCCCCCTTTCTCTTCACTTCCTGTATCTTACCAACATTATGCACGGTTCTGCTACACTGGGGCATCAGAAATAAAAACGCTATTTATTTTTACACGAAAATTGTTGGCACACGTAACAAAAGGTCAGCAGAGGAAAAGGAGAGAAAAGATGGTTTGTGTTAATTCTTCTCTAATAAAGAACAGCCATCCCAAACTCAGACTTACAGCCGGTGATCTCAGGAGGTCCGTAAGCATCGTTTATGAACATGCTGGTGGGCTTTGCAAGTTTCAGATAGACAAAATCAGACGTGTTCTTTAAAGCAGCCACTGCTTCTTCGTGGGTCACTTCTTCTAAGCAAACACTGTTCACCTGGAGGAGGGAAAATGCAAAATAAACGTAGCCCTGGAAGAAAACAGACCTTCCCTGAGAATCACTCCTTGTGTTCCGTATCACGAGACACTGGCGCAGGCAGAAGTCGGGCTTTTGCCCAGGAAGTCCCCCCCAGATTGCTGCGGTGACTGATGCAAAACACTATGACAATAAAAATACAGAAAGTGGCTTTTGAAGAATGGAAGCAGAAACAGCCACCCTATCAACGATGTCAGTAACGATGTCCATTTCTATGAATAGACTGTGCCCAAAAGAAGTTATTGAAGAAATCTCAACAGTAAAACAAGTTTTATCTGACAAGAAAAAAGTGGATTTATAATTGAGAGACCAAGAGAATGATTTGGAAAAGGGTATTTCACTGGGCCTAGAAAAGAAACTGGCTGATGCTTCAAAATTTGAGAGAGGAAAACAAATGACAAACCAAGAAAGGTTTTTTTTTCTTTTTAACGACCCTGTAATCCCTTGCGTCGGGGTGGAATCGCAGCAACTGAATGGAGCTGAGAGTTTACTGGCTGAATGCCCTTCCTGACACCTTCAGAGCTCACAGCAGATATTTTCTCTTTGCACCCAGAGAGAGAAGCATCTGCCACTTCCTAGGATCCAACTGACAGCTGCTCAGACAAACCAAGAGAGTGGCCTAGTTCATTTTTTCCCTATTGGATTTACAGGAGAGACTTACTAAAGTCTAGAAAAAAAGTGTGCGTAATGGGACCACAAAGTGAAGTGAAATCAACTCCTATGACTATATTTCAAGGAAGGCAATAAAATGAAATAATATAAAATTGGTTTATTTGATCAAAGTTAAAACAACATACGTTACTACCTCTTGCTATCTTTATACACTTTCTGTTGACATCAAGACTGAAAAAATGTTTTATGGATTTGCTTATAGATAAGAAATGGGATACGGGATGAGGAGATAAATATTTATAAATTTAAAGGTGAAGAGATACTAAATTTATTTATGCTTCTTGCGATGAAGTTGCTTCTTCACATATTTTTTATTACATTCTTTTCTTTTTCTTCTTCCTTGCACTTTTTACTTCTTGTCTCTATTCTCTTTTAAATTTAGTTTGTATTAAATTTTACTATTACAATCAAAATTCTTTATTAAAAAATTTACACACACACACACACAGACACAGCTGGAGACACAAGACTATTCAGTTACACACATTTAGCTTTTGTTTGCCTCCTAAAGACTTCTCTGCCCTCTGGAATTGGTGTCTTGCTGCCTTGTATACTTGCCACAGCCAACCCGCCATGGGACAACTCGCCACAGGGCAATTCAACAATTCAAAATAAATTTTTAAAAACTGTTTTAATTTTCGTCATTCACATTTCATTTTGTTCCTTCTTTGACTGTTGTCCCGTGGCGAACTGGCCACGGTGACTTGTCCCGGACCCTTCTCCCCCTCCCCCCTCAGCAGAGCAAGGAGATTGGAGAGGAGGGATATCCAGAGCCTACACATCAAAAGCAATGTGATCATGCCGGCAGTAGCAAAGGAGGAACTGCCTACAGAAACTGATTGCTTTTTTTTCCTTTTCCCCACCTCACAGAGCAAAGATTGGAGAGATTTCAAGACAGCAATGCAAGCTGTTTGTGTTATGTGCCCATAGTATCTAGCCCCAAACTACTTATTCTCTTGCACTCCCCCTTCCTCTCCAATCTCTCTGTTTTGCAAGGAGGGGGAGGATAAAAACAACACAGGTTAGGCACAAGACAATGCTAACAGCGACCATGCAACTGGATGTAAATTGGCCATAAAGTCATTTTTTTCAGCACCGCTGTAACTTTGGTCGTTGAACAAGTGGTCAATAAACGAGGACTATGTTTAAATACAACGCAAAAGACACAGTGATAGTGACTAACTTGGGTGGCTTAAGAAGGGGACTCAAAAGGCTCTTTCGAATGCCATGATTTTCAGGGTTCATTGTTACCCCTAGACAGGGAGCTGGAAGCCTCCGGACACCCCTTGTAGAGGAAAGGTGGGGGAGGGGTACATCTATGGCTCCTGGCAGAAAAACAAACCTTGTCTGGATTAAGACGGGCCCTGACCTGGCCCAGCAACATTGTTATAGGCGTGTACTAAAGGCCACCCAACCAAGCAGAAGAAATAGATGAACTCTTTGCTAATCAATTAACAAATCTATGTAGGAAACATACCAAAGTAGTAATGGGAGACTTTAACTACCCTATCAACTGGGAGACAAACTTTGCAGCAAGTGGGAGATCAAACAGATTCCTAACCAACCTAGCTGACAACTGTCATCGAAAAGGTAAAGGAGGGAACTAGAGGAAAAGCTATTAGACCTAATTCTTACTAATCGAGAAGTAATAGAGGGAGTTGAAATTGCCAGAACTTTGGGTAATTTTCAATATAATGAAAACAGAAACCATAGAATATAGTCTAACCAGCGTCTTAAACTTCAAAAGAGTTCTAACAAACTCAAAGAGAGTCTAGGAAAATTCCATGGATAAAAATCCTAAAGGGGAAAACAACTCAAGAAGCATGGGAAACTCTGAAAAATATGATCATAAAAGCCTAGTCCAGCACAATACCACTGGGGAAAAAAAACAAGAAATCCAAGAAGAGACCAGTACGGTTGCACAAAGATCTCTCTGATAAACCGAAAGACAAAAAGGACAATTACAAAAAATGGAAAGAGGGATACATAACCAAGGCAGAATATCAGCACAGCCCGAATCTACAAAGATGAAGTCAGGAATGCAAAGGCTCAGAATGAATTAAGACTTGCAACAAAAGTCAAAGATAATAAAAAAAAAGTTTATTTCAACATATAAATTACAAGAAAAAAGTCAAGGAAACAGTAGGTCCGCTTAAGAGAGAAGATGGCAAGGAAGTAACAGGTAGCAGAGAGAAAGCAGAGCTGCTTAATTCATTCTTTGCATTAGACTTCACGCAAAAAGAAACTATAGCCCAGCCTACCAAAAACCTAACAGTAAAAGACAGACTAGAAATAAAAATTACAATAAGCAAGAAAATGATTAGAGAACACCTATCTGATCTTGAGAAAGGCAAGGCTAGATGAATCAAAAATTGGAATTAAGATTGCCGGGAGAAATATCAACAACCTAAGATATGCAGATGATACCACTCTAATGGCAGAAAGTGAAGAGGAACTAAAGAGCCTCTTGTTGCGGGTGAAGAAGGAGAGTGCAAAAGTTGGGTTGAAACTTAACATTAAGAAAACCAAGATCATGGCATCCGGCCCTCTCAATTCCTGGCAAATAGATGGGGAAGAAATGGAGGTAGGGGCAGATTTTATTTTCCTGGGCTCCAGGATCACCGCAGACTTCAGCCAAGAAATTAAAAGACGCTTGCTCCTCGGGAGGAAAGCTATGGCAAATCCAGACAGCACACTAAAAAGCAGAGACGTCACCCTGCCAACAAAAGTGTGCATAGTCAAGGCTATGGTCTTCCCAGTTGCAATGTATGGCTGTGAAAGTTGGAACATAAGAAAGGCTGAGCGCCAAAGAATTGAGGCCTTTGAACTCTGGTGCTGGAGAAGACTCCTGCGAGTCCCTTGGACTGCAAGGCGATCAAACCGGTCAGTCCTACAGGAGATCAACCCTGACTGCTCTTTAGAAGGCCGGATCCTGAAGCTGAAACTCAAATCCTTTGGCCACCTAATGAGAAGGAAGGACTCACTGGAGAAGAGCCTCATGCTGGGAAAGATTGAGGGCAAGAGAAGAAGGGGACGACAGAGAATGAGGTGGCTGGATGGAGTCACTGAAGCAGGAGGCCTGAGCTTAAATGGACTCCAGAAGATTGTAGAGGACAGGAAGGCCTGGAGGAACTTTGTCCATGGGGCCGCGATGGGTCGGACACGACTTTGCAACTAACAACAACAATCTGATCTTGATGAATATAAATCAACTGGACCTGATGGATTACATCCCAGATTTCTGAAGGAGGTGGCAGAACCATTGTACCATATGTTTCAAAAATCCTGGAACATCAGGATTGGAGAAGAGCTGGTGTGCTTCCCATCTTCAAAAAAGGGGAAAAAACATTCGGCCTATTTGAAAGATCATTCGCAAGAACGTTATATTATGGAATGGAGAAAATGGATTGAGTTTATCCAGAACAAGTATAGGGTTAAGAAGTTTTATGTAGCATTCGAATAAGTCTTCTTTCGTTTTTTTTTCTTTTTCTATTCTAGTTTTTTATATATATTTAATATTGCTAAGGTGTGTCTTATCCTATATAAGCTAGAGAGTGATGGATTTTAGAATTTATAGTTGTTAGTATATGGTTGTTTATGATTGCCTTTATATATATATATACCTTGTATTTAGCTCTGGGAAGTCGGGGGGGAGGGGGGGATGGAGGGAGGGGGGGGAGGGAGGGAGGTTGGGGGGAGGTAGGGGGGGAGCAGGGAGGGGGAAGGGGGGTTTTTTAAAGGAAAACTGTATTTTAAAACTTTTCAATAAAAAAAGGGGGAAAAAACAGACCCAAGAAACTACACACCTAACATCTGCCCAACATCAGACTAACATCAATACCTGGGAAGATACTGGAAAAAATAATCAAAAAACAGGTCTGTGAAAATCTTGAAACAAATAAAAGTTATAACTAAAAGCCAGCATGGGTTTCTTAAAAATAGATCATGCCAAACCAATCTTATTTCATTCTTTGATAAAGTAGACCAGCGAAATGCTGTGGACATAGTATACTTAGACTTCAGCAAGGCATTCGACACAGTTGACCACAACCTACTTCTTGGTAAGGTTGAAAAATGTGGGATAGACCAGGGGTCCCCAACCCCCAGTCCATGGACTGGTACTGGGCCATGGCATGCCACCAACCGGTCCGCATAAACAAGCAAAGCCCCATCCGTGGGATGCAGGCAGCACACAAAACCACGCAGTCTGGAGTCCATGGAAAAACCTCTCTCCACGGAACCGTTCCTTGGTGCCCAAAAGGTTGGAGACTTCTGGGATAGACAGCATCACCACCAGATGGATCTGTATTAGGCCCAGGACTCTTCAATATCTTCATTAATGACTTAGATGAGGGAATAAAAGGGGAACCTATCAAATTTGTAGATGACACTAAACTGGCAGGAATAGCCAACACCCCAGAAGACAAGCTCAGGATCCAAAAAGATCTTGACAGACTTGAACAATGGGCCCTATCCAACAAAATGAGTTTCAATGTGGAGAAAAGCAAAGTTTTACACTTAAGGCAGGAAAAACCAAAGGCACAAGTACAGATTAGGCAAAACCTGGCTCAAAAACAATTAACTGTGAGAGGGACCTTGGAGTCCTGGTGGACAATCACTTAAATATAAGCTAGCAGTGTGCGGCACCAACCAAAAAAGCTAATACAAAATCACGTAAAGTATTAGTACTGCTTCATAAAGCCTTTGTAAGGCCACACCTGGAATACAGCATCCAGTTTTGGTCACCACATTACAAAATTGATGTTGAGATTTTGGAAAAAGTGCAAAGAAGAGCAACTAAGACGATTAAAGGCCTGGAGACAAAAACATATGAAGAACGGTTGCAGGATTTGGGTTTGTCTAGTCTAGAGAAAAGAAGGACCAGGGGGCACACGATAGCAGTTTCCCAGTATTTGAGGGGCTGCCCCAAAGAAGAAGAGGGGGTCAATTTATTTTCCAAAGCACCAGGGGGCAGGACAAGAAATAATGGATGGAAACTAATCAGAGAGAGAAGCAACCTGGAACTAAGGAGAAATTTCCTAACAGTGAGGACAATTAACCAGTGGAACAGAAGTTGCCTCCAGAGGTTCTTGGTGCTCCATCCCTGGAGGTTTTTAAGAGGAGACTGGACAGTCACCTGTCTGAAATGGTCTAGGGTCTCCTGCTTGAGAGGGGGGGGTCAGATAAGAAGACCTCCAAGGTCCCTTCCAGCTCTATTCTGATTATGATTCTTGCGCAGAGGAGTGGGTGTAAGAGACAAATGCAAAGTTTCCCAGCAAACAAAATCAAATGCATAAATATAGGTTGTAGCTAGGGCAACAAACTTGTGAAAAAATTGTTGGTGCACAGCAGTTGCCTGGGAACTGAATTAGTGAGCCGTGTGATGAAGCTGCTGGAAAGGCAAATGCAGGTTTAGAATGCAAAAACAGAGGCATGATTTCCAAACTATAGAAAGTAATTATCCCACTTTATTTTGTCTTGGTCGCATTCATCTCAGGTAGAGTGCATGGTATCAATTTGAAGCAGCGATGAGAAGGGCAGCCCAGGGGGATCAGCGTGCGGATTCACGTATGAGCGCAAGGAGTTATTAGACTTAACTGTCTAAAACACCCCGTCCAGCTCTATAATCCTCCTATGAAACCATCGGAGAAAACTATATAGACAATGGAGCATCAATAGGCAGGTTATGCTCAGCTCTGTCCCTCATCTAGGATGGCTTGGGCCAGGCTCGGGGGGGGGGGGGGGGGGGGCTTCCAAGTCCTCAAATGGAGCTGGGAAGAGATTCAGGAACAGAGGAGTGGGGGGCAAGGCAGAACACAGAACAGGAAAATAATATCAGGGGAGGGAGGTGAAACATGGAATTTGGGGTTTTTAGATTTGGCATTAACTGGGGACGCCTTGGTTACTGGCAGAGGGTGCTTTTGACCAGCTCTACTTGGTACTCCAACCGGCTAATCTCATTAATAACAACAACAACAACAAACAACAATAATAATAATGTTGGAAGGGACCTTGGAGATCATCTAGTCCAACCCCCTGCTCGGGCAGGAAACACTATACCATTTCAGGCAAATGGTTGTCCAGTCTCTTCTTAAAAACTTCCAGTGTTGGTGCATTCACCACTTCTGGAGGCAAGGAGTTCCACTGGTTGTCCTCACTGTCTTTGGAAAACAGCTTGACTGCCTCCTCTTTGTATCAGCCCCTGAGATACTGGAAGGCTGCTATCATGTCCCTCCTCGTCCTTCTCTTCGTTAAACTACTTAACCAATTCCAGCATCCGTTCCTTGTATGTTTTAGCCTCCAGTCCCCCTGTTGCTTTTCTGTACTCTTTCTAGTCTCAACATCTTTTTTACATCGTGGTGACCAAAACTGGATACAGTATTCCAAGTGTGGCCTCACCAAGGCCTTGCAAAGCGGTACTAGAACTTCACGTGACCTTGATTCTATCCCTCTGTTCATGCAGCCCAGCACCGTGTTGGCTTTTTTGGCAGCTGCAGCACACAATTCCAGACTTATTCAGTGAATATAATTGGTATGGCCCAGTTTCAATACTGGTTTATTTTATTTATTTATTAAATTTTTATGCCACCTATCTCCCCTGCAAAGTGGCTCTGGGCGACTTCCAATGAGATACACAAGATTTAAGGCAGATTTTCTTTCCTGTAAAACTTACTCCAGACTCCTTCCTGCTCCAGGGCACCCCTTACGCTGAGCCTGAGTCTTCTGAGTTTGTCGGACGGGCCCCAGAGCGTCCCTAGCAAAGCTAAAAGAAGACAGAACTGCCCAAGGGAACAGTGGAAAAAGCCAAAATGAATATAAACTCACAGCCATCAACTTGTCTCCGATCTGGAGCCGTCCGTCCTTATGTGCAGCTCCGCCTTCTATGATTTTGGTGACGTAGATGCTGTTGTCCCCGGGGATGTGCTGGTTGCCAACACCCCCGGCGATGCTGAACCCGAGACCTGCTTCAGGAGAGCAAAGGCCATCAGCACCGCCCCCCCCCCCCGGCACACGCGGCCTTCCGCTCCCTGGCAGGGAACCAGGACCCTCCCCTGGGACAGAAGGGAATCTGCCCAGAGGCTCCCCAGGGGGAACTGCAGGGTGGGACCCCAGAAGCTCTGCCACGCTGGTGAGGCGCCCGCTGGGACCTGGCCTGGGCTCCTCTCTTGGACGCCCCTCCGCCACTTCCAGGAAAGGGCACCTCTTGCGCGCAGGGCGGGAAAGGGGAGAACCCGCGCAAAACACCCTCTTTGCTGGGGCATCGCCCGGCAGGGGCCGCTCACAAACCTTTGGGCCCCTTCACCAGTTTTATGTCCACCACCCTTTCCGTGGCCTGCCTCCTCCTCTTGACGTACAGACGGACCACGGAGCCCGCCTCCTTCAAGGCCTCCACCGCTCTGCCGTGGGTCACATCGCGGACGTCTACCTCGTTCACACGTAAAATGCAGTCATTCACCCTGTGCGGGGAGGGGAGGGGTTTCCCAGACTCAGCACGTGCGCCTGTGCCTCCGCTTGTGCCTGCATGTGTGGAGGGGAGCTGCGTGCTTGACTGACTGGAGGACGATCAAACACGGAGCAAAGCGGCACTCTGGACAACACAAGAGGCATTCCCCCCCCCTTTCTTTGGAGGACGGCCGTCCAAGCTGCTTGCTGTATGTCCAGCCGGAGTGGCCTCTGTCTGCCTCCACCCAGGACCACCCTCATCCCTCCCTCCCTGCTCTGCTAGTGCTTCCTTTGTCCGGGTGAATTTGGGCCAATCACCCGGAGATGGTGAGTTCTAGTTCAGTCTCCCCTTTGGGGCTTGTTGGAATAACCATGATCTCTGTTCCTATACATGTAGCTGGCTAGTACTTTTCTGGCTAGTACTTTTCTACCATGGAAAGTCTTCAGTGAACCATGTGTAAGGAAGTAAGCCATAAACCCAGAAAACAAAGAAACCTAGGAGAGATGTCATTGGCTACAGCCAGATAAGGGCATAATCACAGTATTCCTTCACACCAATGGCTATTCCATTTAAGGCAAATTCTGACGCCTCCTGCAGATGATTGGTCATTACTGTATTTGAATCTACCATTAACACCAATGTCCTTTCAGGATAGTTTAGTAGAACACATGTGTAACCATGATTGGTCTATTTGAATAATAATAAAATATGATTGGTTGCTTTTGCTATAAATAAACAAGGTCCACTGCTCCTCGTGTGGAGAGTGCATCCCAGGTTCAGTGTGCATCCCAGGAGCAGCGGGGCCCTTCCCCCGAGAGATCTCTGTGTCCTTCTTTCTTGGGCGCCAACCCTGGGCAGGAGCAGCCTCTGCCCAGCTTCACCAGCAGCTAATTTCTCAACCCGGCTGCACAAGCAGCAGGTTCCCAGCACCCCCCACCCCCCAGGACCTGGGTGTGAACTCAGGGCTCCGGGCAAGGAATTCTCTGCATACGTCAAACAAGCCCCCTCCCCAGTAACTGGATAAAATGAATTTGGGGGGGTTCCCCTGAGACTGACAGCAGCCCAAGGGACTCAACTTCTAAAAAGGCTCTCAGGGAACTTCCTGACTACATAACAGCCGTGAAGCCGCAGCACAGTCTGGCTGGAAGAGCTGCTGAATTTTTTCAAAACCAAACTGGATACCCTTCCCCCCCCCCGAGTTGGTCTAGCGGATTCTGATGTCTGCGGCCCAAGTGAAGCATCATTCTGTGACGCTCGGTGGTGAATGCAGCAGTGTCATTACTGTGCAAATCCAGAAAAGCTGATTAGTTCAATAACCAGGTTCAATGTGTTGTATGAACGCCACCCGTCGGAGAGAGGCGCCCCTGAGGCAGGGGGAGCCACCACCGCCCCCAGCTGCTCCTTGCACACCCGACCGGAAGCCGCAGCTGCAGGGAGGGCTTGGAGGAGGAGAGACCTACCGCAGCCTCCCGTCTTGGGCAGCCGCCCCTCCTGGGATGATCTTTGTGATGAACACACCCGAGTCGTCCTCCACATGTGGGTTGTCGGTACCGCCTGCGATGCTGAAGCCCAGTCCAGAATTGCCCTGTAACGGCAGCCTCTGGTTACCACGCTGGAGCGCCCGGAAGGGGGACGGTCCGGGAGGGCCTGAGGGAAGGGTGGAAGGAAGGCCCTGTCCCCGCGGGAGAGAGCGGGGAGGGGGAAGCACGCAGCTCAGGAGCCGCCCGCGGCTGGCAAGAGAACTGGCACCCACACCAGCCTTGCCCTGCCGGCTCTTCTCTCCTTGCCTCCCCAGCATGGAAGCCCACCTGCTGCCTGCCTTCTCATCAAAGGGCCTCCCTCCCCCCTCCCTAGGAACTCACAAGCGCACGGCTGGGTGGGCTGAACCTGTGGAAACATGGCAGGAGAGGTGACCACCAGGGTTGCTCCAACCTCAGTTGATAAAGCCCTGTGCATGTTGCTTAAAAAGGGGGGGGGGTCGATTTGCCGGCCAGGAAATGGGGCGCACGGCTTCCCTTGGCAATCAGATCCCACATGCCGGTTTGAACTGACCATTTCAGAAGAGCTGGTCAACAGCCAGTTAGTCTATGCCAAGAGGCAATCAAATAACCCACCCTGGCTTTGGCACGGCCAGATTAACTGGGTTAAAAGAAGGCAGAAAACCTGAGCCTGGAACCAGCAGAATGGAGCCCCAGGAGCCACCAAGCAGTGAAGACCCGCAGGAGCCACTGAGGAGCGGAAACCGTATGTGTGTGTGTGTGTGTGTGTGTGTGCGTGCGCACGCAGAATTCTAACAGCAGAATGAATGAACTCACTCGATGGACTAAGGAGCAAATATTTACCCTTTCCAGCATAATTTCTTCATATTCGTACTCTGTGTCCGTGCCATTGACCTACACAGGAACACACAAGACATGCAGAGAATGGGACAATGACTCCAGATTAAGAGAGGAGCAAGACATTAAGTGGGACACAAACACAGGGCTAGTTCTAAGCTTCAGTGAGAGAAACGTACGTAAGTTGGCGTCTCCAGAGTTTCTGTGTTTACCAAAACTGGAGGGGGATTTGCCTGGAAATAAAAAAATGAAAAGCCAGATTAAAAGAAGTATGACACTCCCCCCCCCCCAATTTACATCCCCCTTATTCCTGGGCCTTTTCCCTGCTGCTGCAGCTCTTCCATTTCAAGCTCTTGGACTGGTCAGCCATGCAGCCCCCCCCCACACTGCCCTCCTCGCCCGCCCCCCCGCCCCCAAATCTCTGCCTAAAGTAAAATAAAAAAGAACTTCAAAGATCTCAGAGTTTGCCACGTCACAAAGCTTCACCAACTCCACCTTTTATTTGGTCAGAAAACCCAGCCAGGTTCAGGTCAAACCCAACAAGGCCTTCTGCCACTGCCCCCCAGATCAGCCCCCTTCCAGCCCCAGCAGGTGTGGCTAACTGGCCCCCAAGGCCCCCGGCCGGGCTCTTCCCAGCATCCTCATGGAGGAAGCCTCCTTTGAGCATCCTCCCCCCTGCTGAAGGCTCCACCCGACTCTGCCTGGCGTCTGGCCTGGGCCCCATGGTTCTGAGCCATCTGCTCTGAAGGAGAACCCCCCCCCCCCCGGACCAACCAGGCAGGCTTTCAGCCCATCTTTTCTCAAGGCTAAGCACACCCAGGTTCCTCTCCCTCTCTTCAAGGGCCAAACTGCACACAGTCCTTGGGGCGGGGGGGGGAGGGGCATGATTAAAGCAGGTGTTGCACCTTCGACTCCTTTCTCCAACCCACCGGTTCCTCCACGGACTAGAGCATCCTCCCAAGCCCTCTAGAGAGGCCCCAGCCTTTCTCTCAGCCGGCTCTGCGCCTGGAGGCAGAGGGGAAACGGCCAGAGCCCCGTGCCCCCCACCCCACGGGATATGGCTCCTTGCAGGGCCTACCCAAGCGCAGCCGGGCCTCCTGTTCTGCCCATGGAAACCTTCCTGAACCGTCTCGCTTTCATGCAAGGCGCCGGCTGCCTCGGCTAAGGTTGCGTCACCTGCAGCTTTGGGCGCCGGTGAGGACCGAGGTCCTCCGAGCAGAGGGCCATCCTTCCAGAGGAGAGCCTGGAGGGCCCCGTCTCTGCCACTCCCGGTGGGGCCCCTGAAGGCTGTGTCGGGGTGTCTTTCTGGCACAGGGGCAAGAAAAGCCGAGGCCCTGCCTACCTGCCCAGCTGGCCAGGAAGGCCGAGCCCCGGTGACCAACACAAGGTGAGCCTTCCGTCCACCGATCTCTGCCTAAAGCAACCCAAATTTATCTTAGATGGTTCACAGCCTTCATCAATGACACACTGGGCTGTGCTTAGAAACAACAACAAAATGTACGCTCCATCCGGTCATTCAAACCCCCGTCCCAAGCAGCATTTTAGACGCCACTGTTTTAATGCGGACCAGCCTGAGCAACAGCGTGGAGAGCACTCGGGGCCCATGTGAGGACGGAGCTGGCGAAGCCCCTGGGCGGTCGCGGGGGAGGGAGGGTGGTGGGGCAGGAGGGCCAGAGTGGACCTAGACAGGGACGACTGGGCCAGAATTGCCCCCCCCAAAGGCTGAAGGTTCCCAGCACGACGGCACAGGCGCAAAACAGGGACCCAGGCAGCTGGGGGATTGGACTGTGGGTGATCCAGAGGGATCTGGGGATCCAGCTGTTTTAATGCCACCCGGGAAGCAGGGAGGGCCAGTGGCCATCCTCAAATCTCTTCTCTAATGCCACCCCTTTCAGCAGTTGAAGTACGGGCAGTCCTCCACTTACCACCATTCCTTTTAGCGACCATTCAAAGTCACCGGAAAAAAGGGACTTACAAACCGTTCCTTGCATCACAACCGTTGCGGCAACTCCACGGCCACATTCGGGCAACCGGCATGCCACATCCCGGCTTCCGGCGAGCCAAGTCACCGGGGGAAGTCAGAGTCACCTGACCGTCACGTGTGACTCACTTAACAGCCTCCTTGCTTAACCACAGACATTCTGGTCTCAATTACGGTCATAAGCTGAGGACTACCTGTACAGTAGATTCTTGGAGTGAACCAGACCACACACACACACACAACCCCCCCCTTCCTTCACCCTTTCCTCCCCCCTCCCGCAGGGCCCCTCTTCTAGCGCAGGAGGGGAAGGCGGCAACCTCTGAGCTGAGCTGCGGCCACACAGATGACACGCAGCCGTTACCGACCAGCGTGCAAATGGCATGAGAGGAATAAAAACCTGAGAGATGGAAGATGGGATGAGTGAAGCCTCGGCAGGAACTGGCAGAGCAGAGACAGGAGGAGGAGGAGGAGGAGGAGGAGCAGCTTCTGGCGTCTAAAAGCAGCAATGAAAAGGAGTCAAGGGCGGGGGCCACGGCAGGCACCCCAGACGCCAGCTGCCGGGGGTGCCCCCTCCGCTGCCCGAAAGCAGCCTGACTCCTCGTGCCCAAGAAACGGGCGAGGGGAGCCTCGCTGGCCCAAGACGGGGCTCCGATTGCCCCTTTGGGGAGAGACCCAGCCCCCAGAGCAGCCCAGCTCAGACAGGAATGGCCCCTCGCAGCGACCCCCCCCTCGAGTGACAGAGTTGAAATGACCCCCCCCCCCGCAGACCCCCTCGGTCAGGGTCTGGGGCGGATGGTCCACCATCTCACCCGGGGGGGGGGCGAGGGGGGAGAACAGATATTGGAGACCTCCCACCCAAGAGGCAATCTGGTTGGCAGTCTTCACCAAGAAGAAAATCTTCCTAGTATCCGACCTGCACTGTCACCTGAGTGGCCTTAGGCCTAACCGCCCCCCCCCCCCAGGGCAACGGAGACCCTCCCCACTCTCAACACAAAGGAGCCCCCATCTTTTAGCTCTCTGAAGGCCGCCTCCACGTCAGCTCAGCCTTCCTCCCGGGGCCTTGAGCCGTTCCCCACAGCGCCCGGTCGGGGGTCCCTTTACCCGGCCTCTTCTGAAGCCCCACCAGCGTGTTGGTGCCCAGGACTGGGACTGGCCTTCCAGAGGTCGTCTGGCCAGGACAGACCAGAGCGAGGGGAGCAGATTCTGTGCTCATGCAAAGCACCCCAGATGAACCCGGGCCTGTTAGCAGGCGCATTTTCACACGCTGCTGACTCGTTTTGATTCCTGGGCGCCCGTTCACACGGACTATACTGCCAAACCAGGTCTCTTATCTTCCCCCCTCCCCCCCCGATGCAAGATACCGTATTTCTGCCTGCCCTTCTTGTTCATTTCAGCCAACGGGTAAACTCTGCCCAGACGTCCCTAGTTTTATGTTATCTGCCAATTCGATGATGTCCCCCTCCACCTGTGCCAGATGCCCACAACGGAACCGGGCCACGGAAGAGGTGGGCGAGGACGCCTGCGTGAAGCTGCATTTGTGAAAGTGCTCATCCACCCCACCCCCTTGCCATCGCCTCCGCCGGTCTGCCGAGCCAGGAAGGTTGGGGACCGTTGATCTGCGCCACTAATGAAAATGCAGAACAGGCAACGTGGGGCCCAGGACAGTCCCTTTCCAGCACCACAGCTCAGCAGCACTTCTTCATCTGCTTAAGCATCCCAAGGCGAATGCCCCCATCAGGGTTGCCCCCGCAGCCTGGGTGACTGCCAGGATAAGGGAGCCAAGCTGTTTCCATAGACTGAACAGGGTCGTTTTACTTCCTGAAGAAATGAAGCACAGCTCGGTAATCAACCAGGTCACTGTTCACTCAGAACTGTATTATTTAAAGAATAATTCCTCCTGCCACAATCTGCAACTCAGTACTATAAAGAAAATTACAAAACGGTTAACCTCTTAGGTCAGATTCAGCGGGCATCCTTAACGGGAGAAGCACGTCACCTCCCTGTTGTGGCTTCAAGCGGAAGAACAAGAACTCGCCGGCTCTGGCCTGGCACCCAACAGGCCTCACAGTGAGATTCAGGGAATCAAGTCAGAGCCACCAGCACAAAACGGAAATTAGATCCCAGCTCAGCAGCCTTAAAACCTTGATATGGTTCCAGTACAGGACGTCTCGCAATCCTAGCTCCTTAACTTTTGTTAAGGATTTTGTTTAGATGTTTTTTTATTCTTCTTTTTGCACACAAGCAATACTGGCATCGTGAATACATATTGTTGCATTTGCAGGATATTCAAGTGTAGAAACACATCTTCAAAATATCTTTTACCCACTAAGAAAATATGAATTCTTTAGCAATGATGCATTTAAGACCACCTTGAAAAACTAGTCCGATTTAAGCCTTGAACCCGTTTATAATGAGTAGTTACTGTGAGGCCGCCTCTTATGGCGGGTTTCTGCCTCAGAGTAGGACTGTTCCAGGGCCGATGGGCAAAGCTCGCTCCTTCCTTCCTTCCTTCCTTCCTTCCTTCCTTCCTTCCTTCCTTCCTTCCTTCCAATTTGGACAGAGGGACTCTGAGTAGGGCACAGTTAAAAACATAAAGGTCTAAAAAACCATATAAAAATACCGTGCCTCAACCAGGAGGGCTGGATAAAGATCCAAGGCTGGGGGAGGGCCATCAAGGGTTGCCCACTACTCAGTGAGTCCCCTGCCAGTTGGCAGAGCCAGGTCTTCAAAATCCTGCAGGCGGCCAGGAGGGGCGTCCTCACCTCCAGAGGGCGAGAAGGGCAACGGCAGGGAAGGCCTCTACCTGGAACCTCCAGTCAAAGTTCTTTGATCGACAAGGTCTGTAACACCCTCTCTCTGCCCAACTGGGATAATGTCAGAGGGACGAGAAGTTTCCTTTGCTCCCATGGCTCCCCGATGGGCCAGGAACCACGCCTCCTCCGTCACGGCACCTGTCCTGTAGACCGGTCTCTCCCCCAAAATACGGATGCCGTAACTCCCACCCTGAACCCTTCCGGCAGAGAAAGACCACCAGCGCCAGGACGCGAATAAGCTCTCGCCCAGCTCTCTTGCGTATGGCAGTCCTCGGTGCCCTCTTTTTGCCTGCAGAGCTTTTATTACCCAAAGAGGAAATGGGGAGCAGTGATGGGGGGCCCTCCGGAATTCACAGTCGCTGCGGGATGGGCAGCATTTGCCCGTGGCCATAACAGCCTTTGGGACGGCACCTTTGCCGGTGCACCTGCTGTGGCCCTGCCAGGGACCACGGGATCTCACAACTGCAACTGACCCCCTCAGGATCACTGGGGTTGAGGGGATGCCTCCAGGTTCAAGTCCCTTAGAAGACCATTGGAACCGCAACCGGCACGGACTGGCGCTCCCCTTCGCTCAGCTAGCGCTGGTTGCCAAGAACGTTAATTGCTGCACACCCTGCATTGATGGCCAAAAGGATTTCAGTGCCATTCAGAGAGGCCCTTATTTCCAATTCTAGAAAGTTCCAGCCGGAATCAACCCACCCAACACATTCATTACGGAGGAAACGTTTGGTGTCTCCATCTTTGTGTGGACCAAAACCAGGAGGTCTTCTCTGCTGTGGCCCCACTGCACTGAAGGTCTCTCTGGAAAGCGTCTTGCCTCGTCATGTCTCGCTCTGGCCTGAGCTGGCGAGGACGATGCTCTCCCAGAGCACTTTCCGGACAGGTCGAGGCCGCCTCTGGCTAGCACAGGAGGCGCCCAGTATCTGATCTGCTATTAGCACAGCAGGGCTAACAGTCTGAACTGGCTACTTAACCTTCATTTACCATGGGTGATTCATAGGTCGTTTCTTAGGCCACAAGTCATGCCAGAAATATAGCGGTACATCCTGCCTGGGCCCTGGGGCCTCTAACCAGAAGGCACCGCAGCCCACTGCACCCCAAGGTTTGATCAAGATGCCCCCAAGGGGCCTCCGAGGGTCCAGCCGAATTCAATATCCTCTGAACCTCTTGGCAGAAGGCTGAAGCCACGGCTATCGCACAACCACGCAGCAAGACCACAGAGGGGCAGCCAAACGCTGGAGGAGAAACGCCAAAGCCAGAGGCTTTGCCAGCGGCGGAACGGCCCAAGGCCCACCGAGGACAGAGGCTTGCAAAATGTGACCAAAACATTCCAGCCGAGGCCAAGCGTGGCGACCGGGGGGGGGGGGGGGGGGGGGTTGGGAGGTCAGTCAGGGAACTGATGGAGGAGGACCCAAGCGCTGGTCTCACCCTGTGAGCGGCATAACTAAAGATGGGAAGTAAACTCGGGTCGAGAGGGAGCAATGGGCTCTTTCCAAGAAAGCAGCCCGGGGGGGGGGGGGGGCAAGAAGCAAGTGAACAAAAGCCCTTCTCAGCAGCTGCCTCTGGTGAGGCTCAAGCTGTCGCCAGGCTCATTCCCGGTGCACACCCTTTTCTATTCAGAAGGGGGTATGATTTTCATCCCCACAAGCTTCTGAAGGGGCCTGGAGTCCGCCCTCTGGCAGGACACACCCAGAAGCCCATCCTGGCAGGCTGGCACTGCCAATCAGCCCAAGACCAGCCAGCTCCGCTGCTTCACTCCTATGCAATGTTCCAGCTCCCTCCCCTCCCCCCGCAGTGGGATAGGGCCCCTGGCCTTAAGGCCCAGCCGAGTCTAAAACAAGCCCCTTGGTGGCACCTGTGAGCCCCCCACAGCTGGTCTGGCCCCCCGCGCTTGCCACACGGAGGGAGAGAATCCCAAGCCCGGAAAAAGGCTCCCCCAGGCCCCCCAGCCTCCCACCAGTCCTGCTCTCCACACCAACAAAGCTCAAAAGGAGGGGGGGCATTACCTGGCTGGAGGGGCCGGGGGCGACCGCCAGGCAGTCCAGGAAGGGTTGCAGGCAAGCCAAGAAGGGCGGGAGGGGCGGCCAGCGCC
The DNA here is from genome assembly GCF_947247035.1 of Vipera ursinii. Taxonomy (NCBI): domain Eukaryota; kingdom Metazoa; phylum Chordata; class Lepidosauria; order Squamata; family Viperidae; genus Vipera; species Vipera ursinii. Next base: position 156,751 of record NC_139518.1, read on the forward strand.
AGGGCTCCTGGTGCCCAGGCAGATCCTCCTCCGCAGAGCCCTTCCTGGCCCAGAATCTCAGTTTGGGTCTTGCTGAGCCCTGGCCGGGCCCTGGGGTGCCGCTCCGGCCGGCCCGCGAGTGGAGCAGGGAGCTGTTTCCAAAGATGAAGTTCATCCCTGCACCAGTGCGGCAGGTGGCTGCGAGGAGTGCCCGGCTGGCTCCCTGCCGCCCACCCAGCGGGGAGGGAGGGAGCAGCAGCAGCAGCCGAGCACAGGCGGAGTGACGGCTGCATCCGTGAGCAGAGGCAGGAAGGCAGCCAGCTCATTGGCCCCGGAGGCTCCTTCCCGGGCAGCCTACACACGACTCCCTGCGGCCCCCCTGGGAGCTGTCTGGCCGCTCCTGCCCTCGCCCCCATTAGGATCTCCTCCTGCTGCTGCGAGCACTGAGCAGGAGATCCACGGAGGGAAGGCGGCCTCCTTGCAGGTGACCCAAGGGCTGCCCCTTCCAAGCCGCCCCCGCAAGTCCCTCTGGGGATGCCCGGGAAGCAGGGAACTGCCATCTCAGGGAGGGCCTCGCAGCTGCTTCCAGCCGGTCTTGGAAAACAGCCCGACAGACGCTGCCGCCGCCGCTGCCCGGGGGCCGCCTGGCTGTTGGCAGAGCAGCTTTCAGAGCTGCCTCCCCTTCCTCCTCCTCCTCCCGCCGGAGCCCTCCTGATCTTCGGAAGCCCCTTCTCTTTCCCACCCTCTTCCTTAGCGAGCAGAGTTCTCGGACATGCAAGATATGACGGCTGGTGCACCAACCCTGCAGCTCGAGTGTGGCTTTGATCAGGGCCTCCCATACATTTCGCTCCCGACTCCTCCTCCGTTCGCCCGAGGGGAAGGGCCACTGGAGGCAGCAAGCGGGCGAGGCCGATCACTGAAGTCACCCGTGTGACTTTTAGAAATCAGGGAACAAAATGCCTTGAAGAAATAAAATGAGTACGCTGAAAGGAGGGGATGCTTCTGCCTCGACAGCTGGATTGGGAGAGATCCAAACGCAACAGGAATGCAAGGATTTCTGACACGGCCGCAAGCCTTCTGCAGGAGTCCCAGCGACGGCTATTAAATGCAGAGTTCTGTCTGTAGCACACCGAGGTCCAAAACCTTTACAGCTTTCTCTTCCCTCTTCTGTACGTAAAGTGCTAGAAGTGAAATGGGCTGACAAGAAACGGCTTTCTTTTGTCTACGATGCTTCGGCATTTTGATCTGCTCTCGGGTGGTTCAAACGCTTTTGGCCCTGCGAGAGCTCAACTTGGTGCCTCTGTTATCAAGAGACGGTCCGTCCCAATCCAAGACGCGAAGCCCACTGGCCCCTTTAAAAGAGCAGCCCCACAAAATGAGGCCAATTCGGATCTTATCAGCCACAACACTCCAAAAGCAAAAATTAACCACAGGACATCCAAAATGTATTCAAGAGGAACTCCCGCCTCCCCCCTCCCCCCAATCATTCAGAGAGGCAGTAGGAAACAGGACAAGAGAAAAATACCCCAGGAGCCAGTGGGCACAATAACGTTCCCAAACATAAAAAATACAACACCAGGCTACGTCAGCCACCAGGTATCACAGTGGCCCACAACGCTCAAAAAATCTGGGGAAAGCAAAGTTGAACCCAAAGTTAACCGCAAGGATTGCAACCAGCAAAACAGAGACAAAGACCACGCCAGCTGTCTCAAAGCATCAAAGAACACACACACACACACACACACACACACACACAAACACACAGACCATCTCAATAAAGAGCCAGGGTCACAAGGCTGGAGTGGCCACTCCACACAAAATACCCACTTGACCAGGAGGAAGAGAAGGGGAAGCTGAGGCCCCCTAGAGGCCTTCAAAGGAATAGCCAGCAACCGATCAACAGAGCTGGGCACAATCGGCCAGCCAGCAGCCGATTCCGGCCAGGCGCAGCCAGCGGGCAAGCCCCCCCACCCCGATCCAGATGGAGGTGGCAGAAGCACCCCTGAAAACCGATGGAGGAGTTACACCCACAAGGGAATCATCAGCACCCCCGGCTTCAAGAAATAGTAACACAGGCTACACTTGGTCCTCGCTTACCAACCGCCTTGTCTAGCGACTGTCACGTGACTGCCATTCCCGATCTTCACAACCGCCTTCCAACAAGTGGAATTAATGGAGAAATGACATCACCACTTATGGCCGTGTGATACCTTGCTTAACGACCGCAGGAATTTGCTTAACAGAAGCGGAAGCGACATTGTTTAAGTCCAGCTGATCACGTGATATTTTTTTTTGCTTGGCAACTGTGGAGCTTAGTAACAGAGTCACTGGTCGCCATTGTTGCCGGTAAGTGAGGACTAGCTTTTATTGCAAACTCTCCCCCGGCTCTGAGCCGCTGCACTGAAGACTCCCCCCTGGGATGCGAGGCAAAGCCTTTGCAAAGAGCCCCAACCAGGGCCTCGGCATGCTTACCCGGGGCCAGCGGCCCCCCCTCCTCCATCTTCCTGAATCACCCACAGAACGGGCTGAAAACCCAGCACCAATCTCTACCATCCTCCCTTCAATATTCCTGTGCCGACTGACAAGCGTCTTTCCAAGCCCAGCCCATTTTGGCTCAGTGGCTTAATGGGAATGGAATAAAGGATCTTTACAGCTTTGCTAAAATGACGATATCACGTCTTCAGAATTCCCACAATCTGCAAAGGAAGATTCCAAGCCAAAAAAATTGATAAAAGCTAATGTAGCAAGACTAAAATCTTGACAAATCCACAGTCACTTCTGGCATTTTCTTTCTTTCTCCCCTGCCTTTATTAATTTTATAAACCACTCAAGGTGGCAAACACACCTAATCCTCCTTCCTCCTAATCCTCCCTCAACAACAACCCTGCGAGGTGAGTTGGGCCGAGAGAAAAGGACTGCGCCAGAGACACCCAGAATCGCTCTGAAGTCCTCTAAGGTCTTTCTGCCGTCGCTCAGCAGCCATGACACCCAAAAGGACTGACTTGGGATGCAGAAACTCCTTCCTGGATTCTTCAAGTTAGAAATTTCCAGAGCTCAGGTCAAAAGCCTGGTGGAAGAGAAGGTTTGTCATGCTTTTGCACAAAGCAAACAACGTGAAGTCTTAAAATCTAAGTGCCCGAGAAAGTCCATTAGCCCTTGGCAGGATATTCAGAACAGCATCCGAGAAGCACTCTAGAAGCCGGAAAAAGCAGCATCAATTCCTTGGTGTGTGACCCACGGTGGATTTGCAGCTGGCAGAACAGCTGTATTTAGGAAGTTACGGCAAATGTCATCGTCCCACAGAGAGCCCACCCTGAACGCACGGCCGTTCCACCTTCTCAGAAAGAACACAGATCTGGGATTCCCAAAGGGAGGCCCAGGGAGCTGTGAGTGTTTTTTAAAGGGATGCACAAAGCTCACCCTGGGCTTTGCTCCCGATCTGGCTGGTGAAAGTCCGAGGTGCGTGCAGGCAAGGCAACCGCAACAGCACTTAGACTCACGCACCGACTCGCAGTGCTTTACACCCCTCTCAGTCTGAGCGGTTAACAAGAGTCAGCATTATTTGCCCCAACAACCTGGGTCCTCCTTTTACCGACCTCGGAAGGATGGACGGCCGAGTCCACCTTGAGCCAATGAGACAGGCGAGGGACAAAACCCGGGGCGGACTCTGGCCGGAGCCCAGCTTTGCCATGGCTTTCCATAAAGAGCCGGAGCCCCATAAAGCCTAGAAGAGCGGAAAGCAAAGCCGGTTCAAGCCGAACATCCAACATGCCCCAGAGAGATTGGGGGGGAGGAGGGAAGAGGACTCTCTGGGCTGGTAGTTCTGCAGTCTCAAACTGCTCTGCCTGGCGAGCGGCTTTACCTAACGCTGGGATCTATTATTCCGAGTCCAACGGCTGGAGCGACACCTTTGGATTATCCTCCCCGTTTCCTGGGCTCTCTGGCTCAATCCTACCCGAACTGCCTCCGGGATCAGGACCAGAGAAGATTACTCAGAAAGGTTCCCAGAGTGGGGTAGATTTCTGGGTCTCGGCAGGGGAGAAGAGACGGAGGGTTAAAAAAATAATCCAGTCCTTCCACAAGCAACGAAGCAAATCCAGCGGGGAATCCCACCCCCCCCAATCCGACCCTTCCTATGGGACACCTCAGCAACCCAAACCCTGATGGTGCCAGGCCCCAGGAGCTGAGCCCCCCCAACCAAGGAGGGGCTCTCCTGCCTTGCTTCTGCCCCTCTCGCCTGCCGCCCTGACCTTCCCCCCCATCAATGGGGGGCGGCTCCTCCTCCAGGTGCCCACTTCTGAAGGCTGGTCAGGTGCAGTTGCAAGAATAAGCCTACCTAGCAGGACTTCCTGACTGTCCCTGCTGGCTCTCATTGGCTGCCATTCTCTCTTTCATGGGGTCTACGAGTGGCGCTCAGAATCTCTCCCCCCAACTTCCCCCCCATCAATGCCAGGCTGGTCAGAACCCTGCTTCCACCCCCCCCTCCCGAACCGCCGTGTTCTCCGTGCTGGGAGACTCGCCCGTGTCCGCGGGGGGGGGGGGAAGCAGGCGGCCCCTCGAAGCAACTTCCTGAGTACTATCAGGTGGCCGCTTTGCATACTTATGATTTATTCAGGAGGTCCAGCTTTTTTTTTTTTTACAGTAACTCAATATTCCGAAATGGAAAGAGATGATGGGAGCATTTCTGAGGCGGCCAGAGAGCATCAGAAGAGGTTTAAGGCCATGAAATAATCCTCTTCTGTTATTTCATGTCCTCCAAACCCTCCAGGGTCTTTGGAGACGACCTCAGACTCGTCCGGTCTCCGCTACGCCTCAGGCTCAGGCCGTCCTACGAAGGGGGGGCTGTGGAAGTCCTTTGGAGGACGTTGAGGGAGGCGGGGAAGCAGCTCTCCCAAATCTCCCTCTCCGTTGCAAGCGTTCGGCTGAGGAAGCCTCGTGGTCCTCCAGGCGACTCAACTGTCAGCTCCCGAAAAATTCACCTATCCCCACTAAACACATCGACGGACCTTGTAGACGAAAACCTCCCGGTGTCTCGGCAAAGCCAGGCTGCTCTGTCTTGCCCGGCCAAAGGCCAACCGACGGGCGAGCAGCTGTTCCAGAACCAGAAGGCCGCTTGGCCTGCGCGCTTCCCTGGGCCTCCCAGCCCTTTCTTTCCCTGGCCGCCCACTGCAACTACAAAACCCACCACTTCTCCCCCCTGGGAGGGTCTCTGTTTTAGGAAGCCCTTTGGGGAGGAGCCGAGAGGGAGGGGAGCCCACCACATCCCCCCTCTAAATAACCGCCCTGTAAACATGGCAGAGAAGAGGAACGATTTTTATTATTTTAGGCTCCGTGATACCCACCCGATTCCAAGAAAGAGGGACGATGCAATTTTCATGACAGCCAGAAGCCGGCCTAGAATCCCAGAAGCCCCCCAAGGCCCGGCCTTTTTGCACCACTAAGACTCGCAGATTGACTGGATTCTTCTGCTGATACAGCGAGTCCTTGATTTATGACCGTTCGTTCAGAGACCATTCAAAATTGTTGACACAAGACACCTATGACCCATGTCTGAAGCTATGGCTGTCACAGTGCCCCACGTGGTCGCATGATGAAAACTGGGCACGTGGCACTGTGCCCACCCCTACGGCCAACAGACTCAGTTATGGCCATAGGCTGAGGACTGTCTATACTAGGAAATGGGCAATTAATTTTTAAAAATCAGAACTTCAAACTTTGACGGTGAAGCAAAGATCGGAGAGGTAGGAGACGAGACACTTGGGTGTGAGGCAGCTCCAGCACTGCTTCCCACCGGCCACGGTCCCAGTGGCTGTGGCTGCCCAGAGTCTCCCACCAACCGCCAAGGACTTTTGGCCAGACCCGAACGGGCCGCCGGCCACCTCTGGGGCTCCGACTGGTTCCCGCAGCTTCTTCGCTCTCACCTTGGCTGGCGAAATGTGCGAGTGGCCCACGAAGCCACGGACGCTCTCCAGCTGCGAGACACTCTTCTGGGACACGTGCACCAGCTCCAGAGCCGGCATGGCTGGGCCCGGAGCCTGAGGGACGCTGCTGGGCTCTGAGGGGAAGGAGTCTTCATCTTGGGAGCCCAACTTCTGCAAGGTTCACAGAGAGGCGATTTTTACAACCACACTGAAATCAACAGCCACCTGCGTCTTCTGCCCAGGGCAGGGGAGGCATCTGCAAGGCCTCCAAAACCTCCCACAGGGCAGGTCAAGATGCTTTTCGTGGGCCTTCCTGGCCACCCCTGACCGATGCTTTTCACTTCTTTACGTTATTCGGATCACGCTTTTTTGCAAGCCCGCATTCAAAACAGCTTAATTCAGAAATCTTCTTCGGATATTTATATATCACCTGTTACGGCATGTCAAGTATGACGCACCAAACCTGGTTATCCCTATCAGGAGTAACCAAAATTCTAGAAAACACTCAAAAGGAGTAAAAAAACAACCACCCAACCCTGTAAACCACAGAAGTCAAAGACTAAGGAAGAAGCTAAAGGGAATGGACAATAGGAGCCGGAAAGGATGACAATTGGAGGAGGAGAACATTCAAACTCAACTTACTAGCACAGAACAAAGCAAAACATTTTAACACTGGACGTATTGAAGGAAATTTCTGAACCAGAGACCCAGAGGTGCTTGCCTCCATGGACAGACTGTGCTAAAAGATGCCTTGCAAGAGAAACAAGTAGGACTGATTTGGAAATGACATCCTACAAGAATGATGTGCAAAACGTTATCCTGGGCATGCAAAAGAAACCGACGATCTCTTAATAAACAAATTTCTGAATCACAAACGAAGAGAGCCTGTGGGCCAGACTGTCCCACCCTTGCAAATGGGCCCCGCTCGACCCACATTCAAAGCCCCCCCCCATTTTGCTCCTTCACCTTCTTGTCTCATTAATTAATTAATTTATAATTGAATTTCTATACCGCCCTTCTCCCGAAGGACTCAGGGCGGTGTACAGGGCTATAAAAGCACTAAGTTACAAAAGTTAAAAGTAAAATTAAATTAATGAAGCCCTTTTGAGGGACCCAAGTCCCAAGCTTAATCACTCAGGATTAAACTCAGACCTTTACTTTCTTGCACGAATCCATCAGATCTTTTACAGTAAAGCCTTGATTTTAAAAAACCTCCATTCAGCAGACTCCGGAAGCTACAAACAAAATTTGAATTCAGGATAATCATGTTCTGGAATCAGTTCAGACTACACTTTCCACTACTATGCTAATTTTTCCATAAATATTTTATATAAAATACACATTTCATACAGTTTTAAGATATTTGGCTTTAACAGGCGGACTTTCTCTTCAAATGAGGTGTAAAAATCAAGGTTTTACTACCAACGCTTCCCCTTTGCCTCTTTTACTTTCAGAGACCAACAATGAATGCACAATTTCCATTTGCCTCTCGGTCCCTCTTTCACCCCCTTCATGGATTACTGCCTTGTCGTGGCGAAGGGGCTTGCGTAATTCAATGAAGCTATGAGCTATGCCGTGCAGGGCCACCCAAGACGGACAGGTCATAGCTGAGAGTTCTGACAAAACGTGATCCACTGGAGAAGGAAATGGCAACCCACTCCAGTATCTTTGCCATGAAAACCCTATGGACAGTACCAAAAGGCAAAACGATATGATGCTGGAAGTTGAGCCCCTCAGGTCGGAAGGCGTCCAATATGCTACTGGGGAAGAGCAGAGGGCTAGTACTAGTAGCGCCAGAAAGAATGAAGCGACTGGGCCAAAGCCGAAAGGATGCTCAGCTGTGGATGTGTCTGGTGGTGAAAGGAAAGTCCGATGCTGTAAAGATTTTCTCTCCATAGGAACCTGGAATGTAAGATCCATGAATCAAGGAAAGCTGGACGTGGTCAAACAAGAGATGTCAAGACTGAACATCGACATCTTAGGTATCAGCGAACTAAAATGGACAGGAATGGGTGAATTTAATTCAGATGACCATCAGGTATACTACTGCGGGCAAGAATCCCTCAGAAGAAATGGAGTAGCCTTCATAGTCAATAAAAGAGTAGGAAAATCAATACTGGGATACAATCCTCAAAATGACAGAATGATCTCAGTTCGAATCCAAGGGAAACCATTCAATATCACAGTAGTCCAAGTCTATGCCCCAACAACCAGTGCTGAAGAGGATGAAATTGACCGGTTCTATGAAACCCTACAGCACCTTATAGAAGTAACACCAAAAAATGATGTCCTTATCATCATGGGGGATTGGAATGCTAAAGTAGGAAGCCAAAAGATAACCGGAATAACAGGCAAGTTTGGCCTTGGAGTACAAAATGAAGCAGGGCACAGGCTGATAGAATTTTGTCAAGAGAATACGATGGTCATAGCAAACACTCTTTTCCAACAACCCAAGAGACGGCTCTACACATGGACATCACCAGACGGTCAACACAGAAATCAGATCGACTATATGCTCTGCAGCCAAAGATGGAGAAGCTCTATACAGTCGGTAAAAACAAGACCAGGAGCTGACTGTGGCTCAGACCATGAGCTTCTCCTTGCAAAGTTTAGGCTTAAACTGAAGAAAGTAGGGAAAAGCACTAGGCCACTCAGGTATGAATTAAATCATATTCCTGTTGAATATACAGTAGAGGTGACAAATAGATTTAAGGAATTAGATCTGATAGACAGAGTGCCTGAAGAACTATGGACAGAGGTTCGCGATATTGTACAACAGGTAGCAACCAAAACCATCCCAAAGAAAAAGAAATGCAAGAAAGCAAAATGGCTGTCTGAGGAAGCTTTGCAAATAGCTGAGGAAAGGAGGAAAGCGAAAGGCAAGGGAGAAAAACATAGATATGCCCAATTGAATGCAGAATTCCAGAGAATAGCTAGAAGAGATAAGAATGCCTTCTTAAATGAACAGTGCAAAGAAATAGAAGAAAACAATAGAATAGGGAGGACCAGAGATCTTTTCAAGAAAATTGGAGAGATGAAGGGAACATTCCATGCAAAAATGGGCATGATAAAGGACCAAAATGGCAGGGACCTAACAGAGGCAGAAGAGATTAAGAAGAGGTGGCAAAATTACACAGAAGAACTATACAAGAATGAGCTTAACGTCCCAGATAATCACAATGAGGTGGTCACTGACCTCGAGCCAGACATCCTAGAATGTGAAGTGAAGTGGGCCTTAGAAAAGCTGAGCAACAACAAAGCTAGTGGAGGTGACAGTATTCCAGCTGAGCTATTCAAAATCTTAAAAGACAGTGCAGTAAAAGTGCTACACTCAATTTGCCAGCAAATTTGGAAAACTCAACAGTGGCCACAGGATTGGAAAAGATCAGTTTACATTCCAATTCCAAAGAAAGGCAGTGCCAAAGAATGTTCAAACTATCGCACCATTGCACTCATTTCTCATGCTAGTAAAGTCATGCTTAAAATTCTACAAGCTAGACTTCAGCAGTATGTGGATCGAGAACTACCAGAAGTACAGGCAGGATTTCGAAGAGGCAGAGGAACTAGAGATCAAATTGCCAACATACGCTGGATCATGGAGAAAGCTAGGGAGTTCCAGAAAAACATCTACTTCTGCTTCATTGACTATGCTAAAGCCTTTGATTGTGTGGATCATAACAAACTGTGGCAAGTTCTTAAAGAGATGGGAGTACCAGACCATCTTATTTGTCTCTTGAGAAACCTATATGCGGGTCAAGAAGCAACAGTGAGAACTGGACACGGAACCACTGATTGGTTCAAAATTGGGAAAGGAGTCCGGCAAGGCTGTATACTGTCGCCTTGCCTATTTAACTTATATGCAGAGCACCTGATGAGAAAGGCAGGGCTAGATGAATCAAAAGTTGGAATTAAGATTGCTGGAAGAAATATCAACAACCTAAGATACGCAGATGATACCACTCTAATGGCAGAAAGTGAAGAAGAACTAAAGAGCCTCTTGTTGCAGGTGAAGAAGGAGAGTGCAAAACTTGGGTTGAAACTTAACATTAAGAAAACCAAGATCATGGCATCTGGCCCTCTCAATTCCTGGCAAATAGATGGGGAAGAAATGGAGGTAGTGACAGATTTTGTTTTCCTGGGCTCCAAGATCACTGCAGATGGGGACTGTAGCCAAGAAATTAAAAGACGCTTGCTCCTGGGAAGGAAAGCCATGGCAAATCTAGACAGCACACTAAAAAGCAGAGACATCACCCTGTCAACAAAAGTGCGTATAGTCAAGGCTATGGTCTTCCCAGTTGCAATGTATGGCTGTGAAAGTTGGACCATAAGAAAGGCTGAGCGCCAAAGAATTGAGGCCTTTGAACTGTGGTGCTGGAGAAGACTCCTGCGAGTCCCTTGGACTGCAAGGCGATCAAACCGGTCAGTCCTAGAGGAGATCAATCCTGACTGCTCTTTAGAAGGCCAGATCCTGAAGCTAAAACTCAAATACTTTGGCCACCTAATGAGAAGGAAGGACTCACTGGAGAAGAGCCTAATGCTGGGAAAGATCGAGGGCAATAGAAGAAGGGGACGACAGAGAATGAGGTGGCTGGATGGAGTCACTGAAGCAGTAGGCGTGAGCTTAAATGGACTCCAGAAGATGGTGGAAGACAGGAAGGCCTGGAGGAACGTTGTCCATAGGGTCGCGATGAGTCGGACACGACTTCGCAGCTAACAACAACAACAACCCTCTTTCACTTGGTTGTTTATTCATTTTATATAGCCGTCCATCTCACATCTGTGGGAAGCAAGCAGGAGGTCCTGCTGAGGAAACGCACTAAATTGGAGGGACAGAGAGAGATCGGCAGAACTGTCCTAGGCCCAAGCCAGCCCTCTCTGAGGCCGCTTCCCCTTCCACAGGGCAGGACCCTGGCGGGGCCAAGCACGAGAGCGGAGGGGGGGCGCGTGCCCGCCGCAAAGCGGAACACAGCAGAAGCACACCAAGAACGCCACTGTCTTTGCGAATAGCTTTGTGTCTCATAGTTTTAAAAATGTTCCCTCCAAGACTTCTTTCACCAAGATAGCAATTAAAAGAAACAAAGAGCTGTAGAACTGGCGCCTGAAACGCACCCTTGCAAAAAAAAGAAAAAAAGGAAGCCAGCATCTGAAATATTCAAGAGCTTGGCATTTTATTTCAGATGATCAAAAAAATATATATTTCAGACCTACCAAACGAAGAAATTGTTTATGTTGGCACTAAATGACCCATTGGAACTTCCATCTCACCACAACCGTGAGCCCAGAAACATACAAACATCCCCCATCACACACACACCGGGAATAACTCACGTTACACAAAGTGCGGAATACATGTCAGCAAAGACAGGCGACAGGAAAGGGGACCCAGCCTATAGTAACACACTTCCCTAAACAACTGCAACCCCACCTTTTTGTCCCTGCAAATAACCCCCTCTTGCTCACCCCCATCCTCACTCCCTCTCTTGCAGGGCAGTCCTTCTCCCCACAGAACCCACTCCTTCCCCCCCCCCTTTTCCCCCACTGGTCAATCCGGATGGATTCAGGCCCCAGTGCTGCCAGGCCCTCCTGATGCCAGCGCTTCCCCACAAATGCCAGGCTCCTGAAACCCAACCAGTTTTAGCGATCGAGTTCTTAGTTATTTATTCTGTTAGTCTACATCTATGACAGACTCAGCTTTCGTTTCCAGATAACAAAGGGCCAGGGTGTGTGTGTGTGTGTGGGTGTGTGTCCGTCCCCGCAGAAACAGAAGGTTACACATGATTTTCCCTTGTCTGCAAAGGGATCTCTGACCCGATCCTTCCCACTCAGTGGCATAGGAATCCACTAAACTGCCTGCAAAGAACAGCCTGGGAGGGGGGAGGGGAACGCTGCTTAACTGCTCTCATAGCTGAAAGAGCTCACACACACACACACAAACACAAACACAATCTGCTTTCTTTAGACCCCCTAGGTGGGCTCTTGTCCCATCTGCCCTTTCAGGAGAAAAGGACCCGCCTTCTAGGCAGGGAAGGTCCTCCACTGATGCGGAAGGCCTGAGCAAGGTGGGCAGTGAGTCACACTCGATTCTACCACCTTTTTGCCGTGGTCCTTAAGTGAATTACAGTCATTAAACATGTGCAGTTTACCCCACTGACCTTTCCTGTCAGTGGGGAAGGTGGCAAAGGGCAGCCACCCAGGGATAACCACCCTGCTGGTTGCCAAGGGGCCGCAGAGAAGCCGCCAACAGTCGCTAAGTCTGAAGACCAGCTGCAAATCTCTTTTTCCAGCGCCCTTCAGTAAGCAGATGGTCCTAAGCACAGGGCTACCTGCATTTGTAGACATAGTCAAACTTACACCCTAAACAGACCCACCTTATTGTCCCATTCCTCAGAGGCTGGCTTGGGGGTGCCCCACTCGCACTCCCCCATGTTCCTTTGCAAGTGGCCGGAACCACGCTTCCAAAGAGGGCACGGAGAATCTTCCCTCTCAAGGAAAACATGAAATTGCCAAAGTGAAATATGTCCAGGATGAATGAATGCACAAATAAATTCCAATGGCCCACTAACTCGAAAAATACATTATGTGTTATATTCTAGGGCATAAAATGGCACAGCAATGATACACAAAAATATACAGCCAAAGCAAAAGAATCATAAACACAGAACTAACAGATGCTCAGTAAATATGAGGCAAAGACGTAATAGAGGAAGACGCCAAGGAATTCTGGGACAAATTGGCACCCGGTCCAGAAAGGAGGCAGCGCTGCCAATATGGCAATCAGGAGGGAGAAACGTAGAATCCCCTGGAGATCCGAGTGGGATCAACCCCCCCCCAAGTGCAGAAAGAGGCGGAGGGGGCTTTGCAGAGTCTTCCTTTGCAAGCTACAGAGGCTCCAAGGAACCGGAAGGCAACTGTGCCCGCAGCATCGCCTGCCCGACTCGCCAGTTCAGAATCTTCTAGGAGCCAGGAAGAGATGGAGAAGGGCCCCTCGGTCTACCTTTAGTGTCAGAAAATTAAGGAGAAGACATCTGCCACTGCAATGAGTGGAGAACATATAGTCATCGTACAAAATCACTGTAAACAAGAAATTTAGTGGGTTGTGAAAAAAGAATCTGAGGAGTTACAGAGAGAGACTGGCCACCAAGCCACTAGGCCAATTCCTTCAGGCGGCAAAGTTTTTGCACAAAATAGGGCTGTGCATACCAAACAGGCTCCAGAAAAGGGGTGCAGAAGATCAGAACCCCAAGACAAGACACAGAATGGAGGGAGATCAAGAGACTTTCTGGGCTCCAAAGAGCTCACACCTGGCCCCCCTTGCCCGGGATGGAGGCTTTTTTCAGCATCACCCAGAGGAGGAAGAGTCACAGGCCATGGACAGCGAAGAACAATCCTCCCCCCCTCCCCATGGCTAACAGGAGGGGTGGACAGCTGGAAGTCTCAATTCATCCCCCCCTTGAAATTTCCATCCCTTCGCTCTTAAATAGCATTTAGCAGCTGTGGATAGCTAGGAGAGGCGTTGTGTTACTGTAACCAGACTTAAAAGTCCCCCAAAATAATGCACCTTATTTTGATTGTGCATCTTTTTATGCACGTATCCGCATACAGAAAAGGGACGTGCCTTGAACCTTACGATGTCAAAAGGGACGTGAACAGTAAGAGAACTATGCTGTAATCAGAGAAATTGGAAATATGAAAAATGTATTTTTGGTAGGCGTATAAGAATTTGCCTTATCAGCAAGAGAACATTGTGGGGAATGTTGTCAAGTTTGGGATGGCCTGGCAATTTGTCAGAAGTTAATCCCTACCAGAAGCATTTCATGGTATTCCAGAGGATTCAGCCCCAAGGGCAGCCTATTCTTGCCAGAATATCAGAAACACAGAAATGGGGGGGGGGGAGAAACCCCACAGACAACTGATGGCAGAGAAAGGCCTAGTGGTCCATCGAGTCTGCGCTTAAGGTTCTTTTTTTAAAATTTTGTCAGATGATGGACACGTGCTTCTCCCAAGCAGCTGGAAAGACGGTTCCTGACGACTGATCCGCTACTTCCAATGGAAGTTGGTTCTAAGCTTCCAGCATCCTGCGAAGTCTTACTTCCTAATGTGACTTCTGTCAGTTTGAAAGAGCCTCCAGTTCCAAGGATTCCTCGCCAGAACACCGAGGACCGCCCCCATCCCCATCTCCCTCTTCCTGAGCTTTAAGTAACAATAACTTCCTTGCGTCCCTGCTCAAAGGCTGGCTGAAGAAAAACCGTTAACTTTGCCAAAAAGAACAAAATTTACACTATTCTGCTGTGGGTTTCCGTGTTTTCAGTGGGAGAAAGTTTTTCCATCCTCTCTGTCCATAACAATTAAAGCAAACGAAGTTTGTAGAATTCAGCTTGGGCTTGAGGAAAATGCTTTCCTATCGCTAACCATGATCCGTGCCAGCGCACAAGGAAACTGTTCAAAAGCTCATTTAAATCACGCACAGGTAGGCAGGTGGGTGGACTGGCATTTCTCCCCAAACGTGCAGTGGTGAAAGGGCACATCCCAAAGAACCATCCTTTGGTTCTCCTAGTTCAGGGGTCGGCAACCTCGGCTCTTTTATGACTCGTGGACTTCAACTCCCAGAATTCCTGAGCCAGCTGGCTCAGGAATTCTAGGAGTTGAAGTCCACGAGTCATAAAAGAGCCGAGGTTGCCGACCCCTGTCCTAGTCCAACAAAAGAAATCCAATGAGGACTGGCTACATTTCTCTCAATGGGCATTTCAAAACCGTCGGGCCTCCCCACTGCTCCTCCATGCGCACACTAGTCCTGCCCAAGGCCAGGCCGCTGGCAGTTCAGCGCGGTGGGGCGTTTGGAGGCAGAAGGCAGCATCCAAAGGCAGGACGAAGAAGCCAAATGAATATATCCCACCACCCGGGCCCTTTTGGGGGAGCCTGGCTGTGGGGGTCTCCTCTCTGGTGGCCAACCAAAGGAGGGTTTCTTTGGAAGTGGGGGCACAGCAAGGGCCTCTCTGCCCTCAGAAGTGACTGCTGCTGGCTAGCCATGTATTTCGTATTTCAGCGGGGCGGGTGATTTCCTCTGCTCCCCCCCCATCTCCTTCCCCTCCCCCAGACCAATGCAAGGACTCTTAATAGAACCCCGCCCCCCAGTCCGTGTGCCCACTATGACAGAGTAACCCAAAGCAGGGGGCATTTCTGGCAGAGCTCAAGCTGCCTTACCAGCAGCCCCATCCCGAGCACCCCTTCTTCCAAGGGGCACCCCCAGCCCAGAGCTTCCAATCCGATACATCTTTTTTTACACCACGGCTGTTTGGGGAAAGTATAACTTAGGTGCAATTTGCAAAGGTGATTCTGGAGTAGATGCTGATCGTTACTCTAAGGCTTGTTTGCAAGTGTTGCACAGCAAAGCGAAGTGCTGAGCTACCCGGACAGAGGCAGGCAAGGCAAAATAGGCCCTTCTCCGAGAGGCCCATTTGCCATCCCCAGGAGGCGCTCCTCTCCCAAGGAGGCCGGAGTTGCACCCACCTGGGTGTCGGCGGTCCGGCTACCGGGCGAGGTCTCCGACGTCGGGCCGGCGCTGGGCGGGCGGGGGACGTCCCAGGCGCTCCCGGGCTGGGCAGCTTCAGCCGGCTTCGGAGGAGGCTCCGCACTCTGGGGGCTCTCCAGGAGGGCCGCCTCGTAGAACTCCTGGATGTCTGGAGGGCAGGAAGGGGCGCCGGCTGCTCGGGAGGAACTCTCCCCGCCCCCGCCCGGCCTTCCTCCGGGGCCTCTCCTGCCCCCCCCGGCCCTTCCGCGCAGGGAGGACGCCGCTCCCGGGGACCCGCCACGCCACCGCCTCCCGGGGCGCCGGGGAAGGGGGCTGCGGCCGGGGAGGGCCGGGGGAACACACCGACGCGGGCCCCGCGCCCTCCGCCTGGCAAGGGGGCTTCGGCGGCGGGAGGGAGGGAAGGAGGGGGGGAGGGAGGGGGGGGTCCCGCGAGCCGCTTCTCCTCCTCCTCCCCCCGCCCGGGGCCCCCGCCTACCGAGCAGGGCCTGGAAGAGGCTGCTGCGGAAGATGCCGATGACCCGCTCCACCGAGCTGCGCAGCTGCCGGTCCTCCCGCGGGCTCAGCTTGGCGCGGTAGTCCTCCAGGAGCCGCAGGGCGCGCTGCGTGTCTGCGGGCCGGGGAGGGGGGGGGAGAGGACCGTCGGAACCGAGCCTTTCCTCCCCCCCCCGCCGCCCTCTGCACGCGCCCAGAGGCACGGCGCAGCCCCCCCCGGCCCCTAACCCTAACCCCCGGGCCCACCTTGCCTCCTGACCGGCATGGCGAGCGCCGCTCCCGCCGCCTCCCCTCCCGGGCTCCCCCCCCCGCGGCTGTTCCGGCGACCCTCCTGGCTGCGGGCGGGCGGGCGGGCGGCGCCGGGAGCCCGAAACTTTTCAGGCAAGATGGCGGCGCAGGCGGGCGCCTGGCCACGCCTCCCGGCCGCCCGCCAATCCCCGCCGGACGGCCCGCCCCCTACCTACCCGGCGGGGCGGGCCAGGTGAGCGCCAGGCCTCGGCTCCGCCCAGAAAGTTTCGGGCAGAGCCCGCGCGCGGTGTCCGCCCATTGGTTAACCGCCGCCGCCTGGGCCCGCCCCCGCCCCGCCCACCGCGGTCTTGAGCGGAGCGCGCCCGCTCGCCTCGCCCCCCCCCCGCGGGTGCGCCCGGGGGTCCCGTCCGAGGGGCAGCCCCGCCCGCGCGGAGCTCGACCCCCCCCTCCGCTCCTTCCCCCCGCCCGCGAGGGGTCTCGGCTGCCCCTGCCCCGCGCCCACCACCACCCGGGAGCCCCCGGCGCCCGAGGGGGGGGAGGCGGGCGCCCGCTTGGAGGGCCCTGGGAGCGGGGGGTGGTGGGAGGGGAAGGGTCTTTTCCTGCAGAGGTTTCATGGTCCAAAGCGGGGCGTGCGGGGGGGGCCCGGGGGGAGCAGAGCCGCAGACGGAGCCCGCTGCCCTCGGGCCTGCCGGCGCTTTCCAGCCCGGCGCCCCTGCTCTGCCTTTGGGTAACGGGGAGCCCGGCGTGGGCCCCGCGCTTTCCAGGCCCGGTTGGAGCCCCGTAGCGAAAGGCAAGGGGGACCGAGGCGGGGCAGGGGACGCGTGAAAGGCTGGCCCCGAAGAGGCTCGGTCCAAGCCGCAGAAACTCGTCGAGCGAGTTGGCGGTTTTAGATGGACTTTCCTCTGCAGCCCCGGTAAATAAATAGAGCTGCCTCGTTTCCCCCCCCCCCCCCCCCGCTGTGGAAATGTTTGCTCAGATGTTTTGGCACTTTGATGCTGCCCCATTTGCCTGAATAGGAAGCAAGGGAAAGCTCTGCGGCTGTAGCCCCAGGGGAGGGGGGGGTCTTCTGGAAGGGGCAAATGTCTGTGCCCCACCAGAGCAGTCATCCATACACCATCTGGTTGGCCTTTTCCACATGATCAGTCAGATATCCAAGGCAGGGTAGAAATCACAGGCTGGCAGGGCCAGCAGCCTTCGCTATTAAGACAGGGCGGGGGGGGGGGGAGCTGTGAGCGCTGATTCCCAGGCTCTGCTCCCTGCAGAAGAAGCGGGCTCAGTCAGGGCCCAGAGACCGAAGGCTACCTAAGGGCGCAGGAGGAATCCGGGAGCAGCTTTTCCAACTAACACATTTCACAAAGGGATAATTTCTCATGCATCTGATGTATTAAGCTGCGGCTCACAAAAGTTTATGGCTTTTAATGAAATTTGCCAATTGGAAGAGCTGCTACCAGGTTCCTGAGTTGCTGCCACTGTGGACTAATGTGGCTCTTCTAAATTTGCAAAGAACCGTGACTGCTGTTGGAGGCATCTCCCAGGAGGAAACCACCGCAAGGACAAGGTGCCCCAGCCCCACCAACCTCCTCGGGCCATGGGGGAGGGGGGGAGAACCTGCACGGCTCCTCTTGCAGCCAGGCATCTGGAGGTGGCATCGCTGCCCCTGAGTTTTCCCACAGTGCTGTGTTGTATTCTTCAGAGACAGCCAATGTTTTTTTTACGATTTTATCTTTTTAATAAAGTTTAATTTTATGCATCACATGAAAGAGCTTTACCTCCAGCCACACACCTTGCCTAAATGCCTCTGCAAACTCAGGGTGGCCTTCCTGCCAAGGTCCAGGCTGAGCCCAGTGGTTTCCCTGCTGGGAGGGGTATCTGGGAGGGATGGACGGGGCGAAGAGGGGCTTCGTGGCTGGCCGGAGAAGTGGCTCCCCATTCCGAGGGAACCAGCCGTTCAGGAGTAGTGGAGATGAAGACAGAATGCAAGAATCCCCCCCAAACAAAAACTGAGGCTGGCGGCATCTGTGGGGAAAAAGAGCTATGCTGGGTGAGGGGAAAAGGAGGAGGGGGCTCATGAAGGGGGCTGAGGAGTGGGGGAGCACTGCAAGCTACAGAAATGCACCTGGGGGAATTGTCAGGGCTGAGGTTTAGGGCATGGGGGGAGGGGTGGGGGGAATCCTTTGGCTAGGATTGACTATCATAACATCACCTGAAGGAGGGGGGAGGGGAGCTCCCCCATCCCGTTGAAGATGTGCAAACAGCCAATCTCAAGCTCCTAGTCCCCACCTTTCCTTAAGCCCCATATGTGCTGCTCCCTGTTGCCTTGAAGGGGAATTCCTCCTGGGCAGTGGCAGAGGCGGTGGCTGTGTTGGGTACTTGCTGGCACTCAACACGCTCCTTCCCTCTTGCCACCTTGCATTTTTCCCACCGCAAAAGATTTGGCCCTTTGGGGCTGAGGATGAACGAGAGAGAAATGCTGCGTTTCAAGGAGCAGCCGCAGAGGGAGGGGAGTTAAGGGGGCAACACTCCCAGGGCTCAGGCTGCTGGTGCTGGAGGCTGCAGGCTGATGGAGGGGGGAGGCAGCTCCTGGCCCTGTTGCACTGGCCATCCAGGGAACGGGAGGGCAGGGAGGACCTTCTGGCCACCTCCGGGGGTGGGGTGGGGGGGGTGGAGACAGCACATCCCAGCCGTGATGGGCTTGCTGGCATCTCACAAAGCCCGATTCATCTGGCGGTGTCTGCAGGGCTTGGAGGCCCCAAGCTCCGCCACGTGGGCCCCGCAGGCACCAGGAACAATCAGCTTTTGTGTGGGAGCCCCCCCCCGTCTGCCTGGGATGTGGAGATGCCCCGTCCAGCCTTTGCCCTGTCGCGGCAGGCCTTTCTCGAAACAGCAGCCGGTTGGCTCCTCCCAGCTGCAGCCAAGGAGCACCCCAGAGTCCCTAGAGCGTAGCAATCCAGCCCCAAGGGTGCACCAGACCAAGGCAGCCACAGTCTCCAAGGCACAGGAGCCTCTTTGCTGCCTGTGGAGAAAGCTCACTGCAAGCCATCCCCCCCTCTTCCTCCGGTAGGAAAAGCCTGGCTGCCTCGTGCGGGGAGGGGCGGGGAGGCACCTGCAAGGTGCAGAAAGCAGCAGCCCCCCTCTCCAAGGAGCCCCCATCTTTCTCCCATTAAACATCCAGAAGCGCCCCCCCCCCCCGGAATGAATCTCCTGATCATGACACGCAAAGGAAAAATGGGAAAGAAAACTTCCATTCAGACTTTACCAACCCGCCCCCCCCCCAGGTTGCCTGCCTGCCTCCCCCTCTCCGGGCAGCCGAGGTGGATGAAAGGGGGGCTCTGCTGCTGCTCATCCTGTGGGTGAACAGAGGAAGA
This sequence comes from Vipera ursinii, assembly GCF_947247035.1. Classification (NCBI taxonomy): domain Eukaryota; kingdom Metazoa; phylum Chordata; class Lepidosauria; order Squamata; family Viperidae; genus Vipera; species Vipera ursinii. The sequence goes on from NC_139518.1 coordinate 176,286, forward strand.
TCGGAGCTTTTGCTGGGATCCACCACGTTCATTTCAGAAGCATTTGGATGAACTAAGGCGACCTCTGGATCCGTTACCCGGGAGGACTAGGGGCAACCAGATCAGGAACGTGAGCTATGGCCAGAGTTTGCCGGGCACTCAGTGGATCACTCAGGAAATGCCCTAGCATTGTCTGGAACCAGCCCAGATCCTGAGATACTTCAGAGAGACTGTTCTGACAAACCCCTTCCCCCTCACAGTAATCGGCCTTCTCTGAAGTGGACAGGTGGAGCAGAGAGCGAGTGAGGAGGGGGAGTCAGCATCAATTCAGCAGCCCCCTCCAGAGGGGAAAATTCTCCCTTGGGCTCCACAGGCCAGCCAGCGGGGGGCATATCTTAGCCTGGAGGGTGGGGGTCACAAAGGGCAGGCACTGTGACAGAGAAGGCTCTCCTGGAGTTGTCTGACCGAGGGGATCCCTAGTAGAAGCCTCTCTGCTGGCACAAGCAGGACAGGCATGTCCTAGCGCAAGGGGGTGCTCAAACTGCCGGCCTGCAGGACACGTCACGATGAAACTGCGCCCACCCCATGGCCGGCAATGGGGGAAAAGTTCCGAGGCGTCGCGGGTTTGACATGTCTGTCCTAGCGGGACGAAGTGGTGCATCAGCTAGCCTGGACCTATGTGCCACTGAGGGCTCTAAAGGTCAGAAGCAAGCCCTCTGGAGCTGCGCTCCGAAGCAGACAGGCAGCCAACGAGGTTGGCAGAGCCGGGGTATGACAGGAGCCGTCCTGGTGGCCCCAGAGACGGCTCTCGCTGCAGCCTCCCTTCTGCAACAGCGAAGCTTCCGAATGAATTTCAAGGGTAGGCCCACATAGAGCGCATTGCAGTAGTCCAGATGAGAGATGACCAGGGCTTGAGTACCAGAGCCTTGGTGGCGCAGTGGGCTAATGCCTCCTTAAGTAACACCAGCTGCCTGCAATTAGTGCAGGTTCGCATCCCACCAGGCTCAAGGTTGACTCAGCCTTCCGTCCTTCCGAGGTGGGTAAAATGAGGACCCAGATTGTTGGGGGCAATTAAGCTGACTTTGTAATAATGCCGCTTGGGTGTGTGTGTGAAAGCCCTAATAAGCAGGCATATACATAGAATGAAGGCTACTGCTAAGCTTGTAAGCCGCCCTGAGTCTTCAGAGAAGGGCGGGATATAAATGGAATTAAAATAAAACAAATAAATAAAATGAACTGAGTACAGAAAGTCATGATCCAGGAAAGGCTGTAGCTGGTGCACAAACTTTGTAATTTTATTAAAAGTTTAAGAAGGAAAATAAAAAACTAATATAAACTAATATAAAATGAGAAAAAGAAGAAACCAGAGAGAAAGCTAAGCACGCAAGAAAGGGGGGAGAAAGTAAAAGAAAAATAGAAAAAAGGGTACGAAGAAATGGCTTTCCATCTTCTTTACAGCAGTTAATGTACAATCTTAAATTTACTTGTTATTCTAAATGCCACTCATCCTCTTAGCTCTGCCTAGAGCAGGGGTGGGCAACCTTGGCTCTTTTATGACTTGTGGACTTCAACTCCCAGAATTCCTGAATCAGCACGGCTGGCTCAGGAATTCTGGATACTGAAGTCCACAAGTCATAAAAGAGCCAAGGTTGCCTAGAGCAAAAATCAGAATTCAGAGGGATCCGGGTGTGGGGTCAGACACCCCCCCGCCCGCGGGTCCACCCCCAATTTACTACAACCCTGGAAACATGCACATCACAAGACGCATTTTCACAATTAACCCTTTTTCTGGGGTTTCACAATCCAGCAGAGCATAAAGGAAAAGCTAGGATTTGCGCCGAGTGAAACCAGTCTAAGGGAGATTAACATTAGTCTGTCTTAGCCTGTCCACTGAGCGCAGATGCCGGGTCTTTTCCTGCTTAGGCATCATGTGTGAACTCAGCCAGTATGCAATATTGCCAGGCATTGGCAAGCAGCTTGTTACCCCAAAGAACAGGGGAGAAAAAACACAAGACTGGGGCGCAACCCAGAGTTGTAGCCTGGCTAGGAAGTGACCTTTCCCAAAGCAGCTGGAATCCCTTGCACCTTCAGTCAGGGGCGTCTTCCCCACACAGCTGGAAAGAGAGAAGCCATTCCAGGGGGGTGGGGGGTGGAGGCAGGGCAATCCTGCACCCAGAAAGGCCACCCCCCAGGCTTCATCCTTCAGCCACACCACCCTGACTCACCAGCTCAGGCAAGTATTTTACCATCAAGCTGGGGGTCAGCAGGTGGGAACAGCACACGGGGGTCAACGGCACGGGAGGGCACCACCACTGCCGCCTCTGTCCTTATCAGAAGACAACCAGAAAGCGAAGGGGGTACAGACACAGCTGGGACCCCTAAGCTGCAGTACCCCTGCCTCGCTTCCCTCCCCTCCCCTCCTGCCACACAGAGCGGCTCAATCCTGGGGGAGGGGGTCTGCTCAGCATGCAGCTGCAGGCCCATGGGGGGGGCAGGGGGGGTGGGGGGTCAGTCTCCCATTGTCCAAGAACCCCTTGGGGGCCCCACCGAGACAGTTCATTTGGCCCAGGGCAGTGCCATAGCCTCTTCCCCCCACACACACTGCAGTGAGCCAGGGGGAGAAGCCCACCACCCACCCATGGCCAGCATCCCCCCCTCTTCAGGCAGGGAGAGAATTCTCAAGCCGCTCTTTCCTGCAGACCCTTTTCCTAGAGAAGAGGCAGGAAAGGAGCTTTCACCCCTGAAAAGGCAGAGGGACCTCGGATCTCCCCCTCTCCCCTGCGCTCTTTCTCACCCCCACCCCCACCTCTGGTGGGGCAGAGACCCTTGGGGAGCGCGGAGCTTGCAGCTGAGGGAAGGACCTGTGTGTGTGTGGGGGGAGGACAGCCATTCCCTGCAGAGGTTGCAACTCCAAGAAGTGCTGGCTGCGAGGGGGGCAGTGAGGGGAGGGGACGGATTCCCGCCTGCTCTGCTGAAAGACCTCCAAGCTCATTCAATTTCAGGACGAGGCTCTTAATTAGACCAAAATGCTTGTGCGTGTTTTATTCCAGAAAGGGCCTGGGCAGCTCCACCACAGGTTAGCCTGGAAGGGGCAGGGGTCTCCTTTTCCTCCTGGCCCCCACAGGCCCATCTATCGCCCTCCTCACAGGCCGTGGAGCAATGCAATATTAAAATGCAGCATAACGCATAAACGGGGTCACATAATTGGGGGCCAAATGAATGTTTTCATGGGCTTCTGAGGCTGCACAGTCTCTTTTTTGGGGGAGGGGGGAATCTTCCAGAGAGGGAGGGGCACAGACAAAAAGCTAAGGAAAATCTATGCCCTTTCGTGGGTGTGCGAGGTGGGGGGGGTGTTGCCCCGAGAAAGTGCTGTAGTGGGGAGAGAAAAGCCCACCTCAGCTCTTGGGTCTGCTGTACGAAAGCCCCCCACCCTGGCCGGCCCGTTACTAGGACAGAGACTGGCCCAAGATGGTCCTCTGGGTCCTGGTGCCCGGCCACCTTCCTGCTTAGTCTCCTGGGCAGGAGGGCAGGGCCGACCCCGGGGGGGGGGGAGGAGGAGGAGGGCACCTCTTGCCCTCCCCTCCCTCTCAGCGGCCAGAAGCGCCTGGTCTCTGGTCAATGAAAAAGGCCAATGATTCAGGCAGGTTTGTCACATGGTTTAATGTTCATCGAAAGAGAAGACATCCGATCACAGCCCCTCCCGCTTGCTAGTTGGAGGTGATGCTCCCCCGTCCCCCTTCACTGCCGGCCACAGGCCTGGGCCCCCACGAGGCACCCCTCCCCTGGCGACAGACGAGGGGTGCCAGATCTCTGCCGGGTCTTCCCGACACAACACCGCCGGCCAGGGATTAACAGCCACGAGTCACACAGACTTCACGGGTTAGGATTGGGGGGCAGGCACCCTGCTTGGCCTGATCTGCTGGGGGGGGGGGAGGATTTTAAGTGCCAGGAGAAAAATGACCTTCACGGTCAAGACGGAGTGATCCATGGTGGCTCCCGGGCTGTGGGTGGCTCATGCCGCTGGGGCAGGTGGAAGGCGGCCTCCCTCCTGCCCTGCGATTCCCCCCCACCCATCGGCACCGGGACCTTAGTGCAAAGAACTCAGCCTGGAGCCTGATCAGCAGCCCCTGACTAAGGCCAGGCTGCCCCGCCCCCCTGCAGGAGGGACTCTGTGCACTGGCAGAACCCCCCAGGGGGGTGGAGCCCACGGACACAGCTCCTCTGGCGGCAGAGGGACACGGCAGCGCTTGGTCCGTGGCAGCCTTGAAAAGGAGTGTGCAAAGGCAGGGGTAGACAAGTGGCCCCTGGCTGCTGCGATTACCCCCTCCCATCCCCAATCAACCAAGGCCAGCTGCCTCCCAGCAAGGATGAGCCCCAGGCTGTCCGGGACTGGGTGGGCAGCCTTTCTCAAGGAGGGGAGGAGGTGATCAAATTCCCCTAATGCAAGCCAGGCAAAGAAGGGAATACTTGAAATAAATCATCTGGGTCCCTCTGAAAGACACGAGGTCCTCCTGCCTACCAGACACACCATGCAAGGGGTTAAATTACGTCCCAACGTTTAAATTAATAACAGGCCTAAAATACAGACTTTAAAACCAAATAACCCAGCGGCTGCCGGAGAATCGTACACCTTAACCTTTAGCGCGAGCGTCCCTCGCCGGTCCGGCTCCCGCAGGACCCCTCCCCACCCCTCAGTAGATGTAGAGGCGGTCGGAAATGGCTGCGGGCATGTGGGTCATGACCTGCATGCGCAGCCACCAGTAGTAGTCCATGGGGTGGTAGCGGGTGTAGGGTGTGGTGGAGGTGAGAGCGTGGCCGATGCTCTCCACGACCGGCGAAGTGTCGGAGGAGCCGCTGCTGCAGTACGACTCCATCTTGGCGATCTGCTCGTCGAAGTACTTCCGCCCGTAGTCGCGGCGCACGATCTCCGGCAGCTCGTCCCACATCTTGTCGGCGATGGCCTGGATGCGCTCGGGGCTGTAAAGGCTGGTGCCGGCGATGAAGTTGCCCGGCTCCACGATGCAGACCTTCACGTCGTGCGGACGCATCTCGTAGCGCAGGCAGTCGGAGAAGGCCTCCACCCCAAACTTGGTGATGCAGTAAGGGGAGCGGGCAGGGTTGGCCATCCGGCCCATCATGCTGCTGATGTTGACCACGCGGCCTGCCGGGGGGAGGGGCAAAGGCGCCGTGAAGGGAGCGGCCCCCCACAGAGATCCCGCAATTGCAAGCCACCTCTGGAAGTGGCCACCCAGCCAGGCTCAGAGGATGCGGCCCTGCCGGGGCGAAGGAGGGACCCCCCCACCAGCCCTCCTTCTGCGACCGTCACCCCTCCCACCGGGAGGAGCTCCACCACCCTCTGGCTGCGCTGGGGCTCTGCGCCCACCTGTCCAGGGAGGGACTCTGCTTACCTTTGGCTCTCCGTATCAGGGGCAGGAAGGCCTTGGTGGTCCGGATGGTGCCCCAGAGATTCACTTCGGCCACTTCTTTGTAGGTGTCCATGCTGGTGAATTCCACCTCCCCAAAGGTGGAAATCCCAGCATTGTTGACCAGTCCCCAGAGACCTGAGAGGAGGCAAACGAAGCAATCGTCTTAGCCATCTCTGCCAGTAATTCTATCTGGGAAGAGGATTTCCACTTCTAGGAAGGCCAAAGGTCAGTAACCCTAACCTTAGTTGAAAACTCCAGAGGCCCAACAAATGACCGCTGCTCTCTCTCTCTCTCTCTCTCTCTCTCTCCCTCTCTTTTTCTGAAAAGAAGACACTTCTGCCCACTCTTCAATCTTTCATTTTTTAGGGAAGGGTCCTCCAGTTCTCCAGAACAGCTGCTGGAGCCTGGGGTGACATGGATTATCTGGGTCCCCTGGTTCAGATCCAGGGGCTCCTATGATGGAGGAGGAGGAAGAGGAGGAGATCTGAGGAAGCATCAGGCTGCTGGTTCCTCCAAAGGATTCGTGGCTCCCAACCCAGCAGCAGGCGGAGACCGGAGCCACCCCAGCAGCAGCAGCTCTCCTGTGGCTCCTTCCCAGACCAGTCTTGCCGTGGCTGGGACAACCTCCAGGACTAGCAGAACCTGCAACTGGTGCAAAACACAGCCGCTTGCATGCCGATTGGGGAGGAAAAACTGGCTTAGCAGGATGACGCCTACAGGCGCTGCACTGACTGCTCGGAAAAGGTTTCTGCTACTGCAAGGATACTTCCAAAACAGACTCCTCCGAACAGAACGGCCTGTTCCGTACAGCGGGCTCAGGAGGGGAGCTGGGGTTATTCCGGCCTCGGAGGCGAGGGAGGCGGGGGCCGGAGGCCATCCTGCCCTCTGGAATACACTTCCCCGATAATCAGCGAGGGGAGGGGGCTGTCTCGTCCTGCCTGGGTCCCAGATGAGGATGCTGTTGTCTGGCCACACCCACGAGGGCAAGCGGCTGCTTGAGAACAGGGAACGCGCCCCACACTCCCTGACGCCACCAAGGGACGCCCCAGGGACACCCAGAGCTACAGAGATTGCCTCCTCCAGTAATCCCAAAGACCCTCAGAATCCTCCACCGCTCCCCCAGGGGAACAAGGGGGGGGAGGGAGTCCAGACTGAGGGGATGTTGGCCAAAGCTGCCGTAACAGGAAAACATTCTGGGCTCCTGACCCAAAACATTTGGATCATGAGGACCTGTCTGGGTTCAAGGCCACCCATATCTTCCATTTGGTGCACCCCTTAGTTCAGAGACAAGCCTACTTCCCACCCTCTTTTGTGAGTCAGGAGCAGCAGCTGCATGGGCCACACGTCTCGCTCTGGCCCTCAGGGTGTCGGGCTGCTCTAAGACAATCCTGTGCAAAGATGGGGGGGGGGAGAGGTCAAAGGATGACCCATGGGGAAAAGGAGCAAAAGCCGGCCCAGACCTCGCGAAGCTACTCAGGAGCAGGGAGACCCCTCCCTAGGCGGCCTCCTGAACCGTCACCAAAGCCTTCGACCGGATGGAGGAAAACTAACGTTTTGGACTATGAAGCAGGAGAAGCTCCGGGTGCATCAAAAGCATCAAAGCTTCCTGCAGCTTCCTGGTTTATTTGCTGCCTTCCGTGGGGACTTTGCTGTCTTTTCCACGCTAGAAAATCACCGTGGGATCAAGGAGCCACAATACAACATTTGGCAACTCCCTAATCACTGATCTAGACACCCTCCCTGCCTGCCTGCCTGCCTGAGGCGTCTGCTGGAATGGAGGCGGCAAGCGCAGGGGCAGCTGCGCTCAAGCTGGGAGGACTCGGGCCAAGCGCTGGCCTCGCGTGGGGACGGGGACTGGCTCGGAGGGCAGGGAAACGGCTCTTCCCTCCCTTGTGCGATTCCTGCCCCAGCCCCGTGCCCTTTCTCTTTCACCTCCAGTCTCCGGATCCTTCAGGCTGCTGGTCACGTAGTCCACGGCACGCCCCACCTCCTCGCTGTCACAGACGTTGAGCTGGACGGTCCTCATTCGGTCACTCTTCATGTTGTCCAGTTCCTTTGAGCCCCCCCGGCCTTGCTCCTGGTGAAAAGCGGCAGAAGCAGGGTGGGCCTCTGCTGCCCCACAACAGGAGACGTCCACCGCCCCGTGGGAGGGCGTCATGCAATCGCGAGGGGTCTGTCTCGCGCCAGCTTGCAACGCCCCGTCAACAGACACAGCAGCTCCGCACAAGGGGTCGCCCTGCCAATCCGGGCACTTTTCCCACCCGCTTTGGGCAAAGGGCTCAAAGTCATCGTTTCCCATGACTGGGAGATGCGTGTCTGGCCAGAGCGAATCGGGGTTTGGAGAATTTGCCACTCTGAAGTCTCACACACCACCGCAGCCATGGTGCTTCTCCCAAGGCCCATCGGGCGAATCCAGGGCTGGGTAGTTACAAACAGCAACCTTGGAGAACAGACACCCCTGCAAAAACCCGCAACCCCAGCTGAGAATATTTCAACCCTTTCCTAAGAGAAATTGCAAGGGGAATTGCACTTCCAGGCCATGGCCAGCAGGGGGAGCAAAGCCCTTTGCCCACCAGGGCAGGCTCTCCTCCTAAAGCCCTCCCCCCCTGCTCCCCACAGCCTTCAGAGTCAGCCCAGTGCAGACCTGCAGGTCCTTCGGGGAGGGGCAGACACAGCGGCTCTTCTCCAGCCCCCTTGCTGGAGAGCAAACGTCCAGGGCCGCCCCAAAAGGCTCAGTAGTCCAGTCTTGGTTCAGGGCAGGAGGAGCCGGGAGGATTGGGGCCCACCTCCAGCCTAGGGGAGACTGCACATTCTCGGGGCTGTCACTGCTGCCGCTGCTGTGTTACTACATGCAACTGAGTTCTGTGTCCTGGGCCCCTGGAATGAGGGCCCACAGGCCTTGACACCGTTTCCAAGAGGAGAGCCATTTTCCAAACTGCTCCACTGCTTTTTCTCAAAGGAAAAAGAAGCGGGGGGGGGGGCAGAGCGGCAGAGTCCTTCAGGCTGGCCTGAATGGAGCAGAATGTGGGGAACAGGGGTCCCTTGTGATCTGGATGGCAAACTTCTGTTGCAAAAGCTTCAATCTGCATTTGCTTTTTTTGCAATCAGATCCTCTGTGAGTTTCAATATTTGTGCATCCAGAGTGAAGAAAGCTGCACCTGTTGAACTTCACTCTCTTTCCCCTTGGCCCATTTCCACAAGCTATCAAGGCGATTTTGAATGCTATTTTAATTTCAGAGCCTATTAACTAACCATTCAATGCTACGTCCTCTGCAAATACAATAACCATTCTCTTTACCCAATAGGAATTATCGGAACGTGAATTGCCCACAGGGACTACTGCGTCGTAAGAAGCCAACACCCTTCCAAACACAGCTCAGAGACAAGAGCACACCGGCAGAGTTCTGCTTGAGGGGAGGGGGGGTCTTCAAGCTGGCTGGACTTCTGGCTTCTCTCGCCAGGAGAGGCGCTCTCCACGGCCCTCTGTAAGAAGCCGGTCTGTTGGTCGAGCCCCCACCCCAGGGCTCCTGCTGCTGCCCATCCATTTTCTGGGAGGATCCAGCCACGGTGGGCAGCAACCTCTGACCCTGGAGGACTTTTCTACCCTCCCCTTGTGTGCAAAGATCACTTCCTCCCGAGGGCTCGGTCAGCCATAAGGAAGACATCCCACCCAGCCGTCGGATGTCTCTGGGGGAGCCTCCACTTTGGACCTGGAGGACAGATTTGGGGAAGCCAGAGGCCACCCGGGTGATTTCTCTGGAGCAAGGCCTGCTGAACTCAACCAGCTTTCGGGTTTTCAGAGGGGCTCGGGAAGCAAAGCAGGTAGGGAGACGCCTGGAGCGAGGCCGGTGGGGGACGAGCAGCAAGGTCAGAGACGGCAGCACGATGGTGGTGATGGGAGCGGAAGAGCCCATTGTCCCCTGGGGCAGCGGCACAATCACAGCCAGCTGCACCATCTAGAGCACGGGTGTCAAACTCGCCGCGTCACATGTCATGACATATCGCGGGTCTTTTTGCATTGCCGGAGCTGGGGTGGGATGCAAGCGGCCTGCAGGCCGGCAGTTTGACACCCCTGATCTAGAGTGTTCCAAATCCTTCGGGGGGGGGGGGAAACAATGATATTAAACTGTGTCTGCAGTCATTCCATGGCCCCCTCTGGCCTTACCTTCAGCAGGCACCCAGCGTAGATGATGAAGCCTTTCTCGTGGAGGAATTTGGCCAAGGAGAAGCCGAAGCCCGAGTCGCAGCCCGTGATAAGGACAGGGCGCTGGCCGATCTGAAGGGGGTGCACAAGAGACAGTGCTGAAGGGCCCGGAGAAGAATCCCAAAGGGACATGGGACCCTCCGCCATGGAGCCACCCACCTGCCCCTCCTGAGGTTCAACAGGGCCAAAGACGTTCCCCTGCCCTCCGCCTCGGCCGGGCTCCCCAGGCCCTTCTCCCCAGGGCAGCCGCACGGACACTGGCCGGCCTTAGGTGCTTTGCGAACTGAGTGTTGCCCTGCCCGGCTGGGGAGGTCTCTAGGCCTCAACGTGGCCCTTGAGGAGGAGCAGCAGACAAGAGAGGGACGAGGCCTGCCTGTCTTCCAGAGGCAGCCCTGGCCCTGGGGCCCAACGCAGGGGCCCTGCAGAGACGAAGGCAGCCCGCCACGGGCACGTGGCCTCCCAAGTGAGGCTGTCCTCTCCTCCGCCCAGCTGGTGAATCCTCCCCTCTCACCTCTTCCACCTCAGTGGCGTAGCAGCGCTGGCTCCTCCAGCCGTGGGCCGTGGCCTGAGCCTCGGGAAGCAGGCTGAAAGAGAGAGGACACGGCTGCCATTGGGAACCACAGCCTGGTGCAGAAGAGACAGGCTGGGTCCGCTTGCTTCAGCCGAAATGGATCGGATCTCTGGGCCCCTCCTGCCCCGACTCTCCCAGAGTGTTTGCTAAGCCAGCATGGGCACCTCCGGGACCTCCGAGTTCAAACGTGGGTGCCTGGGCAAGCAGTGCAAGCCAGGCATGCCTCCTGACCTCTAACCAGCGGCCAGACCCTCCGGAGGGGCCGCGGCCCGTCTGCAGAACTCTTCCCTCCAAGCGACTGAAACACATCTGGCCTGCTGACCCCATGATTCACTGGCACGCCCAGGTGCTGCCTGGCTCTGGGGAGCATGCAAGGACCTCTCGGCCAAAGCCCCTGGCCCCTCGGCTAATGGCCACGCTCACCCCCCACCACGCAGCCACAAGAGCTGTGTTGACTTGTGGGCAGGACCCTCAAACAGCCAAACTGAGAGGACAGCTGGCCAGGCCTCCAAAGGTTGGGGGGCTCTTGAGAAGCAGCAAGAAGGTTCCGCCCCCGCCCCACCCATTCTGGGCAGGACCCTTCCTCTTTACGCACACGTCTGCAGAAACCCAGGAAAGGGAGGGTTTCACCTTTGCACCCGTGGCCTTCCTGTTTGGGGAATTCAGTCACACACACACACACCCAGAATCCTAACAGCTGCCCCAGGGATGGGGGCTCAAGTGAGCACAGCCCCCTTTGGCGTTATCTGGGGGGACTTTGGAACAAGGACATCTTTTCGGACTCTGTTCTGCAGCCCTGTTGGAGGCCAAGCAGCACTTAAGAGGTTCATCAAGGGGCCGATTCTGCTGGCTTGGACCCCCGCCCACCCCCACCCGGGTGGCTGCAGCAGCGGCAGCAGCAGCCTCTTCATCTTCCTCCTAAGCAAACCAGGGTGTGGTGGAGCATTCAGGGCCCCCAAGCGAACAGGTGGCCTCAACATACAACCACAATTAGGGCCAGAATTTCGGTTGCTAAGCAAGATATTTGTTAAATGAATCGTGTCAGGTTTTACAACATTCTTGCCACGGTTGTTAAGCATATGCTGCAGTTACTAAGTAAATCATGCGGTCATTAAGCAAACCTGGATCCCCCCCATTGGCTCTGCTTGTCGGACGCCACCTGGGACGGTCGCAGATGGCGATCGCTCGGCCCCGTGATGCGGCAACCCTCCTGAATACAGGCGGGGACCCGGACTCAGATCAGGCGATCACCGAGGACGGAGCGCCAGCCGTAAGTCAGAAGTCGCTTTTTCCCCCCGGTGCCGTCGACGCTCGACACGGTCGCTAAATGGTCGGTGGTCGGCCGTGGACTTTCTTTGGAGAAGACAGAAGCGGACCTCCAGCCCGGCGCCCTGCCCTCCGTACTTACCGCAGGCCAGCGGCCGCGACATCCTCGCAGTGCGGAGTCTTCAGGGCCAGCCGGGCAAGAGGCCGAGCGACGCGGGTGGCGGCCAAGAGGATCGCCATGGGGGGCGTCTCTGCTGCTCCGACTCTGCCAAAGAGGAGAGAGGCCGCTCTGTGCTACCTGCACCCCCTCCCACCTTTATGGCCGGGCTTGAGGGCGGGCCCCGCGGAGGCTCCCCCCACCAGAGCACGGGGGTCCGGCAACTCCCCTCCCTCACAGACGGCCAGATGCCTTTGCCCCGCCTACTCACCTTGGTTTGGCTTCCTGGCTGCCTTGGTGACCCCAGCAGCCTCCCCGGGAGACGGTCTGCTCTGAATTCAGGAAACAGGGCGACTCAGAGCCCAGCAGAGCCCAGCAGGGGGGGGGCGCTCCCTACCGCCTCTCTTCGCCCTCCGCATGCCAGGACGGCGGCTGGAGGGGGGGGTGAGGGAGCCCGGCCAGCCTCCCTGCTCCCTCGGAGGGGGTCACCGGCTGCTGCCCCCCCAGAAGGGCCGGGGCCCGTTCCCAGAGCTTCCCCCCTGCCAGGGAGGGCGAGAGGGGGGTGGGGGGAGGAGCAGAGCCCCTTCTGCAGGGGGAGGGGGGCCGGTCTTGGGGGAGGCCGGGAGGGGAGACCGGCGGGGGGCTTCGCCTACCGGCTGCCTGAGCGAAGGAGCCTCCTGGCCAGGGGAGCCTTCGGGGGGAGGCAGGCCGGGGCTGAGGTCGCGGGCGCTTCCGGCCCCTCCACGGCCCGAGCCGCGCGGAGAGGCCCGCCCGCCCCCAGCCCTCCCCGCGGCCCACCTCCCCTCCCCTCCCCTCCCCTCCCGGCTGCTTACCGCGCGCTCCGTCCGGCTGACCGCCGCGCGTCCCCTCCGGCCGGCCGAGGAAGTGACGTCACTGCCGCCCCGGCCACGCCCCCGCCCCGCCCCTCGCGCGCCATGTGGCCGCCGCCGCTCGCCGCCCTGCTCCCGCCGCTGCTGCTCCCGCTGCTCCTGCTGCTCCTGCTGGGCCGCCGCCGCCGCCGCCTGCCGGTGAGTGGCCGGTGAGGAGGAGGAGGAGGAGGAGGGGCGCCCCTGGGCGGGGGGAGGCGGGCGGGCGAGCCGGAGCCCCGACGGCGCGGTCCCAACCGCGGAACTCCGCCGGGAGAAGCAGCGCAGAGGCGCCTGGCTGGGTCTTTGGCGGCGGCGCGAAGGGGGCCCCGGGGCCGGGTGGGGCTGCCCCCTCCCCCGCCGGGCCTGAGCCCTCCCGGGGACCCCCGGCTTCCTTGAGGGAGGGGAGCGGGCGAACCGTCACGCACAGCCGGGAGACGTGGTTTTTTTTATTATTAAACTACCGTGCCCCCCCCATCGGGCAGAGGCGGCTTCCGGTGACGCGTCAATCAACCTTCAAACCTCCGCCCCCCCCCCCGGTATTGCATCGTTGCACGGGGCGGGGGCGTCTGGGGCTGCTGCCGGTCAAGGTGAGGCAGCTTGGCAAAGGGGGAGAGGATGCCTGCCTGGAGGGCCCCTCCCCAAGGAGCCCCAGGAGCGGAGGTTGCTTTTTCTCAAGGCCACCGGGGGTCTTGCTCCCCCCCCCCCCCGATCAGGAGGCTCTCCCGTTCTCACCCAAGTCCCCCCCCTTCTCAAAGCTTCCCCCCCCCGACCGTCTATTTGGTGGGGGCATTTTACAGGAGGGGCTGCTGCTGTGAAGGGCTGTGTGAGGGAAGGAGGGAGAGGAGGAGGCGTGGCCTGCAGTGCCCCCCCCCAGGCCGAGGCAGCTGGCTCTTGAGAGAGGAGACGGTCACTCGATAGTTCCCATCAGACACTGGCTCTCGGCCAGCTTCTCCCCATCCGGACTCCGACGGTCTCCAGGACTGGGGCCAAAGTCCTCGTGGAGCCCCGTCTTGCCAAGGTCGCGTCCTTACCGCACAGCGAGCGCCTGTCCTGGGCAGCGCCTGGGTCAGCTGAGGCAGCTTTGCATCCCAGGGTGGGGCCAGATGAACAAGTGCCAGGCGGACACCCAGCCGTGCCCCTTTCTCTGCCAAGCTGCTCTGTTTGTTTGCCACCGGCAGGAGAGGACGAGGAGTGATGGCTCTCCTCCCCAAGGTCCCTTCTGTGGCTCCTGAGAAGGGGAGACCCCCCCACCTGGCTGTACCTGGAGGACAATCACTGGGGGGGGCGTCCCTGCTGACTCACTCTTTCCCTTGCCTGCGCTCCTGGCTCTTGGCACACCACCTGCCTCCCCGCTTGACCTTGAGAGGCCGTGTGCCCGCTGAGCTTGCTCAGAGAACCTGCTTTTCAGCCTGAACACCGGTTGGGGCCGGACTAGCAAAAAAGCAAGCTGGCCAAGGCGGGAGCGTCAGTGCAGAGGCTTTGCTGAAGGGACAGGTGCCTGCAGTGCCCTCAGGTCAACTACATGCCCAGCCCCTGCTCCTTTTTAAGGAAGGGGGTTGAGGGGGGGTGGCGCTGCGACTCCGGACAATCCTGTAGGAAACGGATCATCTGGATCCCTTTCAGTCGGGTTTCGGGCCCAAATAAGGGACGGAGATGGCGCTGGTCACATTCACGGATGACCTCCGGTGTGAGCAGGTTGGAGGCTGTGCGTCCGCCCTTGCTCCTCCTCTTGGTCTCTCGGCAGCTGCTGAAAGCATCAGCCACACTATTCCTTTCTTCTCAACTTGGGGAGCTGTGTGTGTGTGCCTGTGTGCGTGTGTGTGTGTGCGCGCGCCACAATTCCGTGCTGGTCCACCTCATTTCTCCAAGGTCAGTCCCAATTGGCATTGATAGGCAGAGAGGGGTCCAGCCTACGGCCCCTTCTCTTTGGGGTGCCGCAGGGATCACCTCTTTCTCGCCCCCTTTTGAACCTCCTGCATGAAACCACGGGGTGAGATCATCCGTCACCGCAGGGTGAGTTACCCAGTTATCCCATCTCCATCCCAGGTGAGGTGACGTTCGTTCACGGTGCCCGGAGGCTGCGGGGGCCTGGCTGGAGAACAAGAGGCTTCAGCTGAACCCTAGTAGCACGGAGTGGCTGGACCCCTCTGGATCCAGGAGCTTTCCACCTTTGGTCTCGGGTGGGGGGTGGCACTACCTCCCAGACAGACCCGGTGTGTCACCTGGAGGTTGTCCTGGCCTCTCGGCTCCTGCTCGCAGAGCAGAGGGCAGCCGTGGCTGACCGGAAGCCCAAGCCTTTGCTGGATAGCACCTTGCGTCACTGTCCCTCCCGGCATCTCTCCGGATGGTTCATTTCTGACACATTGGGTGACGCCAGGAGAGGTGATTTTGGTCTAGTTTATTCATATACGGGCTGCCCAAGTCTATACAGTAAGAAAGAATTAAGACGTACCGCACTATAGAGAGAATACGAAAGAAGCCCGTGGAAGAACAGCCCCACAAGTCTCCCCCTTTGCGGGAAGAGTTATTGGAATGGGGTGCAGATCTCGGAGGGCAGCACTTCCAGAGAGAAGGCCGCTCCCTGGGGGGGGCAGGCAGGGGCGGCAGCAGCAGCTGACCCTGGTCCCCTGGGTCTTCTCTGGCCATTGGACCGTCTGCTCCTCTGAAGCAATCCGAGAGCAGCGCCGTCTGAAGCAGCTTTTGTGGCTGAGCAGATTTGCATTTTTCTGTGCCAAGGGTCAAATCCCCTGCCGGCCAGGGTGTTAAGAAATTCTTGGAGTCATAGCAGTGATGAATGAGATTCCTGGCAAGATCGGAGCGGAGGAGGTGATAAGTCCCAACTCCTTGTCCTGTCGTGTCCTTGGCCAAAGCTCTGGCAGGCTGGACCGTGGCCGTCTGGCGTGTGTTTACCTCGATTCCTCCTTGTAGGGCGGGGGGGGGGGAGTTTCCATGCTTCTCTCACAAGGCACAGCTGCGTCCCCTGCCTCCTGTTCACCCCACCCTCTCAGCCTCTTTCATTGGGGGGGGGAGCAGAAGCTCCTGCCGTCTTCGCTTCTTGGCTCCTGCCTGGTTTTCTTCTTCTGACCCTCGGCTGCTTCGTGGCTGGGCAGTCTTGGGCCTGATCCGTGCCACTCTGGCGTTCCTCCTTCTTCCCCTCCTGCAGGCCGAGGGGAAGGCGGTGCTGATCACAGGCTGTGACAAGGGCTTCGGCCACGCCTTGGCCAGGCACCTCCACGGGAGAGGGTTCACCGTCTTTGCCGGCTGTTTGCTCCTGGTGAGGAACCCTGGGCTGGCATCACCTGGGCGAGGCTTTCAGGTTTCCTCCAGGAGTCGGGTGGGGGAGGGAGGGGGACTCACCTCATGCCTCCTCCTCAGTTTTGGCCCTCTGCGGGAGGTGGGCAGGGAGGAAGGCAACAGTACAGCTCCCATCAGCCCCAACAGGGCTGGGCTTGCCCTCAGCGGACCTCCCCTTAATGGTTTTTCTCCCTGCCTGTCGGACAGGACCAAGGAGGAGATGGCGCCCAGCAGCTGCGCCGCCTGGGCCCTGAGCGGATGCACGTCCTCCAGCTGGACGTGTGCTGCGAAGAGCAGGTGGCCGTTGCCTTCCGATACGTGGAGGCGCGGCTGGAGGACCCTGCCCAAGGTAATCGCCCCAGGCCCTCCCACCTGCCCAGGGGCCGGCTGCACCTGGCAGACAAGCGCATCTCGCCGGGCTTCCCAGCGGGCAGGGGCCAAACTGGGCTCCATGTGTGGGTCCCTTGGTTTTCCCCAGCTCTGTTTGGCTGCACCCAACTCTTTGGCCGCCTGTGCTGCCGAGTCTCTCGCCTCTCTGGACAGGTCATTTCAGGCGGCTGGTGAGATGGGCTTCCTTGGGAGGAGGAGGAGGAAGCTGCCCTGCACTCACAAATCCTCAAGGAGGGTCTCCTCTCTTGCGGGGCAGGTCTGTGGGGCTTGGTGAACAATGCTGGAATCGCCTCTTTTGGAGACGTGGAATTCACCAGCGTGGAGAAGTACCAGAGGGTGGCTGACATCAACTTATGGGGGACCATCCGTGTGACAAAAGCTTTTCTGCCCCTAATTCGCAGGGCCAGAGGTAGGAAAGAGGGTCTACAGGGATTGGGGGCCACCAGGACACACTTCTGAAGGCCCTTTGGCCTCTGGGCACAGCATCTTGCACAGGAGTGACGGGCAGCAGAGCTCCGCCTGCACCTGCCCTGTCCAGCAAGGATTAGCCGATGTGCTGGGTGGCTCTGTTCACATGTACACTCAGACTTCCAATGCCCGGGGAGTCAGTGGCAGAGTTAACATACAGAGCAGGTCTGCAAGAATTTGCATCCTCCGTGTAACACTGGCATTCCAGCAGTGCCTTGTGCAAGAATTAGCAGGGGGGGGGCTAGGGGGTGGGCAGAGGAAAGATCCCCAGGCATGGAGGAAGAAGGAAGAGGGAGGGGAAAGCAGAGGCCTGCCAGGGACTTGCATGTTCTACCACGCCCCCCAGGGCAAGAAGCCAACCGCACTTAGGTCTCCCATTTTGGGATAATGAGATCCCAAAAGTGACTGAGACTCTGCCCAAGCAGTTACCTCTGTGGCCTGGCTACCTCCCAGTAGGAAGGGGGCCTTCTAGAGAACAACTGGTGGAGCCTCTGGGGAGTTCTTTCCAAGGCCAGACCCTGAGCTGGGTGACCTTACTGGTTCTCGGCTCCCCTCCCTCCGTGCTGTTCTCTCCCACTGACGTCACCCCCTCCCCAGAGCAGTTCTGGTCTCTGCTCCCCTCCAGGGCGGATCGTCAACATGAGCAGCATGCTGGGCCGGATGGCCAGGCCGATGCGCTCCTCCTACTGCGTCTCCAAGTTCGGGGTGGAGGCCTTCAGCGACTGCCTACGGCAGGAGATGTATCGCTGGGGCGTCTCGGTGGTGGCCATCGAGCCGAGCAACTTCGTCGCAGCCACAGGGATCCTGACCCCCGAGGGCATCGAGGGCGAGGGCGAGCGCATGTGGCGTGGGGCCAGCGAGGCCGTCCGGACAGATTACGGAGAGGCCGACTTCCAGGAGAAGCTCTCTCGGATGAAGGGCTTTGCGCACAGCGGCCTGCGGGACATCTCCCCGGTCTTGGATGCCCTGACCGAAGCCCTCGCCGCACGTCACCCCTACAGCCGCTACACCCCCATGGAAGCCTCCTGGTGGCTCCGTCTGCAGGCTGCAACCCACCTGCCCACCGCCCTGGCCGACTGGCTCTTTGTCAGCTAGGCTGCCCCGGGTCAAGCGGAGAAGCCGTCCCTCGCTGCCAACTCCGAGGGGGTGTTGCGGAGTCATGTCCAGGTGAATAAAAAGCAATCGTAGTAGCCAAGTTAGCCAGGTGAGGGGAAACATCCCAAATCCTTATAGACAATCTCTTAATCAGCACAGCTGGAAGGGTCACAAAATAGGCGCAACTCCCCGCTAGTGCAAGATGCTTGGGGTGGGGAGCCCATTTTAACAGAATAACAAGAGTTAGCAGGGACCTTGGAGGTCTTCTAGTCCAGCCCCACTCCCCACCCGCATCCCACTCAGGCAGGAATTTTTTAGAAGATGGTGCAAACCCTCATTTGCCTGGTGCGCCCTTGAATCCCCAACCCTCCCGCCGAGTCCACCCGGCTGGAGCCACGGTGAGGGGGAGCCGCAGTGGGACCCGAGTCGCCTGCAGACAACATGCCTGGAAGCGGGAATGAGGTTTTCGTACGTGGTCCAAACTATGTAATTTCAACCGACCTTAATTAAATTTTTAGATTTAAGTACACTTGGCTTAATGTTTGCCCTGCCTGCCTCCTTGCTGGGGCCGCAACCCCGAACCGTAGCCTGGCCAGGATCGGCACCACCCGAGCAGCCTGGCATTCTGGCCTGGCTAGGCCTGCTGGGGAAAGACGAGACCCAAGAAAGGCCCAAACCTGGTTGAGGATGAAACCCAGCTTCCCTTTCCCACCAGGGGGCGCTCTTGGGGACCACTTTTCATGCGGCCAACCACCCCAAGCAGAGCCAGCTGGAGGGCTGGGGAGCCCCCACCCTCTTGCGCCTCCCTGGGGGGGGTCTCTGCTCTGTTTGCATGGGGGGGGGAGGGAGACATAACCAGACCTAGCTGGGGGCTCTATTGATCTAATACGACAATAATCAAGGAGAGAAGCAACCTGGAATTAAGGAGAAAATTAATTAATTAACCAATGGAACGGACGTTGCCTTCAGACGTGGGTGCTTCATCCCTGGAGGCTTATAAGAAGAGACTGGACATCCACCTGTCTGAAATGGTATAGGCTCAATCCTGCTTGAGCAGGGGGCTGGACTAGAATACCTCCCAGGTCCCTTCCAGCTCTATTCTGATGGATATTGGTTACTCTTTTGTGGTGCAGGCCACATGGGGATGTTACATGCATGGAGAGTTAGGGGAGGGTAGTTGAAGAGGGTTACTTCAGTTGGGTGAAACGTGTTGTGTGAATGGCCCAGCCTTGTGCCTCTTTGGCATCCTTTTTTTAAAAAAAAAATTCCATTTATATCCCGCCCTTCTCCGAAGACTCAGGGCGGCTTACAAGCTTAACAGTAGCCTTCATTCTATGTATATGCCTGCTTATTAGGGCTTTCACACACCCCCCAAGCGGCATTTCTTCGTACCCTTTTTTCTATTTTTCTTTTACTTTCTCCCCCCTTTCTTGCGTGCTTAGCTTTCTCTCTGGTTTCTTCTTTTTCTCATTTTATATTAGTTTATATTAGTTTTTTATTTTCCTTCTTAAACTTTTAATAAAATTACAAAGTTTGTGCACCAGCTACAGCCTTTCCTGGATCATGACTTTCTGTACTCAGTTTATTTTATTTATTTGTTTTATTTTAATTCCATTTATATCCCGCCCTTCTCTGAAGACTCAGGGCGGCTTACAAGCTTAGCAGTAGCCTTCATTCTATGTATATGCCTGCTTATTAGGGCTTTCACACACACACCCAAGCGGCATTATTACAAAGTCAGCTTAATTGCCCCCAACAATCTGGGTCCTCATTTTACCCACCTCGGAAGGACGGAAGGCTGAGTCAACCTTGAGCCTGGTGGGATGCGAACCTGCACTAATTGCAGGCAGCTGGTGTTACTTAAGGAGGCATTAGCCCACTGCTCCACCAAGGCTCTTATGCAGGGAGGCAAGCATAACTCCTCACAACCGTCCTCAGCCTCCCCTGAGTCAGACTGGGCCTCTCCTCACCAGCTCAGGGGGCGGAGGGGGGGTCCTCCCCTTCATAACAGCCCTGGGGTCTGCGTCGTCCCCCCCCTGCCCATGGTGACCCCGGCTGTGCTGTTGCTAGGAGACCCGGTCCAGTCGCTGCCAAGGAAGGGCCATATAGCCCCCAAGGCCAAAGTCTGCTTCCCTTGGGCAGCAGTGCCCCCCCCTCTTCCCTGGGGAGGGAGAGGCGTCTGCTGGGGCCCTAAAAGCCTTGCTGGGCCTCCCGCCACACTGGCCGAGGGGACCCAGGGCTGCCTCCCTGGGGCCATCTGCAGAGGGGATCTGGAAAGGGCCAGCAGCCAGGCCGGGCCTAGGAAGGGAGCCAAGGCTGCACTGCCACAACTGCCGGACTGTCCCTGCAGTGTCCTTGCTGGAGGTTTTGGGCAGAGGCCGGCCTTCCCTGCTGCTGCCACCCCCTCCTTCCTGCAGCTGGAGGGAGGGGCCGGCTGCAGACCCTCGCTGGCCTTCTGTCCGGGTGGGGGGCAAATGGCCGCCATTGCAGATTGAGTCCCTCCTTGGCAGGAACATTTCAAAGAGTAGAGGGTCGTGTGCTGAGCTGCCCCCCCTTCTCGATCTCTGCAGCTGCCACTTTGGCCCAAGACTTTGGTGGGCGCTCAGGGCACAGCCCAGCCCGTTTCAGTTCACGGCAGGTTACAGCGCCCCACTTAGGCCTTTACCTATCCTGGCATGGCCTTTGCTGCTTTGCGCCCATCCCTCCCCTGGGAGGAGGCCCTTCCTTGCCACAGGCAGGGCGTGTGAAGGGCAGGTGGGTGAATTTCCCTGCCTTTGTTGCCCTCCCTCCTGCCAAAGGCCATCATCCTCCTCAAAATGGGGGAGGGCAGAAGATGAGGGCTGACCGAGGGCTGGACAGGTAGGTGCAGCCGTCCGCCAGTCCATCCGTGCAGCTCCCTTTGGTTTTGTTCCAGACCTTTTTACCTTAAAGGAGCCGATCAACATTCCTGGCTCTCCGTTATGTCTGCCCCTTCTTAGTGTTCCCATCACCCATCGGCCTGCTCTGTTCTGGCTGCCACACTGATTTCGGGGAGGGGTGGCAGGAGAAGCACAGGGAAGGCTGGGTTAATTTGCAGGCAGGCCAGGAAAAGGCAGTCGGTGGATGATGGATGCTGTGCAGGTAGAGAGAGAGAGAGAGAGAGAGACTGCTAAAGGCTCCCAGGGAGGAGATTTGGGTTGCCTGGACATCAGCCCAGCTGGGTGGATGGGAAACAAAACGGAGTTCAGGCTGACCATTTACTTAAAGTTACTTAACTGGGGTCGCTCTACCAGCGATCCTGCCGGGCCTAGCACTCCTGCAGGTCCTCCCTGCAGTTGGGGGGACGCCAAGCCAGGTGGAGGGGAGGAAGAGCTGGGCTGGGGGAGAACGGAGACGGGCTCTGCTCTCAAAGAAGACCACCACGCTGAGAGAAGGCAAAATCCTGCATTTTTTCAAGAACTGGAAAAAATTACAAAATGCAGCAACCTGGCCATCAAAACTGCGAGATTATGGATGAAATGTGTAACCGTGATACCCATTGTCATCGGGGCACTGGGAACTATGTCCCAAAACTTTGCAAAATACATCAAGAAACTGCAGCTTCCTGCAATAGCTCCAGCAAAGCTACAAAAAACTGTGCTACTCGGAACATCTTACATTTTAAGGAGGTACCTGGTTGATACCTAGGATGCTGGCAGCAACCCGTGCCAACCATCAGCGCCAGTCAATTTGAGTGTTCAGTTGACTGAGTTTCATGCTTTATGAATAAAAGTTTTATATAACAATAAATGCATACAAAGTCAAAATTGAGAAGACAGCAACAGACAGTAAGTGCAAAGAAGCTGAAGAAACAGTGGACCACCTGGTGAGCTGCTGCCAGAAGATCGCACAGACTGACTACAAGCAGCGGCATGACAAAGTAGCAACAATGGTGCATTGAAAGATCTGCAAGAAATATTGAGGTTGCCGGACGACACCCAGGGATAAGGCCTCTGGAACCAGCTGCCCGTGGAACTGAGGACTGCCCCCGACCTCCATTCATTCCGCCGGGACCTGAAGACCTGGCTCTTCGAGCTCTCTGGCCCAGGCTGAGAATTTTAATTTTAATTTTAACTGGGGTTTTATTTATTCAGGGACGGATATAATTTTTTAAAATTTGTTTTTAACTTTTGTATTTTTGTTTTTAATCACCCTTCGGGAAATGGCGGTATATAAATGTAATAAAATAAATAAATAAATAAAATTTGCCTATAAGCAAGAACTGGTGGGATCATAAAACAGAAAGTCATAGAAAATGGTAAAGTTAAACTGCTCTGGGACTTCAGAATTCAAACAGACAAGCATCTGCAACGTAACACCCCAGACTTAACAACTGTCGATAAGAAAGATAAAAAAGTCTGCATGGTGGACGTGACAGTGCCTGGAGAAGATAACAAAATGCAAAGACTAACAAATAGAAACAGAATGACTGTGGCAAAGGCAAGCAAGGGTGGTACCAATAGTAATAGGCGCCTTGAGTGCAATCCCAAAACAACTGGAGCACCACTTGAACACCATCATCGGCATTGACAAAATCCCCATCACTCAATTGCAAAAGGCAGCCTTACTAGGAACTGCTTCCATCCTGCCACGATATCTGTAATTCCACCAAACATCCACATCTGCCTATCCCAGGTCCTCGGTAAGGATTCGATAGGTAGACAAAAATGCCAAATCCAGTCTGAACATCTGGCTGACTGCGATGATTAATAACAACAACAACATAGAGTCGGAAGGGACCTTAAACTGCCAAAGCCACAATTCAGCCTGCAGGTCACCTGCCCGTCTGCTCTCCTGCCCAGTGTGGGAGACTGAGCTGAGGATGTCCAGCATGGTGAGCTCGTTGGCCCCACAGAGAGAAGGGGCAGCTGCAGGGTGAAAGGGTTTCACCTTGAAAGAAGGCAAGAACCTCTGGGCGACTCGGAGAGGTGTATCCCCGCCTGGCCTCCTCCTGGGAGCCCCTCTCACCACCTCACCCCCTCTCTCCTTTGGGGCCCTCAGTAGCGACTTCTTCTTTTAAAAAAGCCTCGTCCGGCCAGGGAAGTTCCAGGCCCGGTTCTGGATGATGTCACAGAACGTCATCCTGCGGAGCCCAGTGACGTCACACTGCGGCAGCCTGTTCCACGGGGCACCTTGGAGCCCACGGGTGTCGCTCTTCCTCGTGAGTTCAGGCCTTGTTGCTATGGGGAAGAGGCTGATGACCTCAGAAAAGGGGCACTGGGGCTGTTAGGGAAACACACCCAGAAGAAGAAGAAGAAGAAGAAGAAGAAGAAGAAGAAGAAGAAGAAGAAGAAGAAGAAGAAGAAGAAGAAGAAGAAGAAGAAGAAGAAGAAGAAGGGTAACGTGGGCAGACCCTCCCAATAAGGTTATCCTGCAGTGTCCCGTTCCCTATCTGGTCTGCCTCGAAGGGCTGCCTCACAGAGGCTTCTGCTGCTGCAGGAGAGAGCATGGGGCACGGGGTCAGGTCACCTCAGCTGCCCCCTTCAGGGCTGCAGAAGATAATGGGGAAGGGGAGGCTGGAGTCAGCTTTGCAGGGAGACCCACTGCCCTGGAGCCTCTTCCTTCCTTCCTTCCTTACTTCCTTCCTGCAGCGACCGGCCTGGGCTTCTCCAAGCAGGGCAGAGAGGATGATCCGGCTGATGGAGGGCAGGGCGACCCTGGCCAGGTGGAGGCAGCTGTGCAGCAAGTCATTGGCCAAGTCCAGACTCAGGTACTTTGGCTCAGCCGCAGTGGACCAGCCTGATATCTGGTCACCAGGTGCATTTAGCACACCTGTTGGTCAGAAAGAGGCCACGGGACTCTGCCCCGTAGACTGACAGGCTTTGCTTGGTACGGTCAGCAGCAGGGGCGGGGGCGGGGAACGTGAGCCAGATGGTGGGAAGAGGGTTGCTGGTGGAAGCCCCTTTCATCGACCTGGGAGGGAAGACGGAGTCAGGCCTACAGAAGCAGCCACAGCTCAACGATTTCTGCCCTGAAATTTGTTCCAAGGCTACACACGCTGTAAAACACACAGGAGCCCAGGTTCACACAACATCTGTGCCTGGCTTATTTGGGGCTCCATATGAATAAAACCAAAGAAGATGGGGGCCTAAATGAATCTCCCCAAAGATGCCTGTGAAAAAGCCAGTGGGGAGCAACGGAGGGCGTCTGGCATCCTGGCCAAAGACTGGGCGAAGAGCCCCAGGAGGGCTGGGGAAGTTTGAATCTCTGCTCCAGATCGAAATCCTAAGCTCTCGGCAGTTCGAGGGGTTGGCAGAGGCCCATTCCCGCCTTCCAATTGGATGGTGTCTCCTTTTGCAGGCTGCTGTCTCCTTCCTATTTTGTGACCAACCAGAAAGTAAGATATTCTAGACTCATCAAGAAGGTAAGGAAGACCAGCCAACGAGATGGCTGCATCTCCTCTAGAAGCGGCTTTGACCATCTAGACCGGGATGGGGAAACCTCTGTGGCTCCTGGTCCGGGGGCACCCTGGAGACAGACCCCACCTGAAGAGAGACTGGGGCGAGTGCTGCAGGGTGGCATCTCCCAGAGGGGGAGGGGGCGTGCTCTGTGCTCCCCACCAACTCCGCTTTCTGACCTTCAACACGTGTGTCTGTCTGTGAGAATGGCAGAGAAGGCAGGACCAGACTAAATAGGAGTATTTTCCGCCAGGAATCAACATCGTTTGTGGAAAACCTATTCAACGGACACTTGGAGACGAAAAACCTCCTTCCTTTCCCCTCAGGTAAGGGGGTCGGGGCAGAGAGAAGGGATTCGAGGGTGCTGCGAGGCAGGACAGCTGACCAGACCCCGGGTGTTCGGGGCTGGCCGTGAGCCTCCTGTCCTGGCAGCCTCTCCGTCGCCCTCAGCTCTCTCACCGGAGCAGACCCAGGTCTTGCAAGCCATGGTGGACCCCTGCGCCCGATTCTTTGAGGTAAGGCCAACTGAGGTTTTCCTCCGCCCGAGCCCCCCCGAGAGAACGTCCTGGCTGGAGGGCTGTGCTGGCTCTCTTTCTGTCCGAACACCTGCAGGAAGTCAACGATGCGGCTGCGAATGAAGCGCTGGGCAGCATCGAAGAGGACACCGTGGCAGGCCTCAAGTCGATGGGCTGCTACGGGCTGCAGGTGCCCGAGGAGCTGGGGGGCATCGGGCTGACCAACACCCAGGTGAGGCCCTTGGGAGACTCCTGGAGGGAAGCAGGTGGTCCTCCTGGTCTGTCCTCCCCCACCGCTGGGGGTTGGGAGCACCCCCACCCGTCTGCGATGCAGAAGAGGCAAGCTCCCTCCTCCCCCGTTGCTCCCTGGGCCAGCATCCAAGGGAGGAGGGCGGAAAGGCTGGCCAGGGCCCTCTTCCTCATTGCTGCTGGCCGGGGGGGGTGGTGGGAGACAAAGGGACTAAGAGGAAAGATTCTTTGCAGCTCTGGGCTGTCCTGGGGGGTCCCGGGTGCTCTCTGGGCCTGGCTGTTTCCTTGCAGACTTTCACGACCCAACTAGGGAACTAGCACTAGAAGGGGGGACGGGCGGGCTTGGCCTCTGTTTATAAACAGAACAGGTGGTCCCAGGCTTACGACCACAATTCAGCCCAGAATTTCTGTAGCCAAGCAAGATAGTTGTTAAGTGAGTTTTGCCCCATTTTACAACCTTTCTTGCCACAAATCTATTGCCGCAAAGCTATTCTCCAAAGCACAGGAGAAGGCAGGACAAGAAGCAACGGATGGAGACTAATCAAGGAGAGAAGCAACTCCTTGCCTCCAGAAGCGGAGAATGCTCCAACAATGGAAGTTTTTAAGAAGAGACTGGACAGCCATAGGGTTTCCTGCTTGAGCAGGGGGTTGGACTAGATGACCTCCAAGGTCCCTTCCAAATCTATATTTATATATTTATATTTATTAAACTTAGATACCGCCCTTCTCCCGTAGGACCCAGGGCGGTTCACAAGGCAATTAAAACAACATTACAATACAAAAATTAATAGCAATTAAAATAGATTAAATTTTCCTTGATTAAAATCTAAAACCCCTATATCTCTAATTAAAAACCCAATTACAATAAGTTAAAAAATTAAAAAATCCTCAGTCCTGGCCGGAAAGCTCAAAGAGCCAGGTCTTCAGGTCCCGGCGGAACGAACGAAAATCAGGGGCAGTCCTGAGCTCCACAGGCAGCTGGTTCCAAAGGGCAGGCGCGCCCACAGAGAAGGCCCTCCCCCTGGGTGTTGCCCGCTGGCAATCCTTTGCCGGCGGCACCCTGAGAAGGCCCTCCCTGTGGGAGCGCACAGGACGAAGGGAACTTGATGCCGGCAGCAGGTGTTCCCTCAGATATCCCGGACCCAAGCCATTTAGGGCTTTGTAGGTCATCACCAGCACCTTGAATCTCACCCGGAGGGCAACCGGGAGCCAATGCAGCTCGCGGAGGTGTTATATGGGAGTATCGGGAGGCCCCCATCACAACTCGCGCGGCTGCATTCTGCACCAGTTGAAGCCTCCGAGTGGTCCTCAAGGGCAGCCCCATGTAGAGAGCATTGCAGTAGTCTAACCAGGAGGTCACGAGCGCATGAGTGACCGTGCACAAGGCATCTCGGTCCAGATAGGGCCGCAACTGGCGCACCAAATCTACTACTACTATTATTATTATTATTATCATCATTATTATTATTATTATTAAATGTTAAATCATTGCAGCTATTAAGTTAATCACATGGTTGTTAAGTGAACCTGACTTCCCATTGACCTTCCTGGTCAGAAGGCCGCAAAAAGGGATCACGACACCCTGGGATGCTGCAACCATCATAAATACAGGCCAAGCGCCCGAATACTAATCACTTGTCCATGGGGATGCTGCAACGGTCGTAAGAGTGAAAAACGATCATGTCACTTTTTTCATTGCTGTTGTAACTCCGAATGGTTGTAAGCCAAGGACTGCCTGTAGGTTTAGTAGCGCCTTGATCTGGGTGCTGCTTGACTGCCTGCCTGCTGCTGCTGCACCCTGCTTAACAACCCAGAAAGAATCAAGCAAGGAACGGCCCAACCGAGGAACAAGCCAGGAGAAAACCGCATTCCCACCAACGCTGGCGGGGCAGCCGCTGTGTGCAAACAGAGCGCAAAGAAGGCTTCTCCACCTGAGCACATGTTCCCTGGTCAGAGACAGCCAAGCTCAGAGAGCCCCGAGGCCAAGGATGGGGTGGGGTGGGGGTGGGGATGGCTGAGCCGCCTTGCAGCCCTCTGACGCTGTCTTCCTCCTCCTCCTCCTCCTCCTCCTCCTCCTCCTCCTCCTCCTCCTCCTCCTCCTCCTCCTCCTCCTCCTCCGTGGCAGTACGCTCGCATGGTGGAGGTGGTTGGGATGCACGATCTCGGCGTGGGCGTCACCCTTGGTGCCCACCAGTCTATTGGCTTCAAGGGCATCCTCCTCTTCGGAAACCAGAGCCAAAAGGAAAAATACCTCCCCAGGCTGGCATCTGGTAGGCTGAGCCCCCCCCCTAAAAAAAAGCACATTGGCTGGGTGAGGGGCCTCCCATACCGAAGGAACCAGGTGGAGGGATGGCTGTACCCGGCCTGAGCTGAGCCAGGGAGGGGCAGGAGCGGGCCCAGATCTCAACGCACAATGTGCCTGTATGTGTGAATATCTGCTAGGTCTGGACTCTTGCCCCCCCCCAAAAAAAACATGGTTGGAAGCAAGTTAGCCTCTTGGCACCATTTCCGAAGGCCAGAGAGCTCCAGGTGGAAGGAGGGCGGGGAGGGGGGGTCCTTGGCGGGCCCTTGGCAGGGCTGCCCTCGTCTCCCAGAAAGACCGGGCTCCCCTCTTTCTCGTCCCAGGCGAGGTGTACGCGGCCTTCTGCCTGACCGAACCGTCGAGCGGCTCGGACGCAGCCTCCATCCAGACGGTGGCCGAGCTGAGCCCCTGCGGGGGCTTCTACACGCTCAATGGGAGCAAGATCTGGATTAGGTGAGGAGGAGGGAGGGGGGCGCTGAGTTGGGCAGGGGGCCACCAGGCTGGTCGCTGGGCTCCATGGCTTGTGGCCAGCCGCTAGCCTAGTCCTCCTCACCTCCCTTCCAGCAATGGGGGCACGGCAGAGATTTTCACAGTGTTTGCCAAGACTCGCATCAAAAATGTCACCACGGGGGAGGAAAGGGAGACGATCTCGGCCTTCATTGTGGAGCGAGCCTTTGGGGGGGTGAGCAGGTGAGTCGAGGGGCCCCTGCGAGAGCGGGGGAAGGTGCTGCAGCCCTGGGCCTTCCTTCCCCTCCCTCATCTGTTCTGAGACTCATCACTGTCCCCTCGGGTGTGGGAAGAGGCTGCTGCCCCTGCAAGCCCCCCTACCCATCTAAGGGAGAGAGGGAGGGTTGCCCAGCTGAGCTGGCTCTGATCTGCCCTGGTCCCTCTGTGCCCTGCAGCGGCCCTCCGGAGCAGAAGATGGGCATCACGTGCTCCAACACGGCCGAGGTGCACTTTCAGGACGTGAAGGTGCCCGTGGAGAACCTGCTGGGGGGGCTCGGCAGAGGCTTCCAGGTAGCCATGCACATCCTCAACAACGGCCGCTTCGGCATGGCTTCAGCACTGGCCGGCACCATGCGTGGTGTCCTCCTCAAGGCGGTATGCTGGCAAGGAGGCCGCCGTGCCTGCGGTAGGGGGCCCCTCCCCTGGGCCAAGCCCCCCCCCCCGAGGTTGCTTACTCTGGCTCTGTGCAGGTGAACCACGCGGCAGACCGGCAGCAGTTTGGAAAACCCATCAGCCGCTTTGGGGGCATTCAGGAGAAACTGGCACACATGGCCTTGTTGCTCTATGTGACTGAGGTGAGTGTGGCCGGCTGGCCCCCCCCTTGGGTCCCCCCCCTCGGTCTTGGGTGCCCCCCTCCTGGACTTTCGGCCAGTATAAAATCGCCTGCAAGATGGGCTTCAGGCGGCTGCCACAGACTCCCCATTGTGGGGGGCGGGCAGAGCCTGGGGGGGCAGGGCCCAGGTGTGAGGCTGCCCAGCAGTGCCCTGCCCCTTGCAGGCCATGGCCTACGTGCTGAGTGCCAACATGGACATGAAGGCGCCCGACTACAAGCTGGAGGCGGCCATCAGCAAGATCTTTGCCTCCGTGAGTGGCTTGGGAGGGGGGCACCCCTGCTTTCCAGGAGGGTGAGCAGCAGCTGTGGAGGCTTGCCCTGGTCCCCGGTGGGTGGGGGGCAGGGGGGGCTAGGCGGCTGGCCACTGGCACCCTGCAGTTTAAGTGGAGCACCGTCTGGGCCGGGAGGCTCCGACTGGCTCTGGGCAAGTCTCCGTGCCCGGCCTGCTGGCATTTGGCCGCAGCTCCAGGGCCTCTTGGAGCCGGGGCTGCTGACCCTTCCTGGCCATGGGGTGGGGGTGGGGGGCTGGGCCAGTCAGCCTTGCTGTTCGTGTCCCCAGGAGGCGGCCTGGACTGTGACCGACGAAGGCATCCAGATCCTGGGTGGGATGGGGTACATGAAGGTAAGTCCCGCTGGGCTGGGCGGGGTCTCCTGAGTCAGGAGATGGACGGACTCCTCCCAGGCTGGGTCGGGGCCCAGCAGGACCCCCTTCAGGCTGCTGGTTTCCCTGGGCAGGAGACCGGCGTGGAGAAAGTCATGCGTGACCTGAGGATCTTTCGCATTTTTGAGGGCACCAACGACATTCTGCGCTTGTTCGTGGCTCTGTCAGGCATGGAGGCAAGTCAGGCCATCTCGGGCAGCCAGTGTGGTCCTCTCGGGCAGCCCGTCCAGGACAAGCAGTGCCCGAAGCGCTGGGATCCCCTCCCCACCTTGAGAAGCCACTTCTCGGGGGGGCTTTCGGAGAGAGCCCCCTTCAGAGTCAACCTGGCTCTTTGCCCTCCCCAAGGCTGAGCATGAAACCTTTCCGCTCCTTTGCTGCTCCAGCTTGTGCAGCCACCCTCTTGCCCCCCCCCCCGGCACTCAAGCAGCGGCCTCCCCCTTAAAGCCCTGGCAGAGCGCCCACCCTTTCCTTGCCTGGGTGCCCGGCCGAAGCACGCTCTGGTCCCTGCACACTTGCCGGGCCAGAGCATCCCTTTCCCTGGAGCTCAGCCATCCCACCCTGGTGCCCTAAAGTGTGTGTGTGTGGGGGGGAGGAGTTCTGACCACTTGGGGAGGCTGCCCCAGGACAGAACGTGCTCTCTGCTCTCAGTATGCTGGGCAGGCCCTGAGCGGCCTGCGCAAGAACCTCTCCGACCCCCTGGTGCACATGGGATCCATCTACAAGGAGGTGGTGATACGAGCGAAACGGTGAGGCTCCCTCCCTGGGGGGGATCTGGGGCTGAGGAGGCTCTCCCATTCCGCAACAGCTGCACTGAAGAACCCCCCCCCCCGTGGCCCTCTCAGGGCTTCCAAGGTGCCGCTCTGATTCCCCCCCCCCGTGCCACATTCCTATTCAGCAGATCCCCACTTTCTCTCCTGCAGCAAAGTTGGGGTCCCCACTGGCCAGACGCTGCAGGGTCTCGTCCACCCAGAACTGGAGGACTGCGCTGCTCTGGTGAGAGAGCCAGGGGAGGCTCAGCACGGCAGGCAGCTTCCTCTGGGTATAGTTGGCAGCCTAGTAGCTTTCTCTGTTCCGGGCGCCCGAGCTCCTGTCCGAAGGAGCCTTCCATGCAGCTGGGACCCTTCCAAGTTGCCGGGGGCCTCGTCCAAGGGCCCTTCTGGACGGAGCTCTGCTCAAACCCTTTCCTCTCTGGACCCCCTTCCAGGGCTAGAAGATGCCCTGAGGGGCTTCCAAGAGCGGCTGCCCTCCTCCAGGGGTGGCTCCTGGGTGTCCCCAGGAAAGAAGCCAAGATGGCTTTCCTACACGCCTCCTCTTCCTCTGGGGGCAAGCAGGCGATGCCCAAGCCCCTTCCCCACAGACGCCCCACACTGGTGCCTCAGGCTCAGCCACTGGCGCGAGAAGAAGAGCTGAGCAAGACATGAGGGGGGTGGGGAACATCTGGAGGAGAGGGCCCTTGCCTTGGGGATCATGGGGCCACATTCAGCTGAGGGCCCCCCATGTCTCTCCTCCCCTGCAAGGTCACCAGAGCCGTGGAGCTGTTCGGAGAGGCCATCGAGAGTCTGCTCCTGAAGTACGGCACAGCAGTGACAGGTACAAGCCCTGAGGGGAGCGGCTCTGCCAGGCGTCCTGGGCACCCATCGTCCCCACTCCCTCCTGGGGCCCAGAGGCTCCCTCCGCTGGACTCTTCCAGAAGCAAGGCTGATTCTCTCGGGGGTGGGGTGGGGGTGGTGGAAGGTGGAATTCACAGCCCCAGACCAGCCAAAGTGACAGATGTTTCCACTGTGGAAATGTGTGTGGGGGGGCTGCTCTGCAGGACCCACAGCAACATTGGGGGTGGCTGCAAAAGAAGCTGGACGTCACCCGGAGGGAGGTGCAGGGTGAGAGCTGCCCAGGGGCCTGACTTGCCCTTCCGGGATTCTCCCCAGACAAGCAGTTCCACCTGAGGCGCGTGGCAGATGCTGCCATAGACACCTATGCCATGGCCGTGGCTTTATCCAGGTAGGAGGAAGGAGGGGGGATGGGATGGGAAGCAGGTGCCTGTGAAAGGAGCCTCATCTATCTCCCCTTCCAGGGCCAGCCGCGCCCTCTCCCTGGGCCAGCCCACCGCTCAGCACGAGAAGCTTTTGTGCCAGACGTGGTGTCTGCAGGTAACACAGACAGGGGCAGTTCCCGGGCTCCGATTGCTCTTGGGCAGCACTGCTTGCCTGGTGGGTTCCTAGTTTGGGGGGGGCTGCTCGGGGCCCTGCCGGCTTTGACTCCCTACCTGCTGCCCCTTCCCCCTTGCAGCCTGCTGGCCGTCTCCTCCCAAGCTATGGGGCACGAGGCAAGGTGTAGCATGACAGCCCCTGCTTCCCTCCTACCAATGGAGGGGTTAGGCTTCGGCAAAACATCTGGCAGTAGCCACAGCTTCCTGTCAGCTGTCTGGCTCTGACCTCAGCTGAGGGCCTTCTTAGAGCCCAGACAGATCAGCGCAGAAGCCACATCAGGGACCCTTGCCTTGTGCTAGGCTTGAAGGGGCAGCCCCCTCACCACGGATCACAACTCCTCTGGCTGGCCTGAAGGTGGGCTGCGCCAGTTGATGCCCAGACTCCTTCCCCCTTGATTCAGCACCTCTGAGAAGAGGGTCTTCAAAAGGAGGAGTTGGGGGTGACAGTGTTCCAATATTTGAGGGGCTGCCAAAAAGAAGGGGGAGTCCACCTCTTCTCCAAAGCCCCTGAAGGCAGGACAAGAGGCAACAGATGGAAACTAATCAAGGAGAGAAGCAACCTGGAACCAAGGAGAAATTTTCTGACAGTTAGAACAATCAATCAGTGGAATAACCTGCCTCCAGAAGTTGTGCGTACTCCAACACTGGAGGTTGTTAAGAAGAGTTTGGGCAGCCACGTGTCTGCGGTAGCATAAGGGGGTTGGACTAGGTCCCTTCCACCTCTGTTATTCACGGGGATAATAGCGTGGCTTGCACCCTGTTGCCAGAAGGGAACGTGGTGAGACCCTCCTACAAAAACACTGCACAACCTGTCTTCCATTTGGGGGAGGCTTTCTCCCCAGCGTAGGTGGACTGATCCAGGCTTCTCTCTCTCTGCATAGGCCTTCCAGCGAGTGCAGGCATCTCTGCAGGAAGCCAAATCTGCCAGCTGGGAAGAGGTCTTCACCAGCATGAAGCTGATCTCGGACGCCTTGGTGCAGCACAGGAGCATCGTGGCTCCCCACCCTCTGGGTTTTTAAAACTGGGTTTTATTTAGCATGGAACCAAATAAATGCTTATATGATCCTTCTACTAAAGCAGTCTTCACATGATTTGCTGGTGTCTCTGTGCTCTTGTCGTTGTGTGTGGGCAGCTCTTCACATCTGGGGAACTGAC
Organism: Vipera ursinii; assembly: GCF_947247035.1. NCBI lineage: Eukaryota > Metazoa > Chordata > Lepidosauria > Squamata > Viperidae > Vipera > Vipera ursinii. Next base: position 208,848 of record NC_139518.1, read on the forward strand.
TGACTGGCGTTCAAGATGAAGGAAGTCAGTTCCCTTGCTCAACGCCCCCAAAAGTCCCAATCCTGCCCCAAATGCAAAGCAGCACATACTGGAGAAAAGCCTGCAGCTCCTGCTGGACACTTTTTGGATTATATGCTATCGAGTTGGTGACAACTCTTAGCAACCAGACTGCAGGGATGCAGGGAAGCTGCTGTTGCTGGGATGCTGCTGGTGAAGCTGGGCAGAGGCTGCTCCTGCCCAGGGTTAGCGCCCATGAAAGAAAGACACAGAGATCTCTCGGGGAAAGGGCCCCGCTGCTCCTGGGATGCACACTGGATGCTGGACACTGAACCACGAGGAGCAGTGGACCTTGTTTATTTATAGCAAAAGCAACCAATCACATTTTATTGTTATTCAAATAGACCAATCATGGTTACACATGTGTTCTTCTAAACTATCCTAAAAGGACATAGGTGTTAGAGGTAGATTCAAATACAGTAATGACCAATCATTTGTAGGAGGCGTCAGAATTTGCCTTAAATTGAATAGCCAATGGTGTGGAGGAATACTGTGACCATGCCCCTATCTGGCTGCAGCCAAATGGCCTCTCCTAGGTTCCTTTGTTTTCTGGGTTTATGGCTTACTTCCTTGCACATGGTTCACTGACCTTATCTGGCTGTAGCCAAATGGCCTCTCTGGGTTTATGGCTTACTTCCTTGCACATGGTTCACTGAAGACTTTCCATGGTAGAAAAGTACTAGCCAGAAAAGTACTAGCCAGCTACATGTATAGGAACAGAGATCATGGTTATTCCAACATCTCCTCCGTTTTTGTTTTAAATGCAGAATTTGCATGTTCCACTTCAAAGTTGAGGAGGGATGGGCTCTTTAGAGACGCACCTTCGGGAGACTCAAGAGGCGAACAAGCCCAAAAGGCATTTTTATTTTCCTCTTTTAGGAGACAAAGGAGTCTCTAGTTCAAATTGAGCATTAGGCTCTTCTGGATCCTCCTGGGGAAGGGATTGATACTTACTGTACCATAAAGAATTAATTTGTTTAACAGCTCTCTGTTCAGCTATCAAAGAAATACTGTTAGTAATACTTTCGATAAAGATAGGATACTGTTAGTAATACTTTTGATAAAGATAGGCAAGACACAAGGTAAAATAGTACATCCTAATACAATCATACTAATAAAAGCTACAATAGCTTGTAAACCAGGTACTTTGGGAAACCAGGAGCCAAATAATTCCTGAAAGTTGAAACCATTTCAAGTTTGGACAGGAACATGAGCTACAGAGTTCACATTGTCCCTCAGTCTGAGTATTAGTGGCGACATGGATGATGATGGTAGACTCGTTGTTAACAACAGGTTATTCCTTCTGGGTCCATGCGATGGGGCAAAAACAGTGTGAAAAGAGTCATTTTTGACTGGAAGCAATGTCAAAGGTGTAAAGAACGGGATGGGATAGCTGGTGAAGTGGAGTTGACATCTGGGGTAAGCTTTCAGATGGAATTGTGTTTTAGTGGCATCAGTCAGTGGTGTAAGAACAAAGCTGAAAAAAGTCACAAACCATGCTGTCATCTTTAGTGGGGTCTGCAGTTGTGTTTGTGGAGGCATGATACGGACGAACGTGGCGACCTGGGATCCACAGCACTTTGTCTGGCAGCTGGACTGCAGCGTAGCCTCTGCCCCAGGTGAGAAGGTCTGCAGGGCCTTTCCAAGTTAGGTCTGGAAGTTGGCGATACCACACTTTGGGTTTAGGCTGATCTGCAACTAGAGATGAAAAATGCCGCTCTGCGGCTGTGGTTAAGGGATGGCCAGTCAAGTTTGAAAAGTTCAGAGTGTGGAGGCAAAGGTTAAGAGTTTCTTGCACTGCTGGGAGGTTGGGGCTTCGTTTTCCCCCGTTCTGATTTTTATAACGATCTAATGCATGTTTCAAAGTTTGGTTAGCCCTTTCCACCAAGACTTGGCCTTGGCTATTATATGGAATTCCAAATTTGTGTGTTATTTGCCAATGATGACAAAATTCTGCCATGGCTTGACTGCTGTAGGCAGGGCCATTATCTGTTTTGAGTTCTTTTGGACATCCCAGCATTGCAAAGGTCCGAATACAATGATTAATTACATGTTTGGTGGCTTCACCCCTTTGGGGGGTGGCCATGATGAATCCTGAGAAGGTGTCAATTGAAATATGCAAATACTTACATGGGGCAAATGGTGCATGTTGTGTGACATCCATTTGCCAAATTTGGCAAGGCTCCAATCCCCTTGGATTTACACCCATAGGAATTGCAGTTGCTTGTTTGCTGCATGTTGGGCACTGCTGGCGAATTGCAATTGCTTCTGCAGCGGTAATGCCAAACTGCCTCTGCAAAGCTTTGAAATTTTGATGGAAATATGAATGACTTTCCCAGGGGGTGAGGGGTTGCAAAGAACAGGCCGAGGGTCCGGAGGCAGCCTGATCTGCAAAATTGTTTAGGCTAGTGCTGATTAAGGGAGGGAAATTCTCCCAGATATCACCTTCTATCAATGTGTCCTGCACAAAGACACAAAAACATCAAAAACAAAAAAAACAAAAACAAAAAACAACTCCACAAAAAGATCAGAGTAATTTCTTTTGGGTGATGTTTAACTAAAACTCAAAGAATTCAAAAAACTTGTCCAACAAATAATCTCTCCTCTTTCGAGTAAAAAAAAATGCAAGCTGAAACTGCAAGAGTTGGCATCAAGTTTCACATCCACCCCCCTTTCTCAGACTGGAATTCTAAGCAGAGGGAAAAAAAATGGTTAAAAGGACCAGCCACCCCCCCTCTTCTGGCTGTCTCTCCCTTTCTCACTCTTAAAGTAACAGAGTGGGGTTGGGGGGGGGGTAAAAGAAACTTTACAAAAATCTCACCACCAAAAAAAAATAGTTTGCTCTCCTTTACATGCATTTTCTCTCACACATCATCCATGGCTTTTACAACAATAGAATCTGCAGTTTACTGTCCCTTTCACAGCCTGGGACGGGGTGAGGGGTGGTAGGTGGGTTTAAGGGCTAACACACTCACATTTACATATCAGCAAATTAACTCATTCACTTCCATTCTGACTGCTTGCATAAACAATTTCACATACAAAAATTCCATTTCATACTTTCTCCAGACAAACCATACATTGTTAAATAAGACCTTTTTGTTTGGTGTTATCAGAGAGGATTTTGACCCTCTTCCAAGTCTTGGAAATAACACAGAACAACACAGACAGACATATATACACAGATACTATTATAACAAAACAAAACACACATATCAATTTGGGGTTTTAGGCCAAAACAATAATCCAAAGAGCTAGATTAAAAGAAAAAGATAGAAGAAAAACTTGATTTTATTTCTTTGATTTTTCTTTTCTTTAGGTTACAACAACAACTACTTTCCTATTCTTTGATTTGGTAGACCAGAATTGTCAATTTAGCTTGGCTCGGAGCCTGCAATGGGAAGCTAGATCTCAGACAAGTCCAGGCAGTTGAAATCAACAGGCGCGCCCCTGGACTTTACTGAGAACAGCTCGCCCCAAGAGGCTCTTTCAAGCCCCACATAAGCCAATTTTAACAGGAGTTCATTTCGGGCATATTCATTGTCTATTTGCCTTGTATTTTCTGAGGTGCCCTGCTGAGTTTCTCCCGGCTGAATCCTCATAAGGAGGGGGAGCCGGAGAAACTGAAAAGGCTTAATGAAAAAGAGAATCAGTGAAAAGTTCAGAGGGGTTAGAAGCATTAAGAGGAAAAGAAATGTCAGCCTTTGTTGTCGGGCTGGCTGACTGCCCCCCCTCTAGATTCCCTGCTGGGAACCAGAAGAGGCGTGGCCAAACAGCACGCGATAATCAGCGATGGTCATATGAGTGCCAAGGTAATCAATAGTTTTTGGAGTCAGAGGAGTATAAACAGGTTGTACAAAAGTGACAGGATAGGCAGCACAAGCTTCTAAATCCTCTGGATCTAATAACCCGGAGGCATGAGCTGCAAGCATAGAGTGAACAAAAGGTGCCCCTTGAGTGGGGCGGGGAGGCGGAGGAGGGAGATTTGGAGAAGGAGGAGGAGGGAAGGGGGGAGGAGTGGGTTTAGGGATAGTGATGGCAACAAGCTCAGAGGCTTTTTCCTCTTTGTCAGAGGGAGAGACAGGCACAGCAGGGGAAGGAGAAGAGGCAGAAGGAAGATTCTCCGGAGGCACAGCAATAGGAGGAAGTTTCTCTGATTTTTCATAGGGTGGGGGCGGCACGGAGAAGGCCAATGTTTCGCCGGTCCCTCCTACCTGGTTAAAACATGCATAGTGGAGAGTTAAACATTCCATTATGATCCTCCACAAGTTTAAAATTTTTAATTTGGTCCATGTAGCCAATTTGAGTGATCCCTTTTCAGGATATTTTGGGCATTGTTCCCACACGTGCTTGCCTGTTTTAAAAGCAGCCAATTTCCTGCCATTATCAATTAATTCCCTCAACTCCTGCAGATACGCTGTCTGCTGTTGAGAGAATTTTCCACCCATACTCACGAAAATTCCTGCGTCTAGCAACGGACGAGGATGAGTCGCGGCCACCGTCGGGCGAATGAGTATAGATGGCTGAAGACGTATTCCACAGAATCACATCGGGGTCACCATTTGCAGGGATGCAGGGAAGCTGCTGTTGCTGGGATGCTGCTGGTGAAGCTGGGCAGAGGCTGCTCCTGCCCAGGGTTAGCGCCCATGAAAGAAAGACACAGAGATCTCTCGGGGAAAGGGCCCCGCTGCTCCTGGGATGCACACTGGATGCTGGACACTGAACCACGAGGAGCAGTGGACCTTGTTTATTTATAGCAAAAGCAACCAATCACATTTTATTGTTATTCAAATAGACCAATCATGGTTACACATGTGTTCTTCTAAACTATCCTAAAAGGACATAGGTGTTAGAGGTAGATTCAAATACAGTAATGACCAATCATTTGTAGGAGGCGTCAGAATTTGCCTTAAATTGAATAGCCAATGGTGTGGAGGAATACTGTGACCATGCCCCTATCTGGCTGCAGCCAAATGGCCTCTCCTAGGTTCCTTTGTTTTCTGAGTTTATGGCTTACTTCCTTGCACATGGTTCACTGACCTTATCTGGCTGTAGCCAAATGGCCTCTCTGGGTTTATGGCTTACTTCCTTGCACATGGTTCACTGAAGACTTTCCATGGTAGAAAAGTACTAGCCAGAAAAGTACTAGCCAGCTACATGTATAGGAACAGAGATCATGGTTATTCCAACACCAGACGGGTAGATTTTCTCCAGGACAATCAGTCCATTCAACAAAGCGTATTGACTTAGAAGCAGCCTATAAGCCTGTAGAGTCAGATCAATTGAGGGACCGACCACATCACTGACAGCCGGCCACCTCACCCAGCTGTCTCATGTGACCCCCAAACAGGGTCACCTCTCCCCCACGCAATCTTTGCACCATGTGACCTGTCAACGTCAGGGCCAACCGACCACATATCACACAAGACCATTTAAAAGCAGAGGATTGAAACAACATGCTTTAACTGAAGTTCCACTGATGATGTTTAGCCTGATGCCAAAATGTTCAGAAGGCAAACAGCCAGCTCGGTGACCCCCCACATGAGTCGGGCCGGTTCCTCCAGTTTAACATCCACCAGCAATTTCCCTGAAAGAGGCCGAGTGAGGCAGGGGCCATTAACTGCCTGCAGGTTGAATCCAGTCCAGTCCAGCCGGCTTAGTTGGGTTCAGCCCGCGCAACAGACTTTGGTATGCTGGACTGTTCATCTCAGGCAGGTCTGTGGCTGCTGAGCATCCCGAAGCTCTTCAGCAAGGGGAGAAGCCTGTCTAGTCAGGCAGAGCCTTGGAAGGAGGCCGTGCCAAGCACAGAGCGGAATTAATACTCCTCTGTGTATTAATGGTTCACCTGTGGAGACGGTTTCTAGCATCAGGTTTCTGGGTGTGCAGCTAACGAGTAGGCTGCCTTGGTCATTCAACACCGAGACACTGGTAAAATTTTCTGAGTCGCATGGAAAAAGCACATCTTCCCCTCTCCGCTTTCTACAGAGGAAGGATCGAGAGCATCTTATCACACTGAAGTATTGTCTGGTTTGGAAGCATCCCTGCTTCAGGTGCGGAGTGGTGAGGACGACATAAAGGGTGATTGGCAGTTCCCTTCCATCCAGGACATGGTATATAACGTTGTTTCAGGCGGATCTGCAGGATTGTCTGGGACGCCACATGTCAGGCCTGTTTTCCTTGTTCCCCACTGGGAAGAGGGGGCTTCGTGGCACCTGAAGCAGAACATCCAGATTCAGCCGCAGTTTTGTTCCTTACAGTGTAAACTTTGTGAACTCTCAAGCTTCCTCTTTCCACTCTGAATTCAAGATGGACAGTGATTAATACAATCTCTTCTTTAAAAACTTCCAGTGTTGGAGCATCCACACCTTCTGGAGGCAGGTTTTTCCACTGGTTAATTGTTCTGTCAGGAAATTTCTTAGTTCCAGGTTGCTTCTCTCTTTGATTAGTTTCCATGCCTTGCTTCCTGTCCTGCCCTCAGGTGCTTTGGAGAAGAGATCGACCCCCCCCTCTTCTTTGGGGCAGCCCCTGAGATGTTGGAAGGCTGCTATCGTGTCCCCCCACGTCCTTCTCTTCGTTAAACTGGACAGACCCAATTCCAGCAACCGTTCCCTGTATCTTTCAGCCTCCAGCCCTCCCCGATCGTCTTCGTCGCTCTTCTCTGCCCTCTTTCCGGAGTCTCCGCGTCTTTTTCACATCGCGGGGGCCGAAACTGGATGGCGGATTCCGGGAGGGGCCTCACCAAGGCCGTGTAAAGCGGCATTAGCGCATCACGTGATCCCCCTCCCCCGACTTCGCCGCCCCCCCACCAAGGCCCCCGATCCCCGCCCCCTGCCCCACACGGGCTCCCCCCGGGCGGCCTTCGGACCCCCCCCGGCAGCCCCTGCGACGGGGAATTCTGGGCCGCTGAGCCGCTTCCCCCTTTGGCGGAGCCCGGGAAGCCCCCTCCCCCCTCCCCCCTCCCTCCCGCCTGGCCGGCGGCGTCTCCGGGGGTCGCGGGGGGGCGGGGCGAGAGGGGGAGGGGCCACCCAGGCCTCGCTGGAGGAGGCGCCGAGGGGCGGCGGAGGCGGGGCCGGGTCTCCCGGCAACGGCGCAGACAGCGCCTTGCCCGAACCTGGCCGGCGGAGGCGCGTTCCGCAAGCGCACGTGCCCCCCCTCCTCTCTCGCCCCGCCCTTGTGACGACAGAGTCCTGCGCCCGGGCCGCGCATGCGCAGGCCGCGCGTAGGGCCCGGGCGGAGGCGGCGATGGAGGCTCGGGGCTCGGCGGGCGGCGGGCGGCCCGTTAAGGGCATCCTGAAGAACCGCTCGGGCAGCGGCAGCGGCAGGGGCCTCGAGGACCCCGAGGCGCTCCCGCAGGCCCCGCCGCTGCCGCCCGCCGGGGGACGCCTGCAAGCGCAGCCCAGCGGCGAGACCCGCGGCGAGGAGCAAGGGTGGGCCGCGGGGGGGGGAGGAGGGGGCGGGAGCGGGCCCCTCCCCCCCGCACTCAAGGCCCCGGTAACCCCCCCCTCCCCTCCCCCCCTCTCCCCGGCCAGGAGGAAGACGCAGAAGTGGGACGAGATGAACATCCTGGCCACCTACCACCCGGCCGGGAAGGACTACGGGCTGATGAAGATCGACGAGCCCAGCACGCCCTACCACAGGTAAGCCCCCTCCCCTCCCCCCTCCCCTCCCCCCCTCCCCTCCCCCCCTCCCGCTGCTGGCGGCGGCCTGACGAGCTTCCCCCCTTCTCCCCGCAGCCTGAAGGAGGAGGAGGACGCCGGCAGCGACGCCGAGGATAGCCAGGTGCCCACGGCGGACCTCCTGGCCAAGAAGTAGGTGTGGGCCGGCGCGGGACCCTGGCCCGAGGGCGGCTCTGGTCGGGAGGGCCCTGTGGGGGGGAGCAGGAGGCTTGGCCTTATTGCGGGGCGCGAGGCGGCCCCCCGGCCCCGCTCTCCCCGCTGAGGGTGGGCCCGGGGTCTCCCGCCGCTCGAGGGTGCTGCGGGAAGGAGAGCTGTCTCCAACCCGGCGTGGTGGCCCGATGGCAGCTCCGGGTCCGGCTGGTTTGGGGCAGGAGAGGGGAGGGCTTTCTTGCTGCCTCTGCAGGCCAAGGACCCGGAAGTGATTTTTGTGAAGGACGTGAAGCAAGGCAGCCCTGATTGGCTCGCCCAAAAGGTCACTTGTGGCTTTGGCCTCTTGGTCGTACCTTCTTCCTCCCTTCTCGATCCAAAACTCTGATGAAAAACTCTCACCTTGATCCTCCCCTGACCAGAAGAGTATTTTATCCCTTCTTCTTCAAAAGAAACAATTTTATTTATCAACTTCATGGATGAAGGGAGGGAGATGAGCAGTAAAGAAATATAAAATTTAAATAAAATAAAGTTACTAATCAAATTTAAACAGCTACCCATCTTACTGAAGGCAACTTAATGCTTGTAAGAAAGTTCTCCGTGGCTTTGATTAACTCTTGTCTCTCGTTTCTGTAAATCCGCTTTTATAGGTCTCCACTGCTACGGGTATCTTTAAAAAGCCTTGTCCTTTCTCCTAATGTATATGGAACTCCCTGAGCACCTATGTGGGGATGTCCGCGATCGCCTTCATTTAGGCATGTCTGTCTTCTTCTGTGGGGCAATTAAGGGGGGAAAAAACCCTCCTTATTTGAAGTTCATTTCCTTGCTCTGGTTAGACTCTCCAGTGCAGAATGCTCTCCTCTTCCTGGATGCAGTTCTTTCAGATCTTCTGGAGACTGGACCACGTCTGAATGCTCTTACCCAGGCTGAACACCGCCAGGCTTTCAATGCCTAATCCATTTGCCTTCCCGATGATTCTTAAGGTCTGCTTCTGTTTCCAGTTCTCTTAAAAAAGAAGCACTGCTAATAAGGAGACAGATGGGGTTCCCACAGAATAGAATAAAACTAATGCCCAGGGACGTGGCGTGGTGCGTCTTGTGAGCTTTAATCGTAAACAAACAGTGTGCTTTTGTGTGAGGTCTCTTGTTCGAATCCTTTTTAAGTATAGGTATCATTTGAAACAAAAATTAAAATTTTGGCAACACATTCATTTTTACTGCTGCAATTCTTCCCAATAAGGATAGTTGTATTTTTTTCCAACCATCTAACTCTTTTTGTGTTTTTGACCATAACAATTCATAATTATTCTTATATAACTTAACATTTGAAGCTGAAAGGTAAACCCCCAAATATTTAGTCTTTTTAACTATTTCAAATCCCGTTAACTCTTCTAAAACAACCTTTTGTTCTATAGTCATATTTTTAGACAATATTTTAGTTTTTTGTATATTTATCTTAAATCCAGAAACTTTCCCATATGACGTTATTATCTCCATCAACTATACAACTGAGTAAGTCGGTTGACTTACTGTAATAACCAGGTCATCCGCAAACGCTCTCAGTCTATAATCCTGATCTCTTATTTTAATTCCCTTAATTTTATTTGAGTCTCGTATTTTAATCAATAATGTTTCCAGTGTTAGAACAAACAGCAAAGGTGACAACGGACACCCCTGTCTTGTACCCTTTTCAATACTACATGTTTCTGTCAAACTAGTATTAACTATTATTCGAGCTGTTTGCTTCTGATATATTGCTCTAATAGGTTGTAAATTTTTTTTTCCAAAATTCCATTTTCTCCAATGCTTTAACTAAAAATTGCCAATCCAATTGATCAAAGGCTTTTTCAGCATCCAAAAAGATCAGCGCTGCAGAGACCTGGTTATTTCTATCCAAGAATTCCAATAAATCTACAATATGTCTCACATTATTCTTCATTTGTCTACCACTTATGAATCCAGTTTGATCACTATGAATCACTTGCTGCATTACCTTCATTACCTTTTGCAGGATTTCTTGATTGACCAGCAAAGAGCACTTTCTAATTCTGAACAAATAAAATCCTACGTACAGTGCTGTTTGCATGACCAACACCCCTCAATATTATTCTAAACAAAAAATGCATAAGGTCTTTTTTATTTTTAATTCAAGAGCGACTTTCTATTTTAACTTGTCAGACTGGAGTGTGCCTGGGAGCAGCGGGGAGGAACTGAAGCTTTTTCGAGTGGGTTTCCCCTTCAGCTCAGCTGCCAGGCCGGCCTCCCGGGCCATTAACCACAGGTTCCTCTCCGGAGTTCCCCAATTTCCTTTTAGTGCATTCTGTCTTGAACTAAATCCGCGGCTGAAATTGCATTTGCTCATCCCCTTGGCGGCTCTTCCTGTTTCAAGGAGCCATGCCGCTCATTTCGTGGTGACTTCATTGCCCGTATCGGCCAGGAGGCCCCTGAAGGCGTCGTCCGGGGAGGCCGGCTCCCCGTCCCTCCCGGGTTGTGGGCAGGCGGCCTCAGCTCAGCGCTCCCCTTTTTCTCAATGCAGGTTGGCAGCCGCAGCAGAAGGACAGGGCCCCAAAATCTTTGCAAGGCAGGAGGACAGCAGTGAGGAGGAGGAGGAGGACGACGAGGTAGACCTGACTCCGGAAGAATTGGGTAGGTGGGGCTTTGCGGGTCACACCCAGCCCGTAGGTGGTCCCAGTCCAGCCTGGGTGAGGGGGGAGGGCAGCAGCAGCTGAGGGAGTGACGTCGGTGCAGTGCTCCACACGGTCCCAGTTTGTCAGGTGGCCCTTTGGGGAAAACCAGTCGCCCATCCCTGCACTAGACCCCAATGCCGTGACGTCCCTCAGCAAGGGCTCTCCTGGGAAGGACGGGCTGGGGCGCATTGCGTTTTTATCACAGTCCCCAGATAGCCATAGAAATGGCCCACTGGGCGTGGCAGTCTAAGAATAGGGCAGGCCCTCTTTCTGGCCAGCTCCCATGTGTGTCCCCACCCCCCACCCCCAGTCTTGCTCGTTGCAGGGGAGGGTGGGTGCAGTGCAGTGCTTCTCTCTTGTTCCTCCAAAAGGGCTCTGCGACTCTTGCACACACAAAGCAACACGGAGGGTCCAGTGGCTTCTGACACCTCCTCCTCCGCCTTCTTTCCAGGCCTGAGGCATTTTTTCTTCAGGTGGCTGCACGTCAGTGTTGCAAGGCCAACTGGTATGGCTGGCCTCTGCATAAGTAATTACGCTTTGCATTTGATGAAGGGCTCTTCTGCTCCCTCCGTCCCCCCCTCCTGCCCCCCCCCCGGAGCTTTTCAGCTGTCAGAAAAGGCAGGCGTCCCTGCTGAGCATCCCCTAACCTGGCTTGTAGTCATTCCTGCAACGATACAGAGATTCCCCCCCGTCAGTCTGATTGCACTGGATTGCAACTTGCATAACTTCAGTGGAATGAGATTTGTGGCTGGTGCCATGTTGAGTCGCATATTCTGTTTCTCCTGGTACAGAGAAAAAGAGGCAGTTTGAAATGAAGAGGAAGATGCATTACAACGAAGCGCAGAACATCAAGCTAGCCAGACAGCTGATCGCAAAGGAAATGCACGGTGAGGCTGCCGAGGTGGAGGAGGAGGAAGATTGTGAGGAGGAGGAGGAAGACGATGAGGATGAGATGCAGGATGAGTGTAAAACAAGCACAGAATCAGGTGAGGCCTGGGACTTGCGGGCAAAATCCTTTTAGCTTGGATCCCACGATGGCTGGGCTGGTCACCCCTCCCTCCCTCCCTGCTGCCGCCGCCCTGGAGCCTCTCGCCGTGTGCCCAGATTCTGTGCCATGTGGAAGAGTCTCTTGGCTTGTGCCAGGCCGAGTGTTAGAAGCCTTGGTTTAATGTCTGCTTGCCGGCACGTCCCATGTCTTCTAAATGTCCCCCTGCTTTGTCCCTTCCATGGGGCCGTCTTTCTCAGCTGAGAGGGAACAGTGGAGGGCAAGGTGGAGACAGTCAGCTATTCTCGCTTTTTTTCCCTCCTCGTCTCTCGGTTTGCAGGGGAGCCTCCATTTGTGCCAGGAAGCAGGCTGAGGCGGTGCGGACGGACCCTTAGCTATAGGCTGCTGGTGGGCTTGCCTTCTGAATGCAAAGCCTTCCCCTTTGTGTTAAGGAATTTGTTGTGCAGAGGTCTCCTTGTGCTACCAAAGAGTTGCACAGACAAGGAAGGGTACTGAGAGCAGCAAGAGTCACACAAGAGTACACTGAGTTGTAAAAAACAAAATGTAGTTTACTTTAAGGTGGTGTAAAAACAAAAATGCACAGTCAAAAATAAACAGTCCAGGTCATAAACAATAGCAACAGTCCAAGAAGTAATCCAAAATACAAAGTCTTCTTACCGGTCCAGAGGTCAATACACAGTTCAGGTTTACAACAGTAGTAAACCAACGGCAGAGCAAAAACAGTAATAGTAGAGAGCAGTGAATTCAGAGAAGCTACGTTCCTAGCTTCCTCTCATGGCCATGAGAACACTTACACACCCATTGGCCAATTAACAACTTAAAGACATAGCATTATGGTTAATATATTTTCAACCCAACATTGTAGGCTAACACCATATGCCTAACACTTTGTATTTGCATTCCAGCTGCAGCAGCAGGCCAGAAACAGGGCGTCTCCTTCTGCATCAGCTTCCTTTGAGCCTGTTGGTGTCTCCCGGGGGGGGGGAATCCCTTCCTCCCCGGGGGTCCCTTTTGGAGAGGGAAAGAGCTTTCTCCTCCAAGACCCTTCCTTGGCTGGGGTGTTCTTTGCCTGAATAAATTGACCGCTTCTCTTTGAAGTTCCAAGAATGGTGAATGTCGGGAGGGATTCAAAAGGAAACCTGGGGTGCCCTGTGTCAGCCGCCTCTAGTTGAATAATTTGCACCCAGAGTCTGTCAGCTAAACTTCTCCTTTGCTGTCAGCGTTGTTGCAAATTGGGCTAGAAGCGTCCTCAAACCACAAGGGTGTAAGAAAAAGTAGAAGAGCAGCCTCAGAGACAGCAGGCAGGGAACGGGAGGAGAGTGGGGCAGTCCTCTTCCCTTCTTTGCCAAGGGAAGACAAGGCAATGCTGGCCTGTTGGGAAGCCAAGGTAGTGCTGGGGAAGCACTCCCAGCTACTTCTTGGGTGGCCTTCGGCAGCGGCCTGCGTGCACAACTCAGCCGCACCTTAGGGAGGACGCAAGACCAAAGGTGGAAACGGTCTGAGTAAGCAGTAGGAAAAAGTTGGGGTCTTCCTCCTCCCTCCTGCTTCTCAGTAGAAGCGGGGAAACACCCCCCCCCCACACACACACACACCGCCTCTTCCAGACAGGGGCAGAAAGATCCAGTTTTACTTTTTTGTCTCTCGGTGGGCTTTTTTGGATCAATAACGGTTGATTTTCTCAGGTGGCCGTGTGAGCTAAAGGCTACTACGCTTGTTACGAGTCTGCCAGAAACGGCTTCTTGGATTTTTTGGCTTTTACATATGTTTAAATGTTTAATATCTGGCTGTGGGCCACAGATATATCATAGAATTCAGCTGCTCTAACAAGAATAGAAAAATCTACCTTAGAATCCAAAGTTCTTAACTTTTCCTGAGTCTTAGTACTGTGATGTCTTTCTGAAACATTCCTAGTCAGTCTTGATCTGGACAAGATCTTTGCTTTACCTTTCATCCAAGAGTGGGGAAGGGGCTAGAGGTTTTCTTTGGGGTCTTAAGGGACCAGCTTATCAGGGACTGTCCAAAAGCTGCCAAACTATTTCAGTAAAAAGATACAGCTGTCTATCTTGAAACAGCAACTCTGGGTGACTTAACGTGGGAGTCAAACTCTGTGAAATCAATCAATAGCAATGATAACGCAGCAGCCAAAGACAAGCAGCCTCCATTTCGGGCTCCACTAACCTCCCAGGAAAACAGCCGTGTGATTGAGACTTTCCAAAATGCCAGCAGAGACGGGTCTTGAAGGACTGCTGGATGATATTCCCCTGCTGGAGGAGGCCCCTATGTCGAAAGTGGTGGGGCGGGTAGAAACAATCGGATTAATAGCTCACCCTTGTGCTGTGAAGGGCTTTGTTCACGACAACCATCATCGTGAATTGCCGCCTTAAGCACCTGGGCAGTCAGTGCAGCTCGTAGAATAGAGGTGCAACATGGGCGTACCAAGGTGTACTCACAACCGCCCGCCTGGTTCTGGGCCGATCCCACTAAAGCCTCCAGTTGCTTTTCAGGGGTGGTCTCATGTAAAATGCAAGAAGCCCCTCGGAGATGACCAGGGCAGGAGGTGAACCCTTGCAGCCTCTTCACAGGTGCTGGCAGGCTACTGGCTAGTCCAAAACTTGGGGTCCCGCCTCTCTGGATGTCAGAGGCTTCTGCTGTGAGTCGGGCAAGCGCCCTGGGCCTCGGCTCTCCTCTGCTGCCTCTGAACGCTCCTGCAGGTAGAGCTCGGGGATACAACGCCCAACGCACCTTTGGTGACGCTTTTAAAAGCCTTTTTCCCTTCTGGAATCGAAGCCTTTAACTTCCTCTTCCTTGGGGTAATTGTGGGTGACTCGAGGTGACATGGCACAGAGGTAAATAGTCCACATGTAGTCTTGAATTTTGGATTAAAAAACATTCAAGAAAGAATACTAAAGCGGAGGCGTCTCTCGTCTCCTGATCAGCCTGCCGTATATCACAGTCTCTGAGGGGGCCTCTTGAGTCTGACCCACTCTGTGCTTCCCGCAGTGGGGCGCTGAGGGTGATCCCGCCACCCCCTTTGCTCCGCTTGCAGGAGCCGTGCCGCTTCCTTTGTGCTTCAGGGGAGTCAGTAAATCAGAGTCTGGGTAGGCAGGCCTTTTCTTCCCAGCGCAGCGTTTGTCCGTGCGGGGGTCAGGCTTGTGGGATCGGCAACAGCAGACACTGGTGGTGGGTTGTATGCTTTCTGCCCCTTAGGGTTGTCCGGAGTAGCAGTTGGAGGTAGATGCTGCGGTCGGGCAATAGCAGATCATTTGATCCCCTACAGCCACGTCCAACAGGCAGATTTTGGCAATGGAAAGACCATTTTAACCCCACTGGGAGCCCAGAAGTCCCGAATGGGGATGTGGTGGTGAAGGGTAGCGTGTGCCTTTAGGGATGCTCAGTTTGCTGTGTGGATTTGCTCGGGAAAACCAGATATTCCACCTCATTTCAGGAATTGGCACGTGAAGGACTAATAAGTCTGAATAAGACTGAAGGGGTTTTAAGCTTTTTTAAACATTGTTTTAATTGTTTGGGCTATAAATAATTTAATTCATTTTAATTCTATTTTATCTTAATTTTATATTGTCTTTTATATGTTGCCCTGTAAACCGCCCTGAGTCCTTCGGGATTAGGGCGGTATAAAAAAAACTAATTAAATAAATAAATAATAAATAAATATGGATTTCTTGATTTCCACAAGAAGTATTAAGAGTTCAAAAACTAGGAATGTGCTGTTGAAACTTAACGTGTGTATTTTTAAACAGCCCAGCAGGGTTCCCTTCCACTAGCAAGCCTCTTGGTCTTCCTCAGAGACCACAAAGGGCTGTCCCGCCGCTGGGGTGCCTCGTGTTGCCTGCTGTGACCACCCACGTCTGCTCTTCTCTTTTTCCCCCCACAGTACCTGCTCCTAGTGACCCGCTTGAGAACATGGCACACAGCCTAGAAGAAGTCTGCTCAGGACTGTAATAGCTCCCAAAGTCACCCTTTTGTATTCCTTGCCACCTCACCCTTCTGCAGGTCTGTTTCAGCAGGTTGGCTTGCACTTTGATATTTGACAAAAATGGTGGTGATCTCAAGGTTTTCTGTTTGGCGGTGAAAATGTTGCTGACGTGGCCGGTTCTGGTGGTCACAGAAGAGGGTTTCGTTGCTCATCTGCCGAAGAACACAGCGTGGGGGAGCGCCAGTCAGCCAGACCCTTTGGTGTCACCCCTTTCCTTGGTTTGAACCTCTGGACAAATACCTCTTTTATTGTGCTGTAGTATTTGAGTACACACAAAAATCCCCATAAGGGCTCGATGTTAACGTGCCATACTGCAGCCAGGAAAAGAACGAGCCTCTTGGCAACTGACGAGGCCTTTTGCAAAAGGGTTAGCGGGAGAGGGTCTTTTTATAGCCTTTCCCCTTCCCCTCCTGCAGACTTTAGCCGGTCCGGAGGGGCAGGCGGTCCTTGCCGCAGCCGCCAAGAGAGAAAGAGCAGTTGGATGTGGCTTTCCCAGCTGCCTGCTCGGAGGTGGGAGTGGATCAGCCTGTCTCAGGAGCTGCCGTACCTTTTTTTTTGTTCGAGTTGGCCAGGATTGGGAACACCCCACGGGGGGGGGCTCTTTCCACCATCAGAGCCTCTCTGCTTCTCAGGGTGCCTTCCCAACGTGGTCGAAGACTGCCAGCCTCTAGAAAATAAAGTTAAATGATAGCGCCCGGCAGCCAGAGCACGCCTCTTGAGACACCGGCGTGGCAGACAGAATGCGCAGCCACCTGCTTTTGTTTCTTAACTAGAAGAGGCAGCAGTCCCACAGCCCTCTGGTATCCTGTGATCTTTTTTCGGTAACCTCTCCACGCTCCCTATGTCCTAAATGAAACTGAATCAAACAGTTGTTTTGTAGTTTGCCTTTGTGATTTTCTTAAGATTTGGGCTTTTTAAGCCTGGGAAGAGGGAGGGGCATCTGTCGGTCAGCTAATGTTTATAAAATTATTTCGAATGTTCTAGCATGCTGAAATTGCCTAGAAAATACCCAGGTTGTGCTACTGAAGTTGCTCCTTCACTTCTGGATTCCGTTTCACTGGCTTGTTTCCTCCATGTAACTGCTTTATTAAAAGTAAAGAAACCACCGAGCGTATTTTTCAACAAGCAGATCAGGGGAATATCCCCTCCTTGGGACAAAATGACTTGAGACTGAAACGGTGGCAAAATCCCCGTAGGCGGGTGACCTCGCTCTGATGCCCGGCACCAACGGACCGCGTTCCCCGGCCGGACTCTGCTCTACTCTTCTCGTCTTAGATCAGGGCCCCCAACCCCCGCTCCACGGACAGGCACCTGCTGGGCGGTGCAAATGCAGGCAGCAGGGGAAACCGGGCCCCCTCCGGTCTGCGGAAAAACCTCTCCAGGGAGTCTGGAGCGCCTCGCCAGGCCTGGGCCCGAACGGAGGCCCCCGCAGTAGCCCTGGCCGGCCGGCTTCCACGAGCCCTGCCGATTTACTTCTGGCCCCTGCGGCCCCGCCCTGGCCGGTCAGGGTGGGGATCTGGGTCAACCTGCAGGCTCCCACTGCCCCCCCAGCACCCCTGCGAGGAGGAGCCGGGCTTTTCTGGCGGGGGGGGTCTCCGGATTTAGCTGCTTTATCAACCGCCTCCGCCGCTGCGAGGCGACTCTGAGCTCACGCGGCCGACCTCGGGCGCGCGCTCCGGCTGACCGCAAGGGGGCTCGGCTGGGACACCCAAAGGCCAGCCCGGTCGCCGGAGCCCGCCGGAGCAGCAGAGGGAAGCGCCGGCTGGGAAGGGGCGGGGCCAGAGCGCTTCCCTCTTGGCGGGGGCCCCGGAGGGGGAGGAGGAGGAGGAGCTCGAGGGGCGGAGGGGGCCGCAGCCGCGCAGCCCGCCGCTCGGGATCCCCGCCCGCGCGAACGAGGCGCTGTTGGAGGGGGCCGACGGGAATTGAAGTCCCAGCTGCCGGCCCCGCCTCCTCGCGGGTTGGCGGCGCTTTGGACAGATCCGATTGGGCGGTCGTCCCTGGCGGCCCGCGATTGGCGCGGAGGGACGGAGGCCTCCCGCGGTTGGGTGCCGGCTGCGCCCGTCACGGCTCGAGAGGGCGGCGTGCGGAAGCCCTCCGCTCGGCGGCCCGGATTGGCTTTGGGGAAGCGCCCGCCCCTCTCCCGGGGTGGGCGGGGCCGCCTCTGCCCCCTCCCCCCCGCGTCCAGTCCCGCGGAGCCGGAAGCGCGGACGCGGCGTTCGGGATGCGGGTGGCCGTCGACTTCGAGGAGTGCCTGAAGGACTCGCCCCGCTTCCGGTAGGCCCCTCCGCTTCCCCGGGCCCGCTTCCTCTGGAGGCGCCTCTTGGAGGAGGGCCCCTCGGCGTCCCCCGGCCCGCCCGCCCGCGCTCTCCCGTCGCCGCTGCGGAAAGCGCCGGGGGTCCCGGCGCCCAGAGGCCGGGCAGAGGGCCAACCGCATCTGCGCCGGGCCGCAAAGGCTCCCTGGCCCCGCCGCACCCCCCGAATTGGGGAGGGGCATCTCCAAAGGGGGGGAGCCCCGAGTGCCCCCCAGGAGGGTCCCGCTCCCGGCGCGTTCATCGGGCGGTGGAGAAGCGGTCCTGCTCCGGGCTTCTCCCCTGGCCTCGGCCCGGCAGGAGCGCCCTCCCTTGCCCCGCCACCCCGGGGAGGGCGGCCGGGTTGGAGCGGGGCTGATGCGTCCGTGCCGCGCGAGGGAGCCGCGGAGAGGAGGAGGAGGAGCGGCCGCTGCTGAGCATCGGACTCCGAAAGGCCCGGCTTCAGCAGCGGGAGGAGAATCCCCCGGAGAGGGATCCTGAAAGCCTTCCGTCGGACGAGGAAGTGACTCGAGCTGCTGGGGGTCCCCCAAGGCTCTCGGCCTCAGGCTGGACGGTGGCTTCCCTCCGCTTAGGACATCGGTGCAGCTCTGATTCCCCCTTGTGAAAAATTTACTTGGGTAGTTAACCGTTGGGACTTTTCCGGACTGAAGGCAGCGCAGATCAGTGCTGATGAAATCTCACGTCCCGTCTTGCAGGGCTGCCCTGGAGGACGTCGAAGGAGACGTCACTGAGCTGGAGCTGAGGCTGGACAAGGTGAGCAAACCCGGCTCTGGGACCGAGTCGAGGGTCTCCCCCTTCCCCACTGGGGGCAACGGAGCCCTTCCGGATCGCCCACCCGCCTTGGCTTTTCCTTCTGCGTTTTGTAACTCTTCTGTGCAATTCTGGGACTTCTGTCCTCACGTGGATGGGCTATTTGCTGGGCTCCTCCGCTCCCTTTGGCACACACCGCTTGTGTTTCCCTCTGTGAATCCTCTTCTGGAAGGAAGTTTGGCTCAGAGGAAGCCTCGCGAAATAGCTGGCCTGGTTGGCAGTCCCGTTTGCCATGAAATGGATGGAACCCGGTCTGCCAATTTGCACGAGGGCAGCAATTTGCATGCCTAGCTTTAGAATTGGACGCGGCCCTCCTATCCTATTCTCGACATATGTTCAAAGCTTGCCTTCATTTTGCTGCTGAAGCTGGGGTGCCGTTTGTGGGAAGTATTTGCAAATGAAGACCTTCCTCCATAAAACGGTGCACATCCAGTTAAATAATGGGTAGAAGGGGCCTGGCTTATTGATGATCATAATCGCTATGGCATTTTGATTAGCAATAGCAAAGCAGCACTTAACAAAACTGAAATATACCAGCTGCAGCCAGGCAAAGGCCTCCTGGCCACAATTTCCTCCTTGCTGGCCTTGCAGGAGCTGCCAGTACAAACCACTCTTTCCCAGGGAAGACAGGGTCCTCGAGAACCAACAAGGGGAGCGCCTCAGAATCAGCCAACCTGTGGACTGCTCTCCACTCCACTCGGGTTTAGCCTGAGCCTTTTCAGCCGGTGAGCAGCCGCTCAAGACTTCTGCATTTCCAGGCTGGCGCAGGGTGGAGACACTGAGTAACGTTTGTTATCTTCTCCATGTTGATGACTCCCTCCGACTTGTGAGATCTGCTCTCCAGCAGCTGCTCTGCCCCTTGGGAGCCGCTGCTCTCCTGTGTGCAGGAGAAAGAGGTGTGAGGACCGCAGGGGTGGAGGAGGTGCAGCTTTGGCTGAGGCTCTGGAGCTCTGAGCTTCGTCTTTTCAGTTCTGGGAAGTCTCTTCCCCCCCCCCCCCCCCCGCCTACGGGCTTCCTGCAGGCCAGCTGGAGGTCTGAGGATTGGAGGTAAACGCTCCCCCTGTGGCCCATGGAAGTGCAGCCTCCGAGGGAGTTTTTCCCCACTTCTGCTTTCCGTGCTGCTCACAAGTCTTGGATAAGCAGTTCTTTCCCTCAGTGGTGACAGGGCTTGTAGGCCACACCATTCACACTCGCCCAGAAGTAGGCGAGCTGGCAGGCTGCCAGTCGTACTGCCAAAATGTCCGTCCTTAATCTCTGGGAAGCTTAGAAGGGACTGGCGAGAGTCCTGCCCCACTTTGCTCTCTGGGGAAGGCATTCAGAAACGCAGGCAGCTTCTTCCTTCCTCCTGGCCCCTGGAGCCGGTCTGGAGAGGCTTTGCTGGGGTGGGTGGGGCTCTTCCAGGGACTGCGCTGCTGCGCTCAGCTGAGGGAGGGAGTGTGGGGAGAGGAGGGGTCAGCCCTGGTCGAGAGAGGAGCCGGTAGGGACGCCAGGGAAGTCGGGGTTTTGTCCCCCGTTTATAAACCTGCCAAAGGGCACCGGGCCCAGGAGAGAGCCCTGTTTCCCCGCTGGTGCCGCCTCCCCCAGTGCGGATCCTTATGGACCGCTCTCGAGGAGGCTGTTCACCGCTGGCGAAACCATCCAGGGGTGGAATCCTGACCCCCTCTTGGCTCCGTTTCCTCCACGGAGGGAGGGGGGGCAGCCATGGTCAAGATTTTCATCTGCCTCCCCTTACTGAAGCCTCTAGGCTGCATCTGCCACAGTGACCCCTTGAGGTGCTGAGCTACTGTGTACAGTTTCCAAGAGGGATATTGACCCGCACTGCTGGGGGAGCGCTAGCAAGCAAGCGCCGTCCCAATTGTGGCCAGAGGCCGTCCGTGTTTGTCTGGCGCAAATGCAGAATCATGGGTATTCTGACGGGTTCCCCGCCCTGATTCAGAGGGGGTTAATTGGGGTACCCTCTCCTGGATTTGAAATGGCCTTTTGTGGCCTGGGCTGAGGTGCTGCTTAGGAGACTTGTCGGCCCCTGACTGGCCTCGGCCCCTGGCTTGTTCCTCTCTCCCCGCCTTGCCGTTCCTCTGCCAGCACGAAGGGTTTGTGGCCGAGCTGGGGCCGTTCAGGATAAGCAAATTGCATTGTTGCAGTCCAACAATAAGACACTGGACAGCTAGCCAGAAGAGCACCCGAGGCGTGGAGTTTCCGTGGCAAGCGGCCAATTGTCATCTCGGCTGCTCCCCTTTATCCAGCTCTGGAGCTCTGCTGGGCTTCTCTGCGGCAGGACGGCTGGTGGCTGCTGGATAAGTGAGGGACTCATCCGGGCTGCTTCTGCTGGCTGGGTGGGAGAGGAACTCTGGGACCAGGGCAGGCAGGGTCACAACCCCCAGCAGCTTTGGAAGCTGCTGTCTGGCACAGCAAGTGGATGTAGTCAGTCTAAATGTTGAAAAGGGCTGTAATAAAACTGATTTTTTTTTAAAAAAGCAAACACTTAAAGTCGGAGAGGGACGTAATTATTTATTTATTTATTTATTTATTTAGTTACATTTATATACCGCCCTATTCCCTGAGGACTCAGGGCGGTTTACAGGGAATTAAAAAATCCACCATACAAAGGTTAAAAAACCAAATTAAAAAATATTAAATTGACCCTGTATACTTAAAACCCTAATTAAAAATTTCTCCTCAGCCTGGGCCTGAGAGCTCAAAGAGCCAGGTCTTCAGGCCCCGGCGGAATGATCGGAGGTCGGGGGCAGTCCTCAGCTCCACCGGCAGCTGATTCCAGAGGGCAGGCGCTCCCACTGAGAAGGCCCTATCCCTGGCTGTCACCCGCCGGCAATCTCTCACCGGCGGCACCCTGAGCAGACCCTCCCTGTGGGAGCGCACTGGGCGAAAGGCGTTTGATGCCGGCAGCAGGTGTTCCCTCAAATAGCCCGGACCCAGGCCATGTAGGGCTTTATAGGTAATAACCAGCACCTTGAATTTCACCCGGAGGGCAACCGGAAGCCAATGCAGCTCGCGGAGTAGAGGTGTTACATGGGAGTATCGGGAGACCCCCATTACAACTCGCGCGGCCGCATTCTGCACCAGTTGAAGCCTCCGAGTGGTCTTCAAGGGCAGCCCCATGTAGAGAGCGTTACAGTAGTCCAAACGGGAGGTAACAAGCGCATGAGTAACTGTGCGTAGGGCGTCTCGGTCCAGATAGGGACGCAACTGGCGCACCAGGCGAACCTGTGCAAAAGCCCCCCTGGTCACGGCTCCTATGTGGTCTTCAAAATTGAGCCGTGAGTCCAGGAGGACGCCCAGGTTGCGAGCCCTATCGACGGGGGGTAACACCTCACCCCCCATCGTTAGAGGTGGAATAAGTTGGTTAACCCGAGATGCCGATATGCACAGCCACTCAGTCTTGGCGGGATTGAGACGAAGCCTGTTTCTCCCCATCCAGACCTGAACCGCCTCCAGGCACCGGGACATCACAGAGAGGGCATCGCTGGGTTGGTTCGGGGTGGAAAGAAAAAGTTGGGTATCATCAGCGTACTGGTGATACCCCACCCCGAAACCACGAATGATCTCGCCCAGCGGCTTCATATAGATGTTGAACAGGAGAGGCGAGAGGACCGACCCCTGAGGAACTCCACAAATGAGAGACCTCGGGGCGGATCTCTGCCCTCCTGTCAACACCGACTGCGAGCGGCCCTGGAGGTAGGAGGAGAACCACCGTAGAACGGTGCCTCCCACTCCCAACCCCCTGAGACGCCGCAGCAGGATACCATGGTCGATGGTATCGAAAGCCGCTGAGAGATCTAATAGGACCAGGACAGAGGAGCAAATTAGACTTTAAGACCCACAAAAGAATGAACTGGAAGGCTAGGGACGGGGAGGGGCGAACGGACGTTCCTCTACTAGCGGAGCGAAATGTGTCAAGACTTTCTTTGGGGGGGCTGGGAACCCCCAGATTGGCTGGCCATGAGAGGGTGGGTGGCCGGTCCCACTGGATGAAGCTCAGTGGCCACAGATCAATTGGTTATGTGTTAGATATGTTGATCCAAACGTCATAAATATGAGTCGGTTGCCAAGCGTCTGAATTTTCATCACTTGACCATGGGGATGCTGCAACAGTGTGAAAAATTGTCATAACTCACTTTTTTCAGAGCTGTTGTAACTTTAAACAGTCATTACCTGAACTGCTGTAAGTTGAGGACAGAGACAGACGGCGGGCGGGCGGGGGGGGACCGAGGCGCTCTCTGCCTGCGGTTCTCTTGCGAAGGAACCTTAGTTCGGCCTGGGCTTCCCCTCGGTGGCAGATGGATGAGCCACATTGCCCTGGAGTAAAGGAACTGGCAGGAGAGGGGAAGTTCTCCCTGGGGAGGGGCTTTTGGAGCCCAGAACGAGCAGAAGCCCAGGCTTAGCCCCTGGGGGGTGTCCTTGGGGAGGGTCCCATGGGCTGGCCTGGGTTCTCCAGAGCAGCCGAGAGTGGGAGCCTGCCTGCACAGGTGGGTACGCTGGACCTCCATGTCCCTCGGTCGCCTCCCTCTCGGGAGACAGAGATACCGGGGGGGGGGGGATAGATGGAGGGCCTGAGTTCAGCCTGGCTTTCCAGGGCGGGGCTGAGGGGTCTCGGGATTTTACCGGGAGGATAAAAGAGACCCAGCAGGAGCCACAAGATGCCCACCCAGAAAGGAGAGCGTGGCGGGAGGGCAAGAAAGGGGGGAAGCGGCCCCCAGTTTAGCAGAGAGGGACACGGGCCTCCCACTTCCATCCAGGTCTTGCTGGGGGAGGCCTGCCCCCCCCCAGCCCTAGGCCTGAGGGCGTTTGCTCTTCTTCCAGCTGGTGAAGCTCTGCATTGCCATGATTGACACTGGGAAGGCCTTTTGTGTGGCAAACAAGCAGTTCATCCATGGCCTCCGGGATCTGGCCCATTACTCCAGCAGGGATGGCCTGGTGGAGGTAAGTGGTGGTGGCGGCGGCGGGAGGCTCCCGTCCAGATCTGGGCCCTGGAGGGGCAAAGAGCTGAGCTCCAGGGCGGCCAGGTCAGGCCAGCCTCTCTTTCCCGGAGTTGCCTCCTCAGAGGCTCCGGCAAGGCCTGGCTGCTCCTTCATCCCTCCGTGTCCCTGGAGGCCTCCAACCGCCTGGCGAGTCCCTGGTCCCGAGTGCAGCCGTCAGCCTGGATGCTGGGGGTGTGTGGGAGGGAGCCTCTTGGGTCTTCAGAAGGAAATGCTGGGCCTCTTCCGTTGGGGGCTGCTCTTCATCCCTCCTTTTTTCCCTTCTAGGGCAGCTTGTCAAAGTTCTCCGACAGCCTCCAGGAGATGATCAGTTACCACACGGTAAGTTTTGGAAGCAAATCTCCTTGAGGCAGAAGGTGAAACGTATCTGATAAGCGAGTGGTTGGTTGTAGCCGCGTCTGGATGCCCTTCGTGGCCTTTGGGTGCCTCTTTTTAAAGTTACTTGTGAACTCGCACGGCAAGCGGTGACTCAGTTCTTCCAGCAGACTTCCTGGAACTCTGCTCTTGGCACGGGGCCCCTGCTGCTGTGGCCTCCCGTTTGGAATACCGCCCTGCCCCTCCCTCCAAAATGCAGAGGGGGGGCAGCCGGAGTTTTGAAATGTTTCCTTCATTATGCAGGCTTGTGGGAAAGGACGTCTCGATGTGGGCAGGAGCAGAGCCCAAGAGGGCCACGCTTCGAGTGGGGGGTGGCGGCTCTTAAGTCCCAGCTGAGCCTCCATTAGTGGGAAATATCCTTCTGCAACTCTCCCAAGTGGAGCCGACAAGGTTCCCTGAAGGGCGGAGCTGCTTGGGGAGAGAGCTGAGGCTGGGGGGGGGGGCGGGGAGGGTGTTGAGCCAGCGTACTGGGGTTTTGCTTGCGAGGCCCCCCCTTTGGTTGAAGCCATCTTGGGCTGCTTCAGAGCGAGTCCCCCTAGTTAAGCTGGCGGCTCTTCTCTCCCTCTCTGGCAAAGCAGAGCAGCTCGGAGTCCGCCAGGCTGCTGGCTGGGAAGGGGGCCCCAGGACGTCCCCCCCCGCCCCACGGAGGGCTCTCTCCTCCGTTGCCCTTCAGGGCTTCAGGCTCGTGTGCCTGGGGGTGGAGTAACCCCTTGTGGCCTGAGGTGGTCCTAGCAAGCCAGGAGGAAGGGCTGCGAAGTGGCTGAAGAGGCACCTTCTGCTCTTGGCCGATTTCAGCACGTTGCATCCGTAGGTTGGACTCGGTTTATTGCACTGCCGTCCGCTTAAAACAGTGCTGAAATGAAGGTTGTGTAAAAGCCAAGTAAATAAATCAAGAGATGTTGCGATGTATGATGACAATTTTTTTTTTAACCAAGGCAAATTGTAGCAGGCAAGTTTTGTTGTTGTTTTTGTTTTTAAATTGCGCTGTTGCCCACCTGGAGAGTCTCAGAAGCTTCTGCCTAAGAGCAGGAGGGGAGGCTGGCTGGGCTTCTCTCAGCCTGAGCTTTTTCCCCTTTCAGATTCTCTTTGACCAGACCCAGAGGTCCATTAAAGCCCAGCTTCAGATGTTCGTTAAAGAGTAAGTGAGCTTTCGTTTTTGCCAAGACGGAGGCGTGATGGGAGCCTGGCTTAAAGCGGGGGGCAGGCCCTCACGCTGGGCTGGCCCAAGGCTGGAAGTGCGGACGGTGCCCTGTCTCCACACACACGCACCACCCCCCCCGAAACGAGCACTCCTGGGCCGGGGGGGGAGCATTGGGTTTGGCCTTACCTCCCTGAGGCTGTGGTGCAGGTGTAGCCTGTTTGGCTTGGAGAGAAGCGAGGCTGCTCCCGTTCCCGGGTCTCCGAGGGGCTCCGGCAGGGCTCGGCTTTGCCTGTGCTGAGGCCAAGGGAGATGTTGTGCACGAGGGGGGAGAGGAGAGCGCAGGGCAGACGTAAGGACACCAAAAGTGCTGTGTGTGTGTGTGTCCGTGAACGTGTGTCCCACTCCGGTGTCGGTGCAAGGCCGAAAGCAGCACCTCGTTTGGGACCCCTTTCGTGCAGGGTGTGGCTTTGCCGGGAGTCTTCCAGGTCATCCTGGTGGGGGGGTGAGGGGGGTTCAGAGGTGGGAGGCAGTTGGATATTTTCCTCCAGGAGCTCAGGCGGCCCACATCCAGAAGCCCAGCCACCCGTCCGTTGCTCAGCCCGTTCTGGAGGGTCCGGAAGGCGCCCTCTCGTGGCCCTGCTTGCACCAGAAATCCCTTTTCTGGGCAGACAGAGGCCCCCGTCGGGGAAAGGAGTGGGTTCCCCCCCCTTGAATCCCGCTCAGGGCAGGGCTTTGTGGTGGGGAAGGCCTGAGGGAACCTGGCCGCTTCATTTCCTCCACGCGCACCAGAGACATACGGAAGTTCAAAGATGCCAAGAAGCAGTTTGAGAAAGTGAGCGAGGAGAAGGAGAACGCCTTGGCCAAGAACGCCCAGGCGCCCCGGAACAAGCAGCACGAAGTCGAGGAGGCCACCAACGTCCTCACCGCCACCCGGAAGTGCTTCCGGCACATCGCTCTGGACTACGTGCTGCAGGTGAGCCTGGCGCCGGCCCCATCCGCCCTGGGAGGGCTGGGGAGCCCCGGGTCAGGGCGGCCGGCCGGCGGGGACAGAGCGGGGGCTCCTGGGGGTCTTGCTCGATTTGGCTGGGGAGGGGAGGGGCGGGGAGGAGGAGGAGGAGGGTCTCATTTGGATGAAGAGGCCTCCGGGGGGGAGGGGGGAAGAGGGGGCTGGGCGAAGAGCGGTGGAAGTGGGGTCTTTGCCCCGAGGGGTCTTGAGAGGCGAGAGGGCAGCCCTGCTGACTGGTCAGTTCCCTGGCGAGGCTTGACCGCCACCTTGCCTTCCTGCTTTCCTCCTGAGCCTGAAGTTCCCGCTGAGCTTCCCTTGGGAGCAATGGGGAACTTTTCCCAGACCCCCCCTCCCCCCCCAGGGCAGGGGCTGCCTGCCGTCCACTGCAGGGGCCCCCCCCGCCCTCTTCTCTCCTCACCCAGTGAAGCAAACGGGCCTTTCTCTCTCTCCCAGATCAACGTCCTCCAATCGAAGAGGCGGTCGGAGATCCTGAAATCGGTAGGGGGTTTCACTGCACAGGGGAAAGGACTGGGGGTCCCACAGGTCTCCCCCGAGGGTGGCACCTACAACCCTCTTCTGAGGTTCTGCTGGACAACCCCCTCCCCCCCACACTTCCTTGTGATCACATTCGTGGTTTGCAGTGTCCCACAGTCACACGACTCTGGTTTACAGTGGTTTTGCCGAAACCTGGCATTTACTTCTGTTTTTTGGCAAAACCGCCCATAGCGACCCATTGGTTCGTGTTAGGAAAAGCTGGCAGTCGCTTAACAAGTGCCATAAATGAGGTCGCAAAATTGGGTTGGGTGGGTGGGTGATTCGATACACGGCCTCTACGACCTGCAGAGGAACTACCTAGCCCATTATCCCCGAAGTGCTCAAACTGGGGTTCAGTGCAGACGGAGGTGGCTTCCGCAGGTGTTTCAAGCGCCTGCCACCCTCCTGGCTCTGGAAAGGGGAAGGTCCCCCTGTCCCAGCCCGCCTCACCTGCCTCCCCCCCCCCCGCCCACAGATGCTGTCCTTCATGTGTGCCCACCTGGCCTTCTTCCACCAAGGCTACGACCTCTTCAGTGAACTGGGCCCCTACATGAAGGACTTGGGCACTCAGGTAACGAGGGAGGGACGGGGCTGCTGCAGGGAGGAGGAGGCAGGGCTGTGGGGGGGGAGCCCCGAGGGGGGAAAGTCAGCCGATGAGGGGACAGAGACTGACCCAAGGACGGCGTGTTTCTGTGGCCGGAGCACCTCCCCTTTCTTGCCTCCAGTGGGGGAGGCCAAGGCCCTCCCCTGCTCTCCCAGGCTCAGAGGATTTTCCTGCAACTGCTCCTGGCAACCTCGGGTGGGGTTGAGGTCGGTCCAGAAGTCCCCGGACCCTCAGCTGGCAGGCAGGAGCTTCGCGCCAGGCGCTGAGCAGAGCTCTCCCTCCTGCAGCGTGGCGAGAGCCCAGCAGTGCTGCCTCCGCTGCTGCTGCTGCTGCTGCTGCTCTCCCAGCGGCTCTGGCCAAGCAGCCGAGGCTGCGAAGGCTGCATGAGTCATCCTTTTCTCCAGCCCGAAGCGATGCGCCAGTCCAGCCGCATGTGCTCGGCACCCCGGGGCTCCCTGGACTCCAGCAGCCCCCCCTGAGAAAGGCAGGGGGAGAGGCAGAGCTTGACCCAGCACGGTGGGAGAGGGGCAGGGCCTCCTCACCTGTCCAGGTAAACCCGGGGAAGGGCAGCTCCCCTCGGGCGCAGGTGCATGAAAGCCAAGGCTCTGTGGCCTTCCTCCTTGTCCTTTCCGCAGCTGGACCAGTTGGCTCTGGACGCGGCCAGGGAGAAGACGGAGATGGAGCAGAAGCACTCCACCATTCAGCAGAAGGTACCGGAGGGAGTGCCGGCCGAGAGCACCTGCCCCGCGCGTGGGCTCTTGCGGGTCAGGGCACCTGCGTGCGGGAGATCCATGGAAGAGCAGCCTTGGCTGGGGAAACCCACCCACCCACCCTCGCCTTGGGTGGCCGCGGAGCAGATCTCCGTCTGGCCCTGTCAGAGATGGCTCTCGGTGGGGCTGGCGGGGCCAGGGCAGCCGCTGTTTGGAGGAAAGGCGGGGAGCCTTGCCTCCTCCACTGCAGGTGGGGCCAGGGTGGCCTGGGGAGGCCTCAGTCATCACCCAAGTTACCTGCCCCCCGGGCCCGCCCCCTCGGTGCCAGGTGCCATTGCCCTTTGGAGCCTGGATGTCCCTCTGGAGAGGCAGAGCACCTGCTCTCCGGGTGTCTCAAGCGCCGAGCAGCAGGAATGGGCATTTCCGTGGCTTTTGGCCAAGTGCTGCTTTGACACCCAGGGAAAAGTGTCCCCGGCCTGGTTCAGGGGCTCAGCCTCCCAGCCCTCTGCCCCGGGGGGTTGCGTGTTCTCCAGGGAGGGTCCTGGGCCCCCACCTTGAAGCAGGGGCTTCTGGTAGATCCTCCGCTCTTTTCCTGCCATGCTGGGTAAAACAGAAGTAACGGCTGATACCTCGCTGGCAGTTTAAAGTATTTATGCAGGGATCAATAAAACCTTGAAAACGGGAAAAGGAACAGAATAATCCTTCAGAGTGTGCTAAAGGAATGAAAATGTAATTTGGGATGGTTATAAAGGTTTAACCTTAAGGAGAAACAAAACATTTGAATTGTCCATATTTGCTGGATTCGATTCAGGGCCAGCCGGATCATGAATGGTTTTCCCCTGGCTCCGCTCCCAGCTGCCCCATTCCTGGTTTTCGTGAAGGCGAAACGGTGTGGTCAGTTCTGCCGTGAGGTTTTGGGAAGAGCAGGGGTGGATCCGGCACTTTGTGGGCAGGAAAGGAACGGGCACCGTGGTGCCCACGCCTAGCCTCTCTCTGCCTCTCTTCTGATTTTTATTTTCTTTTCCTTTTTCATGAAAAACTGGCATGCCCAGAGCAAAGCCTTGATCCCCGGAATTGTTCTGAGCACCACGCAAAGTAATCTGGATAGAGACCGCTAGGGGCCTGCCGTCCTCTCTGCAAGAAAGAAGGGTGCTTGGTTTCAAGACCTACAAGGTCACCCCACTCGGACTGTGTGACTTTGGGCAGTGCACAACGTCTAGACATACAGTAGAACAACTAGAATATAGAACAACTAGAAGCAAACAAAGTCATAACTAGTAACCAGCATGGGTTTGTCAAAAACAGATCATGCCAAACCAGCCTTATCTCATTCGTTGATAAAGTGACTAAACTAGATGACCAGCGAAATGCTGTGGACGTCGTATACTTAGATTTCAGTAAGGCATTTGACAAAGCAGACCACAACCTACTCCTTGGTAAGCTAGGAAAAGGTGGAATAGACAACATCCCCACCAGATGGGTCTGTAGCTGGCTGACAAACCATACTCAGCGAGTAGTCCTCAATGCTACTACATCCATATGGAGAGAAGTTAGTGGGATACCACAAGGTTCCATCTTAGGCCCAGTACTGTTCATTATCTTCATAAATGACATAAAGGAGGGAATTGAAAGAGAACTTAAATTTGCAGTTGACACCAAACTGTCAGGAGTAGCCAACAGCCAGAAGACAAACTGAAGATCCAAAATATCTTGACAGACTTGAACAATGGGCCCTATCCAACAAAATGAGTTTCAGTGTGGAGAAAAGCAAAGCTTTACATTTAGGCAGGAAATGTAAGGAGACCTGGCTTAAAAACAGTAACTGGGAGAGGGTTAGGGTTAGAGTCCTAGTGGAAAAAAGCTAATACAATCCTGGGTTGTATAAACAGGCATAGAATCAAGATCACGTGAGGTATTAGTACCACTTTATAAAACCCCAGTGAGGCCACACCTGGAATACTGCAACCAATTTTGGTCACCATATCACAAAAAAGATGTTGAGAGTTTGGAAAAAATTCAGAGAAGAGCAGCTAAGATGATCCAAGGCCTGGAGGCCAAAACATAGGAAGAACGACTGCGGGACTTGGGTTTGGCTAGTCTAAAGAAAAGAAGAAATAGGGGTGACATGATAGCAGCATTCCAGTATCTGAGGGGCTGCCACAAAGAAGAAGGAGGTCACGTTCACCAGAGCACCAGAGGGAAGGACGAGAAACAATGGTTGGAAACTGATCAGAGAGAGAAGCAACCTGGAACTAAGGAGAAAGTTCCTGACATGATATTCAACCAGTGGAACAGCTGGCCACCAGAAATCGTGGGCGCTCCATCACTGGAGAGTTTTAAGAAGGGACTGGACAGTCACTTGTCTGAGATGGTATAGGTTCTCCTGCTTGAGCAGGGGGCTGGACTAGAAGACCTCCAAGGTTCATTCCAGCTTCTATTCCTATTCTATCCTATCCTATCCTATCCTATCCTATCCTATTCTATTCTATTCTATTCTATTCTATTCTATTCTATTCTATTCTATTCTATTCTATTCCCTTATTTCCTATTCTCCTGTTCTTCTCTTCTCTTCTCTTCTCTTCTATTCCTATTCTATTCTATTCTATTCCATTCCATTCCATTCCATTCCATTCCATTCTATTCTATTCTATTCTATTCTATTCTATTCTATTCTATTCTATTCTATTCTATTCTATTCTATTCTATTCTATTCTATTCTATTCTATTCTATTCTACCAAAATGATAGCTGTCTTGCAACAGGCAGTTTGGGGGCCCCAAGAATGGCTCCTGTTACACCACTACTCTGCCAGCTGCATCGACTGCCGGTCTGCTTCCAGGTGCAATTCAGGGTGTTGGTGAAAGCCCCCCACAGCAGATGGGCCCAGGCTCCTTGATGGACTGTCTCACCCCCAGTGGGAATGGCCCATGCGGCTGCAGAGGAGGCATGCTGCAGCCCACCCAGTCGGGGAATTTCAGCTGGCGGGGTCCCAGAGAAGGGCCTTCTCCTCCGTGGCTCCTGCCCTTTGGAACATGATTATTATGATGATTGTTGTTGTTGTTGTTAAATTTATATACCGCCCTTTCCCGTAGGACTCAGGGCAGTTTACAAGGTGCTTAAAATATCAATACAAAAATAAAAAAAGAGGTGAGGTGGGCTCTTCCACAAGGGCTGGAAGAGCTGGCACAGCTGGCTGCCCTGCAGCCCCAGCGGGGGAGCGTCAGAGTGGAGGTGGTTGATGGATTAAGAAAAAATACCACCTCTACACACACACACACCTTGCACCCTAAGAGAGAATGACAGAATTGGAAGGGACCCTGGAGGTCATCCTAGTCCAACCCCCTGCTGGAGCAAGAGACCTTATACCATTTCAGACAAGTGGCTGGTCACTTCTTAAAAGCCTCTAGTGATGGAGCACCCACCACCTCTGGACGCAACTTCTGTTCCACAGGTTAATTGTCCTCGCTGTCGGGAAGTTTCTCCTTAATTCCAGGTTGCTTCTCTTAGCCAGTTTGCATCCATTGATTCTCATCTCGCTTTCCAGTACTTTGGCAATCAAGCTGACTTTGTAATAATGCCGCTGGGGTGTGTGTGAAAGCCCTAATAAGCAGGCATATACATAGAATGAAGGCTACTGCTAAGCTTGTAAGCCGCCCTGAGTCTTCGGAGAAGGGCGGGATATAAATGGAATTAAAATAAATAAAAAATAAATCTTTGTGGCAGCCCCGCAAGTACTGGGATACTGCTGTCGTGTCACCCCTGGTCCTCTACGTTAGACGGGACATACCCAGTTCCTGCAGCCGTTTTTCATACGTTGTATTCTAAGCTATACAGGTAGTCCTCGTCTTACGAACACACAATGGAGTCCAGAATTTATGTGGCTAAGTGAGAAGTTTGTGAAGTGAGTTTTGTCTCGCCACGGCTGCCAAGCGAATCATTGCAGCTGACCAACCTGGCTGTTAAATGCTTCCTGCTCCCTCCCTCCCTCCCCATCTGTTAACCGTCACTTTACTTTGGACTGCAATTCCATTTTTGTTGTTTTTAGAAATATTAATTTTTTGATAGTTTTATGTTTGGAGATTCAGGCCATGGTTGTCCCAGTGCTGCTTTTCCGAAAGGCAGCTGGGCCTTGTCTTTCCCTGAAGACGTTTCGCCTCTTTTATGAGAAGCGAAACACTTTCAAGGGAAACTCCAGCTGCCCTTTGAAAAAGCAGCACTGGAACATTTTATGCTTTTGCTGCTTTTAATGCTGCCGTGCTTCCCTGAAAATAAGACCGGGTCTTCTGTAGTTTTTGCTCCAAAAGACGCCTTAGGGTTATTTTCCGGTTAGGTCTTGTTTTGGGGAAAATACGGTACAAGCCGCCCAGAGTTGCTTCAGAGCAAGACAGACAGACAGACAGACAGATGAGTAGATGGCAAAGAGAGAGGGGAGGGAGGGAGGGAGGGAGAGACCTTTGGTAGGTGATAGATGCGCAGAGCTCAGATGCAGAGTGGCACCCGAGGGACCGGCCGGAGGACTCCCGCCCAGGTGGCCGTAATTCCTGGGAGAAGAGCCGGCTCTTCTTCCCGGCTTTCCTAGAGGTGGGGAGAGCCCTGGCTTGCCTCTGTCGGAGGTCGTTGCAGAGAACAGGGGCAGCCACAGAAAAGGCACAAGTCTTGAAGGAGGAACCAGTCGCGTGCCCTCCCTGCAGACCTTCTTGGGAGAAAGTGGCCCCTAGGTGGGGCTTTAAACGTGGCCCCCATCAGCTTCAGTCACACCTGGAGGCCCACTGAGCCAGCGTAGCTTGCAAGGGCTACGTGGACGTGAGGAGGTGCATCCATCGGTGCCGTGGCTGCTGCTGCCCTGTTCCGGACCCATTGAAGCCTCTGGGTGCTTTTCTAGCTGTCGGGCCAGCCGAGGCAGTGGCCGGGAGGGGGCTCCCCCCCCCCACTTGCGAGTCTCCTTGTGCCAACAGAGGGGAGCCTCCGCAGCGCACGAGTCCTCGGTGTTGCCGAATGTGGTGGTCTGCCTGCAGACTTTGTTGCCTGACCAGGCAACTTCTCCTTCAGGAGGAGTTCGGGAGGGGACCCCTGGCAGCCAGCCGCGGCTCCTGGGCACCCGGCCTGGTCCTGGGCCCGGAGTCCTCCCGGCCCTTTCCTCAGGCTGCTGCAGGAGGCCAGGGACAGTCCTGGGGGACCCGAGGAGCAGCACTCGGCCCAGCTCCCTCCCGCCCTGCCAGGTGAGCCGAGAAGCATCTCCGGGCTGCCCTGCAGAGGCTGACGGGGCTCCTCTCTTTGTGCCAGGGCTTCTCCAGCGACGACCTGAAGCTCGAGTACAACGTCGATGCGGTGAACGGCATCGTCATGGAGGGCTACCTCTTCAAGCGAGCCAGCAACGCTTTCAAGACCTGGAACAGGTGAGGCCGTTCCCTCAGAGGGAGCCCTGAGGGCAGGCGCCATGTGGGGGCGCTTCTCTTTGCCTCGTGACTCACTGACCGCCAGCCCCAAGCCCCCTCCTCCCCAGCACCCAGGGGTTCTCCCTTGCCCGGCTTGCAGGCCAACTGCCTCGGCCTCTCAGAGCGCTGCGTCTTTGGGGCGCCCCGTCACCGTCCGTGCCAGGCCCAAGGAGCCGAGAGAGTTTCCCTCGGAGCAGTTTGTTTATGGCTGCTGGCCAGGCTGAGGCCCTTGCCTGCATAACGATTAGATCCACCCTGCGAACTGCCAGGGAAGGGCCCGCCTCGGCCCTCTTTCTGCCCACCGGAGATGCCAGGCCCCTCTGCCTCTTTGCTCCCCTCCCTCCCAGCACAGTCCCCTGGCAGGGGAAGAGCAGGGCGCGTTTGGCCCGAACCATCTCCCAGGAGCAGAGGGGCAGAGGGAGGCCGCCGGGAGCTGCCGAGGGATGCTCTGCGGCTGTGCCTGTTTCTAAAGGCAAAGCACCGGGCTTGTGTTTCCAGAGCCCTTGGATTTGTTTGCCCGAGGCAGGGATGCTGGCCCGTTTCCTGGGAGGGGTCTTCCTCGCTTGGCAGAAGCACGTGAGGAAGGGTCCCTTCGCTCTAGTACCGCTTTGTGAGGCCTTGGTGAGACCCCACTTGCAATAGGGCGTCCAGTGTTGGTCACCACGATGTAGAGAAGGTGATGAGGCTCCAGAAAGAGTGCAGAGAAGAGCAACAAAGATGGTGGGCGGGGGTGGTGGTGGAGGCTAAAACATACAAAGAACCGTTGCAGGGATTGGGTCTGTCTAGTAGTTTAATGAAGAGAAGGGCCAGGGGGGGACATGACAGCAGCCTTCCAGTATTGGGGGGGGGGGCTTAGAGAGAACCCAGCCTTTTCTCCAGAGTACCTGAAGGCCAAAAGGTCGGAACCCGTCAAGGAGAGAAGCCACCTGGAGCTAAGGAGAAGCCGTTCCTCACAGTCACCGGTGGAACTGCTTGCCACCAGAATTTGCGGGTGCTTCGTCACTGGAGTTTTTTAAGAAGGGATGGGGCAGCCCCCTCTCTGAAAGGGTCCGGGGTCCTCTGCGTGAGCAGGAGGCTGGACTAGAAGACCTCCAGGGTCCCTTCCAACTCCTGAGCTTGCGTGGGGCCACGGCCACTGCTCTCGTCCAGGTGTGGGGCTGAGTCACCTGGGCAGGGGCTGCAGCCGCTGCCCCCTCTCGCCCAGCCGTGGGGGGAGGGGGGCCGTGCCCAAGAGCCCCTTAGATGGGCTCTTTCTTCCTCCTCCTCCTCCTCCTCCTGCTCGGCTTGTTTCCTGCCTGGTTGTTTTCACTTTGGTTTCTCCGTCCGTCTTTCTCCTGCTTCTGTTTTGACCCTCCCTCCATTTTCTCCACACGACAGGAAACCCCCCAGTGGCATCAGGTACCTCTCGGCTTGGGCCTCCTCGGTGCTTCCTGCCTGGTTGTGTGGCCAAGCATGCCAGCCATGGCCCTGAGCCCGGCCTGCCTCCTCCTCCTCCTCCTCCTCCTCGCTCGGCTCCACCCCCCCATGTGTGTGTGTGTGTGTGTGTGTGTGTGTGTGCGTGCGCCTGCTGCCCACTTCCCTTCCCAGGCGAGGGGAGGCTGGCTCCGTGGCTCCAGGACCGTTAACCTGGCTCTCCCCCAGTGGCTCTTTCTTCCTTTGCCTTTCAGCTTATGGCTGTTATAGAGTTTTTTCGCGATAACAATACTAATACCTGTTTGAATATCTTTACTGCTTTTAGCTTTGTTGTATGCCTCCCAGAGTCACCCCTTTTTTGACAGGGGTGGCCACATGAATATGAGAAAAACAAACAAAGTGGCCGGGGGGTGCACCGGAGGGGAGGGGCGCTGCCCACGGTCGGGGTCAAGGACAGCTTAGCCCTTCCGGCCCGTTCAGGGAACACTCCCCCCTCCTGAGGATGATGGGAAGGGGGGTCCTCTGCCTCCAAGCTGAATCAAAATGGCAGCTGTGCTCCCCCATCCCCAGACCAGGTGGTGCTTCCTCTGCTTGCCTCCCCCCCCCCCCCGGTGGTAGCAGCACCTTCCCCGTTGTTGTTGCGCACGTTGCCTGCCGGTTTTGTGGGCTCCCCTCATTCCATTTGTTCCGCTTCTGCCTCCGCCATTTCTCTCTCTTGGGGGGCTGAAGGTGCCCGATTCCCCCCTCCTCCGTTTTTGAGTGGGGGTCTGGTGCCTCTTAAAATGCAGCAAGAGCCCCCGGCTGGATCGGGGTTTGTTTCCTGGCAGAGTCGCCCTCGATAGAGGCGGCTCTCGGCTTGCGTGGTAGCCTCTCCTGCCGGACAGATGCCAGATTTCCCAGCTGAGATGCAGTGTGTGGGGTTGAAGGCCACCCTTGCCCTCCGTAGGCGGGGGAGAGCCCGGTGCCCGTTCTTGCCAGGGATTGCCACGCGAGGGTCTCTGGGGCCCCAGCCCAGCCCTGCTCTGCCTGCAGACGCTCCAGGGACCTCATCCCAGAAGAGCAGCATCTGCCTGGCACGGTGGGAAGCAGTGGCCACCCCAGTGCCAGCTGAGCTGGGCAGCAGGGCCCAGCATGGCTGCCAGTCACTTCGCTGTGTCTGAGAAAGGAATCCTCCGGTCGGTCCGGGGCTGGCAGTGGGGGGACCCCTGCAGCTGCGGCTCACGTCTGCGTTGGGGGTGGTCACTTGGAGGGGGAAGGGTGTGTCTCTGGAGTTACCAGCATTTGTCACGGGGGGGGCGTTCAGAAAAGAACCCAAAGGTAAAGGGGTGCAGCTCCCCCCATTAGCTCCCCCCCCCGTGCTCTCTGCTCCTTTGGTTCCCCCCCACTTCGGCCCTTTTTCCAAGCAGCCTCTGGGTCCCGGCCGCCCATCGTGGCGTCACTGGTGCCAGAGATTTGCAGCCAGCCAGTCTCCTTTTGGGGCTGAGGTTAAAGAGAGTCCGAAAAGCAGTTCAAGGGGGTGGGGGGTGTCTGGATGGAAAGCCCAGAAGCTGCTCCCAGACACACACAGACCTCTGGCTGTTGGAGCAGCCCTTCTCTGGGTTTGAGTGTCTCTCTCACACACACACGCAACCCCCCCTGAGGGCTCAGGGAGGGGGCTGCCGAGCCTCTCAGAGTCAGCTGGAGGGGGTCCGGAGGAGTCGGCCTCCGTCTCCTGGTCCGAAGGGGGTTCCTGACTCTTCCTCTTTCCCTGGTGCAGGCGCTGGTTCTCCATCCAGAACAACCAGCTGGTCTACCAGAAGAAGTTCCGGGTGAGTCCCAGAGGGCCTCCGTCGCCAGGGGCGCTGGGGAACCTGCCCGGGGAGGGGCTGGGCCCCCCGTCTGGAGGGGTGGCTTGCGTTGGCTTGGTTATTTTCGGTAATGATTCTGGAAAGCCGGCACCCTCTCCGCCCAAGACGGGTGGGGCCAGGTGGGCACATGGCAAGCGCAAGGCTGGCCTGGCTCAGGAGGAGCCCTCCCTCGCCTGGCCGGGCACGTTGGGCCTCCCCTGGCCTTTCCCTCCCTCCTCCTTGCGCTCACTCGAGCCCAGCGCTCGGCCGCCCAGTTGGGCCCACGCGGGTCCCGAGGAGCCTCCCGCCCAGCTGCCCAGGAAGTTGCCCCCTGGCTTGTGCTGCCGCTGCGAGCGTCTCCCCTCTCGGGGCGGCTCCAGGCGGGGCCCGGCTATGCGGCGGGAGCTCAGCTTCCGGCCTTCCCTGCCTTCCCCAGGATGTGCCCACCGTGGTGGTGGAAGACCTGCGGCTGTGCTCGGTGAAGCCCTGCGAGGACCTGGAGAGGCGCTTCTGCTTCGAAGTGGTGTCTCCAACCAAGTGAGTGGGAGGGCTCCGGGGCCTTTCCTGGGGGCAGCCGGGGGTCCCCAGGGGGAGCAAGGAGGCCCCTCCCTCCGGCCATCTGATGCCGGAAGGGAAGGATGGGAGACGGGGTCACCCCGCCCTTAATTTCCTGGTGAATTGGAGTGGAACTCGGCTCCTCACCCGTTGCTTCCTGAATTAAACCCTTTCTCAGCTGGTGCAATTTTTGAAAGCACAAATTGGCCAGTTGGAATCTGCACCGTATGCTAAGGCAGAAAGGACCTTCCCAAGCAAGACTGAACTTGGCCACGCTCAGCAAGAGTAGAAATGGGTCCGGTGCGAATATTGGCTTTGGGAGGAAGCCTCAACGCTCTGCTTTTCTCTCCTCCGTCGGCCCAAGGAGAACTGAGCCCGGCTCCCCCCCCCCTCTCGCTTCTGGGCCAGGGAGACCTCCGCTCAGTCTCCTCTGAGCGGGAACCTCCTAACTCTGCAAGAAGCCCCCTCCCAAAGCCGTCTTCATCTGTCCCCTCCCCACATGCGGTTGTTTAGCTCCCCCCCAAAAGAAAAAAATTGGTGGGAGGATTTTACGGACAGGAAGCTGATGCTGTTCCCACTTTATCTTAATGTCAACAACCCCCCCCCTCAAATGCCAGGATTGTGTTGGGAAAAGGCTTGAACTTCAGCAGCATGAATTGGGGGCCCGTGGGGCAGGGCGGGGTGACATTAAGGCTGGAAGGTATGAATTGATTTCCCAATTACACCCTTATTGTTGGGGGGGGGCAGTTGCTGCTAAAAGCCGGCCGGGGTCTCTCCTGCAGGAGCTGCATCCTGCAGGCCGATTCAGAGAAGCTGCGGCAAGCGTGGATCCAGGCTGTGCAGACCAGCATCGCCAGTGCCTACAGGGAGAAAGGGGAGGAGGCTGAGGTGGGTGCCCCCCCCGTCTTTTCCAGTCTCAGCCCTACCCCAGTCTGGAGGCCTCGAGGGCGGGAGGAGCGCCCTTAGCTCCTCCTGCTGCGGGCGGGGGGCTCACGGGCGCAGCGGTCAGCAACGGCTCTGGCCTGGCACGAGGCAAGCCAGGCCATTGAGGGCCGGGAGGGGGCCTGGGGCCCAAGGAGGGCCAGCCCCAGAGTCTTCCTCCTGCCCCTTCCGCAGGTGGAGAGGAGGCGCCCCCCCTCCACAGGGAGCCCCGAGTCCAGCCAGGAGTCCAGAGAGAAGTCGCTGAAGGGGGAGGGCTCCCTCCAGAGGGTCCAGGCCATTGCCGGCAACGAGGGGTGCTGCGACTGTGGCCAGGCGGACCCTCGCTGGGCCAGCATCAACCTTGGCATCACGCTGTGCATCGAGTGCTCGGGCATTCACAGGTGGGCAAGCAGGCACAGCCCCCTCCCCTTGTGCTCTCCGAGAGGCAGCGGCCATTGGGGGCCCCCTCCCTCCCTCCCGGCCTGCCTGCCCTCTTCCTGAGTTAGTGCCTCCCATCTGCCCTGCAGGAGCCTGGGTGTCCATTTCTCCAAGGTCCGGTCCCTGACGCTGGATTCGTGGGAGCCGGAGCTTTTGAAGGTACCGCCCGTGGGGAGGGGGGTGGCAGAGGCCGTCCGGGAGGGGGAGTCCCAGGCTCTTGGTGGGGGAAGGGGGGCTGGGGTCCAGCCAGGGCAGGATGTCTGCCCAGATCAGCCCTGGGCACTTTCGGATGCTGCCAACGGGGCCCTTGAAGGGAGCAGGGAAGGGACAGCTGAGTCGGCATCCTCGATCCCCCCACTTGCCTCAGGGGCAGCGCAGGGAGGCCCCCCTCTTAGGTCTTGATGTTTCCTGATTTTCCTACAGCTGATGTGTGAATTGGGGAACAATGTCATAAACAGGGTGTATGAAGCAAACAGAGAAAAAATGGGAGCCAAGAAGCCCCATCCTGGAAGCCAAAGGTACTTAGCGCAGGGGGGGGAATCGTCCTGCATGGGGGGGCGGGTGTCAAGTTTCTTTTCCCTCTCCCTCAAACCCGTCACGGTCCCCGTTAGATTATGTGCTTCATTCCCATAAAACTGAAGGGACCTCAGAGAGCATCTAGTCCAAGGGTCAGCAACCTGAAACAGTGAAAGAGCCACTCAGAACCGGTTCCCTCGCAAAAGGGAAAACTGGGAGCCGCAAAAAAATGTGTGCACGTGCGCATACATGCGTGCATGCGCAGAACAGGGTTTGACTGAAGAGCGGAGCCAATGCGAGATATGCACCTACCCTGCATATTTGAATTGATTGGTTGAACTTTTTTAGTCCCACTTTTTTTTTTGGACTGCACATGGCAGAGGACTGGGAGCCGCAGGAGATGGCTGAAAGAGCCGCATGCGGCTCCGGAGCCGCGGGTTGCAGACCTGTGATCTAGTCCAATGACTGGTTAGTGCAAGACCTGCTTCTGGCCGATGCCCATTTAGCCCAGCTGAGGCCCTCCATGAAGCCACCTGCGGCGCTTCCTGCCAGCCCTGGTGTGACGTTGGCCCCAGATTCGCTCCTCAGCCTCTCTGCCCAGGGGGTCAATAATGAACACTCTGTGGGGCGCTTTGCTTGGTGCCTCCCCCCCAATTGATGGAAAGCTATTTATGATCACTCCCTGGATATTGTTCTTGGGCCAGTTGGGAATCCATTTAGCACTTCTATCATCTACTTCATATTTATCATTTTTTAAAATAGGAATAGCATGGAAAACCTTTTTACTACTTTACTGTAGTCCTAGTATGTTCTCCCTATCTACTAAACCAGTAATAACATTAATCTGTCATGACAAAGTAATGTTTGTTGTACACGGCCCAGAGTTGCTTTTGGTGAGATGGGCAGCTGTGCAAATTTGTTCCATAAATAAATACTGGCTTTGCTTTCCTACCCAAGTGCTCACAAACACGCTGTCAATCTTCTTGGAGACCTTGCATAACAGAGACGTCAAGCTGATGGACTGTACACCATCGCGTTCTTGACTCTTAAGCGACATAGATGGATTCTTCTCTGGGACAGTCCACCCCTGACCTGGTCCTTTCGGCCACCCACTAGTTTGCTCCTGGCCACGGTCACCGAGTCCCTCCGTCTTGCCCCTGGCGCTCTTCTCCTCCTCGCTCCTTCCCCCTTTCCTGGCATTGGGGCAGAGGTGTCCAAACTCGGCCACTTCAAGGCCTGTGGACTTCAGCTGGCAAGGCTGGACACCTCTGCCCCGGAGCCTTTCCTAGATGGGGGTGGGGCTGTGTCTCAGGTGTTTTTGGATTCTTCCCCAGCGCCTTCTGTTAGGCGCCCCCTCCCCCCCGTGTAAGGTTTCCTTCTTGCTCCTCCAGGTCCCCCCACCTCCTGCTCACCTTAGGGCAGGGAAGGGCTGCTGTGTGTCTGTGGGAGGAGTCATCCTGATGCCGGCGGCTTCCTACCTTGTGGGTGGAAGGGCTGAGATGCACATCCCACTGCCCTGCGTTGCTTCTGGGGCAAGAGGCAGGACCCCCACGCCCCAGCAGCCTGCCCCCGAATGCCCACAGGAGAGGGTGGCTGGCTCACTGGGGGGGTGTTGGGGCCTGCCCCCGGAAGCTCACCTGGCTTGTTTTCTACACGCAGGCAGGAGAAGGAAGAGTACATCAGAGCCAAGTACGTGGAGCGGCGGTTTGTGTCCCCCGCTGACCCAGAAGGAAAGCCAGCCCTGACCCCCAACCAGGAGGCGAAGAAGTGGGGCAGCCCTGAAAGCACAGCAGCCCCTCTAAAAGGTACCCAGGCTGGTCGCAGAGACCCCCCCCCACCCTGTGTCTTGTAAAGTGGGGGAGAGGGTGGGCAAAACTCCCCTCCTTGCAACTGCAGGAGATGCTCCCATTCATGCTTGCCAAAGCCGCCCTCCTCCTCCCCCTTCCTGTCTGCTGCCTGCGCTGAGCCAGGCCAGCTTGCATGGCCCCAGCCACCGGTGAGGGGAGAAAAGGCTCTGCTCCATCTCAGTGAATTGGGTTTGCTCTCGTTCTGCTTTGATTCCTCCTCAAATCCGCGTAGTAGTAAGACTGCTCTGGGTGTGTTGGGGAGGGAGAGCCGGCTCTGAGGCCTCCCTGGGTCCCCTCCGGGCTCTGGGGGCAGGCGAGCTGAGGGCCAGTGCCGTGCTGCAGGCCCAGTGTCTGCCAGTGTGCCGAGGCGGATGCCCCACGCCCACGGCTGCTGGCCCCGCTAAGGACGGCCTTTTCTTAAACCAGTCCCAGGCAGCGGCCAAGCCGGCGGGGAGGAGAGCAAAGAGCGTTTGGCAGCCGTTGCCCCAGGCAGCGTCTTGCATGAACCAGGTAGGAGCTACTGCTGGGGGCGCTGTGTGTGTGGGGGGACCCTCACCTTCTTTGCTTGGGTGGGATCCCCACCCGTCCCCCCAGGTTTTGCCTGAGAGCATCAGCAGGAACGTGTTTTGGACGGGGTGGGGGTGTTTAAATGTCCAGTTAAAGTAAGAAGTCTTAAGATGTCCAGCAGCCCCTTCTGCCTCTGCCTCTGAGCCTGGTCTGCAGGAGGGAGGCCCCTCGGCCGCCTGGCCCTCTCCAGCCAAGCGCAGGGTGGGGAAGCCGCTGTCGGGCGGGCCGAGGGCAGAGCGGCAAGACAGGAAGTGCCTCTCCTCCTCCAGAGGGAGAAAGCCAGGGGGAGGCCTCCTCCGCCACCGCCACTGCCCAGGATGCCAAGCTGTGGGTCGCAGGGCTGCAGCTCTACCAGGCGGCCTACCAGAAGAGTCTTCCCCACATGGCCGAAGCCCTGGCGCAGGGGGCAGAGGTCAACTGGCGCAACCAGGAGAAGAGCGGCTTCACTCCGCTGATCCAGGCGGTTCGTGGGGTGAGCTTTGCCTTCCCTGCCCTGTCCACTGGCCCGGTTGGCAGCCACATCCAAGGGCCCAGGATTCGGGTTGAACTCTGCACGTTTGGGGAAGGGAAGGGGAGGCCTGCTGCCGGCCGACAGCTTAGCCTGGATCTCCCTCGTCTCCCCCTCAGGGCTCCCTGGTCACTTGTGAGTTCCTCCTCCAGAACGGGGCCAATGTGAACCTGAGAGACGCCCAGGGCAGAGGGCCGCTCCACCACGCCACCATTTTGGGGCACACTGGGTAGGTCTTCTGGCCTCGGGGGTCCTGCCGGATTCCTCAGAAGGCTTCTCCGCAGACACCTGCCGATCTCGCCAAGGTTCTTTCCTGGAGGAAATTGACCGCTGTGCCGGTTCCCTTTGAACAGGCAGGTGTGCCTCTTCCTGAAAAGGGGGGCAAACCAGCACGCCAGGGACGAGGACGGGAAGGACCCCCTGAGCGTCGCCATAGAAGCCGCCAACGCCGACATCGTGACCCTGTAAGGACGGAGCTTCGTCTTCTCCGGGCAG
Organism: Vipera ursinii; assembly: GCF_947247035.1. Taxonomy (NCBI): domain Eukaryota; kingdom Metazoa; phylum Chordata; class Lepidosauria; order Squamata; family Viperidae; genus Vipera; species Vipera ursinii. The sequence goes on from NC_139518.1 coordinate 251,417, forward strand.
GCCCCCGGGGAAAGGCCGAGCTCACAGGGACGTGGCCTGGACTCTGCGCCTGGAAGCCAGCCCGGCCCTTCCCTGAGGGGAGCAGGGCTGGTGGGCAGAGGTGGGGACGGTGCGCCAGGCACTCGTTGAGGAGTCCTGAGGCTCTTTTTCCTTTCTCCGCAGGCTGCGCTTGGCCAGGATGAACGAGGAGATGCGAGAGTCGGAGTTCGGCCAGCCAGGTCTGCCTGCCAAGGGGCAGCTCCCACTGCCGAGGGGTCTCCGGGGCTTGGGAGGACCCTCTCCCTGCTGTTGGGCGCAGGAGATGCTCAGGGCCGCTTTCCCCAGGTCCCCCCTGCCTGCCATAAATGCCAGCAGAATTGGGGGGAGGGGGGCAGCACAGGGAAGCCTTTGAAAGACCAGCTCCCACAGACCCTCTGTCTCCCCCCCAAAAAAACTCTTGGTGGCTGCATCGCTTCTGCCAACCGTGGGCACCGCAGGTCTTGGCCAGCAGCCGCTTGGACCTGGCTGCGTCTCCCTTGGGGGAGGAGCGCCATAGGTGGAACTGCATCACCCGGGCTGGGTCTGCCGTGGCCTCAGTGCACAGAGCAAGGTGCAGGACAGAGTCTTGGAGCTGGGGGGTCCCTGGAGGTGCAGGAATCCAAGCCTTCCCAACAGAGGGACCGCCAACCTGTACTGGGTTAGGAGGGAGCTCTCCCCCCCCTACACACTGGCTGTTGGGGCCTCTGTCCAGCTGCACCTCACGCTCTTCCCTCTCCGGCCTTCTTGTCCGGGATTCCTGGCAATCTGAGCTGTTGGGGGGGGCGTCTGTGCTGCCTCTTCCTCTGCCGTCCTTCTTGGTTCTCTTTGCATCAGCCTCCCTCCCTCCCTCCGTACGGCTGCCACGGCTCCTCCCTCCAGGCTTCTCCTCCCCTTGGCCTCCTCCACTGGGCGGTGCCTTCTCTGCCTGTCTTGCCCATGAGAGGGGAGGCTGGGGACCCAAAATGAAAGCTGCCCGGGTTGAAGGGCTGAGGACGGAAGGCCATTCTCGAAGCAGCAACACGTGTCCCCCCCCCTTGCGTGCCCTGGGACTGATCCCAGCTCTGCCAAGGGATTGGGCATTGCCAGGTCCACGCTCGCCCAGGGGCTTCTGGGGCCAGTTGGGGGTGCATGAAGGAGGGAGCAACGGATGGAAACTCACCAAGGGGAGAAGCAACCCGGAATTAAGGAGAAGCTTCCTGACAGTGAGAACCATCAACCAGGGGAAGGGAAGTTGTGGGTGCTCCAACCCTGGAGGTTTTTAAGGGGAGACTGGGCAGCCGTCTGCCTGGAATGGCGTAGGGTCTGCTGCTGGAGCAGGGGGTGAAGGAGGGATCGCCCTGAAATCAAAGGGGGGGGGGCTCTGCTCAGAGTGGGTGGGTTGGAGGAGGTCAGCCGGGAGTGATGGGAACGGGAAGGTCTGCAACTCTCCAGCCCCTGGGGGGCCGCCTCTGCCCTTGGCTGCTGCTGCTGCGGCTCCTCTTTGCCCAAGCTGGATTTCCCAAAATAATCTCCAAGCCCTGCAGTTTGGGTGCCGCAGCGCCCAGGGAGGGGGAGCCGCGGGGCTCCTGCCTGAGGTTGGTGGCAAGTGCTCGGCGGCCCGGAGGTCGCTTGCAGGCGGCTGCAGAGAGCACTGTGGGGGCCTGGATAAGGAGGGGGCTGGCCGGGGGCATGACCGGATGGCTGAGCAGACAGACTCCCCAGGGCAGGCCGGGGGTGGGTGGGGTGTCCAATCAGGAGGAGGAGGAGCCAGCAGCAGCAGCGTCTCTTCAACACTGTTATGTCTTCCCTTCTTTCACAGGCGATGAAACCTACCAGGACATTTTTCGGGACTTCTCCCAGATGGCCTCCAATAATCCAGAAAAGCTGAAACGCTTCCAGCCACCTGACACACCGGAGCCCTGAAAGGCCCGAGAGTTGGCAACGAATGAGACTTCCACCCCACCGTGTACCCTTATCTCCCCCCCTCTTTTTTTATACATAAATCTGCTTCACTTGCTACTTGCAATTACTTTGTGATGGGGCTGGGTGGAGGAGATTGGGCGGTTGCCCCCCAAAGACTGGGCAGCTGGGGAGGGGAGGGGCCTTCCTGTGCCACAGGGCATGCCTGGCATCCCGGAATTGGGAGGGGGACCCCGGGGCGTCTCTGGGCCCTCCAGCAAAGACATCAGGGGATCCCGGGGCAGCCCGGCCCCTCCTTGGGGCTCCTCCCCCCCCCATGGGGCTCCTGCAGCAGCTGCTTCCTCCCGGTCGCCCCTGGGCCTTCAGGGCCACGTTTCCCAGCTGATCTGCCGGATCTTTGCACTTTGGGGCTCCCAGAGCCTGAAAAGGAGCAGCCTCTAGAAATGGGGGGGCGAAGCTCGACGGCCCTCCCCAGGGTCTCTCGATCTCCTCCTGCGTGAGGAGGGGGTGAGGCAGCCCGGGCCTTTGCACCCACCGGGACTGCCCAGAGATGCCCGCTTCCCAAAGAGCCTCCGGGGCCCGCCGTCGTCTGGCTTCCTTTCAAGGTCTGGCGCTTCTTCCTCGCCGCCGCCTCCCCCTTTCCCGGTGCCGGGCTCGGTTTCCACTCGGGGGACTGGGAGAGCCTCCGCCGGGGCCCTCGGAGACGAAGCGCGGGGCGAGGAAGGCGCCTTTACTCCGCCCTCGCCTCTCCTCCTCCGCGGACGCCTAAAGAGCCGCAAGGGCGGCGGCGGCGGCGGCGACCTGGCTCTGGGCTGCCTCCGCAGCGGCTCCCGGTCCAGGCAGCGGAGCCCGCCCCCTCCGGGCCGCCCTCCCCCGGCGGGGCGGGGCGGGGCGGGGGCGGGCCCGGCGAGGCGGAGGCGGCCATGGCGCGGCGTCCGGCAATGCTGCGCGCCCAGCCCTGCGCCCTGGCGGCGGCGGCGGCGGCGATGGCGCTGGCCTGCGCGCTCTACTACGCGGGCTCGGGCCCCGCGCAGCCCGCCCCGCCCGCCCCGCCGCCGCCGCCCGCGTCCCCGCCGGCCCCGGAGGGCAAGGCCAAGGCGGGCGAGGAGGAGCCGCCGCCGCTGCGGGGCGGCGGGGCGGCGGGCCGGGCGGAGCTGCACGTGCTGGCGGTGCTGGCCAAGGCGGAGCGCAACGAGGCGCTGCTGGGCAAGGCGGCGGCGGCGCTGCGCTCGCTGGTGCGCTTCGGCAAGCTGGGCCCGCGGGAGGCGCTGGCGCTGCATCTGCTCTGCGACGGGCCCAGCAGGGCGCCCGCCCGGCAGCTGCTGCACCAGGCGCTGCGCCCGGCCGCCTTCAAGTACAAGGTGGGCGGGGAGCCTGTGAAGCGGGCAGAGGCAGCCTTCCCCGGGCCTGGGAGTGGGCGAGCTTGGCCGCCTTCCGGCGTGGATGTCCCCCTCCTCTGCCCGCCCTCCCTCTGCCGGTCGCCTCCCTTGGGCCTCTTCCCCCCCCCCCGCAGCTCTCTCCCCGTTTCAGTCCCTCGTTACTTGTAGTTTAACTGACATCCGGACAGCACCCAAAGGGGAGGGGGGGGGGGAGGTAGGGGTTGCCTTTCTTGCCCTGTCGGGGGCAGACCCCCCCCTTTGCCCTGACAGCCCCTTTTCCCGGCAGGTGGTCTTCCATGACCTGGAGGTGCTGGCCCAGAAGCTCCAGCCCACGGTGGAGGCCATGCAGAAGCTCTTCAGTGCGGGGGCTGGCAGCTACTACGGGGACTCGCTTTTCTTCCTCTCGGTCGCCATGCACCACATCATGCCCGGAGGTGAGTGGGCAACTGGGGGGGGCATCGGTGCCCCTCTTCTGCCTGCAGCCCTCCTGGGCCGCTGCCTCAGTTCTTCAGACCCTCCTTCAGAGCCACCCCGGGAGGAGCTTTGTGGACTAACTGGTTGTAAAGGATAATAATATTTATAACATCCCAGCTGAGTCTGGATCCCCCCCCCCCTCTAAAAAGGACCTGCAGGACTGTGAGGTGCTGGAGCTGAATAGAGGCATCTCAAGATGTGCCTGTTCAGGTCTTCTCGGCCGTTGGGAGCCTGGGGGCTTTTTCCATCCGCCTGTGTCTGAATCGGCCTCCTCTCCTCTTGAATGTTTAACGCTCACATTGACCGTTCATTTTCTGCAGAGAGGAGTTGCTTGCGTGCTTGACCTCCCACTGTACTTTCTACTTTGTTGGTCATTCTTCCAAGGAGAGACCAGCCAGGGCAGGAGCAGCTGGTGAAGGGCCACAGAGCCCCCCTTGCCCCCTTCAGGGGACCCAGCCAGGGGTGTACTGGACATTCAAGGTCCACAGTCGGAGTGTTTCCTCTTTCCGCAGAGCCCAAGGCTGGACGCGGCCTCAGCCCAGCCTCTTCTGGGCTTCTGTGGGTGGAGAAAATGCACCTGCCGCCAAATGGCTGAAGCAGCTGTGGGGTTTGGCTTTGGGCAGGACAGGCCTTCACGGGGGCTGGGGGAGAAAAGGCAGGACCCTTCCTCTGAAAGACCAATTGTCAACCCAGTCGGCACCCCTCCAGGTGCTTTGAAGTTGCCCCCCCAGAAGTCCCGGCCTGGCTCTGAAAGGACATCTGGAGGCCCCCTCCCTTCTGGCTCCGTCTTCTGGGGGGCTGCGCTGCTTAGCGACTGGGGGAGCGCTGAAGGCAGCGGAGGCCCCGTCTTGCCAGCTGTCCTCTGCTTTGCCCTTCCAGAGGTTTCGCGGGTCATACAGGTGGACCTGGATGTGGAGTACCGTGCCAACATTCGGGAACTCTTTCAGGAATTTGACAACTTCCCAGAAGGAGCAGTAATCGGCATCGCCCAAGAAATGCAGCCGGTCTATCGGTACGTAGCCATGCCAGGCACGGTGCCACTCCCTGGGCCCTTCCCTGCTGGGCCCCCTGAGGATTGGGGGTGGTTGCTGAGCAGGCCAACTCTGGCCCTGCGTGAGCGGCTGGATGTCAGACGAAGCCCACTGGGCAGAAGGGACCCTGGTGGGGCAGGAAAGCAGTCAGTGTGACAGCCACAGGTTGAGCTGTGGGCGGTCTTACTGGGCGCTGGTAGGGCACGGGGGTTTCGGTCAGCCCCCCTGCCCAACAAGCGGAGGTTGCCTCGCAGCCTTCAGACTAGGGTGGGTGAAGAGCCTGCACGGCGTCAGGGCCAGGCGATGGAAGGGTGAATGTGTGGCCAGGCTCAGGCCAAGGCAGCTAGCCGGGTAAAGACCGGCTACTGTGGCAGCCCCAGTTGGTCACTTGCCTCCCCAGGCTGAGCAAGGTCTTGTTGCGCCCTTGGGGGAAAGCCTTGACTGGCCCCGTTACGCACCCAGGCCTGTTAGTGCACATCGGAATACACTGGGTGCTCAAATGACCTGCCCCACCCCCTCCAAGGCACGGTTGGGATGGAGGAGGGGGCCAGCCAGAGAAAAAGCCTTGGAGTCTTGGAAAAGAAGCCATCTAAAGCTCCTGGTCCTCATGTATCTCATCACTGCTGAGGGGCAGAGAGGTGCGCTGCTTCAACCACAAGGAAACTGCAGCTGTAAATAGACCAGAGGGTCCTCGAGCCATAGTTTTGTTTGTGGGCAGGAGTGACCTCTCCTGGGCCTTCCCCCTTCCCTCCCCAGGCACATCTTCTGGCAGTATAGGCAGGAACACCCCGGGACCAAGGTGGGGGACCCGCCCCCGGACGGGCTGCCCGGCTTCAACAGTGGGGTGCTGCTGCTGGACCTGGAGGCCATGCGCCAGTCGGAGCAGTACAACCGTCTGCTGGAGCCGGCGATGGTGCAGCAGCTGGCCAGCAAGTTCCACTTCAAGGGCCACCTGGGGGACCAGGACTTCTTCACCCTGGTGGGCATGGAACACCCCGAGCTGTTCTATGTTTTGGATTGCACCTGGAACCGCCAGCTGTGCACCTGGTGGCGTGATCACGGCTACAGCGACGTCTTTGAGCACTACTTCCGCTGCGATGGCCACGTCCGCATCTACCACGGGAACTGCAACACGCCCATCCCGGCGGAGTAGTGGCTGCTCAGGAGGGGGCGGGGAGGCTGCCACAGGTCGGACCCGAGGGGCAGCAGCAAGGGAGGGGATTGGGGGTGACCTCTGGGGCCTTCTGAGAAACAGTCCAGCAGTAGCCCAAGCCGTCTGCCCTGGGTGGGCCGTGCGCACTCTCTGGGAAAGAGCCATTGCCTGGACCTGCAACCACTCCTGGCCCTCAGACCAGGGGGAGGGGGGGTGTTGGGCAGAAGGGCCTGTGCGGTGGTGTGTCCTGTCGGTGGGACAGTCAAGTGTGTAGGGCTTCTTGGGCCTGGAGGCCGCTGGGCTCCATGCTCAGAGCGTGTGTCTGAGGGGACCCCAAGCCGCCATTCCATCTCCTCCGTCACCTGCCAATCCCGGCCTGAATTCCTGGCTGGAGCTGCTGCTGGGTTCCTGGGCTGGGTGCGTGGAGGGGGTCTCTGGTGAGCTATCGCCCCCACAAGGGGGAGGGGGCTGTGGCGGTTTCTCTCCCCTTTTGCAATAAAAATGTGAGGACCAACACCACCCTCTGCCTGCACCCACTTGCTTGTCCAAGTCAAGATAGTCGGGAGAGCTAGGGCCACGGAACAAGGACCAGCCACGGCCGGCTGCTGTTCATGCTCTGTACCTCCTCCTTCCGGAAGAACTGGCAGAAGCTGTCCCAGCGGTCAGTGAAGGAGCCCTGGGTGTCCATGGAACAGCCGAGTGCCCCTTGACCAGTTTCGCTCATGGACCAGGAAGACCCCCTGGGATGTTGTCCCCAGGCGGGGTCTCTGTGGCCCTGATGCTGCCCACAAAGAGGCTCTTGCACATCCTTTAAATTAGGCCGCCTAGAGCGCTGCAGCAAGCAGAGAGGGCATACAGGGGGTCAGGTCGCAAACGCCACATCCTCCAGCCAAATTCCAGGTTTGGCCGTTTGCAGCCTCTTCTGGAGGCTTCTGGTAACAATAAATGCAGTTCTTACATTTAAGGTCCAGAACGGATTATTGCTGGCAGAGAAGGGTGAAGCCCCTGGGCTGGCAAAGAGGGGACCTGGCTGTCAGTTTTGCCCAGCTGTTCCCGGCATCATCCGAGGCCTTCCCCTGCTCGGATGTAGCCGTTCTGGGCAGCACAATGAACGGGCAGCATCAGCTCTGGGAAACAAACTGCCAGTGGGTGTCCAGAAGCTACAACTCAGAGCCGTCCTCCGGCCCCTGGTCTGGAATTGTGGGACAACCCCCCCCCCTTATCAATGCTTGACCTTTGTTCAATTGGCCTGTGGAAGTTAATGTGGGGTGGGGGCTTTGCAGGACCTAAGTTCTCTGGCCAAAAAGGAGGGGGCGGGGTGGTTTGAACTAGACATACCTGCACTGATGGGGGGGCGTCAGGGGTTGCTGGTCACTAGAGTCCGGGGGGGGGGGAAGGCAGCCGAGTGCTGGCAGAAATCGACCTCCTTTCAGGGAGACTCCTTATTGGGCCAAGGTGTTCCAGCCCTCAGCCACCCTGGGCCTAGTTTGTGCCCCGGCTTCCCCAATTCCATTGCGTCTCCACCGCCCTCTGAGGTTGGCACGGGTGCCCTCTCCTTTGCTGCTCCGTCTGGCATCCAGCAGTCCTAGCTGGGCCTGAACCTCCTGCTGAAAAATGCCCGCTGCATCTGAGGTGAGGCTGCGTGTGTGGCGCCATGCTGGACGAGCTGGCCAGCGTCAGAGAAACCCTGATGGCAGAAAAGATGGTGGGACGGGGGCAGTGATGGTGCATGACACACGTGGGCCTGAGAGAGCCATTACAGGAGACTGAGCTGAGTGATAGAGAAGAGTTTCTTGGGGGGAGCCATTGGGTGTGGCCCTCCTGGTCGTAGAGACCCCTTGGCTAATGGGGGTGTGCGTGTGTGGACCTCTGTGTCCCGCAGCTGGGTGACGGTCAGCGTCTACCCCTCCAACCAGATGCCAGGCTCTGCCCGGTCTTTCTCGGGGAGTCGGGAGCCAGCAGCCGTCCGAGCAACGGGGGACTTGAGCGTGCTGAGTTACGGCAGAAGCTCCCACAGACGAGTCCAGAGAGCTAGAAAATTCCAATCATGTCCTTACAAGGTGAGGCGATGGCTTCTAACCTGGGTGATTTCAGAAGGGTTAGGCTAAAGCCTCAAAAGGCTAGCCTGTCCAGGGCTGTCAGTCAAGAAGACTCAGCAGGGTTACCTGCCCCAAATATCAGTGACAGGAAAACGGTGGAGGGGGAGAAGGTCTGGAGTGGGTGGCAGGCTGGTGAAAGGCTCCGGGTGCCAACTTCGAAAAGCTGGACAGGTGGGCCTTGGCCTGATCCAGCTGGCTTGTTTTCTGTGCCTGACGGAGCTCTGCAGCTTGAACCCGCAGCCTCCCAGGTCCTCCCCACCCAGCTACGCTTGGGCAGGGCCGGGTGGCAATAACCGCATCTGGACCAGGCCCCCACAGACTCTTTGCCAAGGGCTGGTAGCTCTGATTCCCCCATCTGGCCCCGCCTCTGACACCCAAGGTGGCCATGCCAGTTCCGGGCTGGTGCAGACGCCAACCGCAGGCCTGGGCCGTGGGCGGAAGGTGGGGCAGCCTCGTTTCGCTTCCTCCTGGCTGCTGTCAAGTGGTAGAAAATGAAGTGGGTGGTAGCCGCGTCTCGGGAGACCTTCCGATGGAGAACTCGGCCAGCCCGTTCTGCTGGGATGGGCGGCTGCTTGTGCGGCCTCTGTGGTCTGGCTTGCCCGGTCTTTCCCAAATCCCCGGGAGGGGGCAGGGAAGGCTGCCGGGTGTCTCCCCCTGGCCGGAGGGGGTCTTGTCGGTGGTCTCTGGTCTGGCTGCCCAGCCTCAGCAGGAGAGCACGGAGGGCCTCTGCTTCTTTGGTGCCTGGTCAGTTGCTTCCAGGCTTCCAGAAAGATACCTGTGTACCTCAGATAGTCCCCCAAAAGTGGGGAGCAGACGTGTTATATGACCTGCTTTGAAGGCTTTGCTGTTGTTGTGGTTGCACCCCTCTTAACTAGCAGCAGGCGTGTCCAGAGTTCAAGGAATCCAAAACAGCTTTGATGATGACACACCTGTTAATTTCAAGGCCATCACTTATGAGTTTGGCTGCCAATCTGCTGGTGGGGAGGCAGTGACAGTGCCGGGGTAGGAACAAATGGCCGTGCCGGGTGGTCCAGACAAAAAGGTACTTGCCCAGAAGTACAAGTCTATCTTGATTGCAAGGTTACATTAACAAACTCTCACAACTCTGGAAACACATCTCTCCCCCCACCTTTCCTTTTACATCCCAAGAAATTAGGAGAAACTGGGGAGGCCTCCTGCGGCCCCAACCTTTCTGTGGACTCGGCTGTCCCTTCCATGACCAACTGCCCACTCTGCCTCCCCTCTCCAAGGTCTGTCCCACGGCACATAGCGCTTCCTCCCTGAGGCTGGAAAGTTGGAAAACAGCCACCAATATTATGGTCCTGCAGTGAGCAGTGGCGATAGGCTTTATTCCCAGAGGGGCTTAGAGCAAATCAAGGCAATAAACTGAATTGAACAAGAATAAAAACAATGAAAGACCAGCTAATAATCAACCCAGGGCAGCTTTACCGAGGAGCACCATGGTACTTCCTCATCCCCATTTGGGTGCAGTGCTGGAATCCCTGGAAACATAATTGGGGGGGGGGAACTGGTTCACTTCCAGTGGGGACTGGACCACTGGGGGAGACAGCAGGCCCCCTCTCCTTCCCCTCCCCTGCAGCTGTCTTTGATTCAGAGCGGACACTCTTGGGAAGGAGCAGACTGGGCTAGGAAGAGCTTCGCTGCTGGCCCCCAACACCAGGAGTTTTACAAGGGGACCGATTGGTGGCCAGTGCAGCTCCTGCACTGTTGGCACTACGCAAATAGACCCAGCGTGCCCTGAGTCCCCAGGCCGCTGCAAGTTGTGCCCAGTGATGCTTCCGAAAGGTTTTAAGCTCCTACTTAAGCGCATTGTGGGAGCAGCGCCTCGCCAGCATCCAGTTTAGAGTCTACATTTAACAGGATCGCTTTAAGCGCCCTGCACAGCGTGTGAACCTGCCAGGCTGGCTGGCAGTGGGGGAAGATGGGCAGTTTGGTGCAAAGCTGTGCCAGGGCAACTGGGGCCTGGTTGAACCTGGACACCTCCCTCCCCTGGGGCAATGCCTAGTGAAAAGGCCTGGAACTGCAGAGCTGCCCCACAGGGTCTGCCAAGGTCTTCCAGGGCAGTGGGAAAAGCCCCATAGAGCAGGGGTGTCAAACTCAATTTCATTGAGGGCCGCATCAGCATTGCGGTTGCCCTCAGGGGGCTGGGTGGGTATGGCCAGGGTGGGCGTGGCCTATTGGGTGGGCATGGCTAGACTGGGTGTGGCCTGCTGGGTGGGCGTGGCCAGCTCTACATCGTTCGCATCAAGTGTCCCTATGGGGGCCTGGGCAGGAGTGGGACGGATCTGAGGGTCTCTGGCAGAAGGAGGGTCTCTGGGCCAGGGCCAAGGCAGTGGGAGCCATTCCCTCACTGTTTCCAGGATGGCTTCGCGGGCCACATGAAACCACTTCGCGGGCCGGATCCGGCCCCCGGGCCTTGTGTTTGACATGTCTGCCATAGAGGCTTTTCTATGTGCGGGGGGACGCTTGGAACCCCCCATTCCTCAGGGTCCTGACCTATGCCCTCTCCCTGTGATGGGCAGCCTCTGCTACTGCTCGGCTTTCTGGCAGCTCCAGGGCAGTGGTCCTTGCTAATGGCTGAGTGGGGCACATTTTGGCCTCACCCAAGCCTTGCTATGTCCCAGAGAGCATATTCCTGCTCTTCCAGGCAAGCCAGGATGTCAGACTTAAGCCAGTGTCTGGTTGCCTTGATTGCACAACAAAGAGGCAGCCTTTAAGAAAGAGGGTTCTCTGGTCCTCCATTCACACTGCAACCAGGTCAGGTTTCCCTTCCTTCGGCTCGGGCCGAGGCCAGCAGGGACCAAGGAGCAAACCTTCATCCGCTTAGCCGTCGGGAGCAGCTTTCGGTATCCCAGGCAGCCCTTTGGCTCCTGCTGGGAGGGGCTCCAACCCAGGTTCCCTCTGGAGCCCCTGCCAAGTCGGGCTTGGCTCTCCATTGCCACCCCAGCCACTCCCCAGGCTTGGCTCCCACAGAGGATGGGCAGGCTTAGGGGTGAAGGAGGGCAGGCCCACTCCTTGGGGGGGGGAGGGCGGGGCAGGCCCTGACCTGGGCGGTGCTGTCCATGGTACTTCAGGAGATCCAGAGGGCCTCCAGGAGAGACACTGGAGGTCTACTACACAGAAGGAATTCTCCAGAGAGTGAAAGTGAGGGCTGGGTGGGGACTTTCAGACCTGTGAGATTCTGCCATTGTAACCTTACCATAAAGACAGAGGTGGCGCTCACATCTGAGCTTCTTCTACCTGGAAGGGCTGCCACAGACCGGCCCTTCTCCGTGGCTGCCCTGGGCTCTTGCCTTGGCCTTGCTGGCGTGCCTACTTTCTGCAGGGCCAGCGCAAGCCTGCGCTCAGGGCCAACAACCCAGAGGGCCCGGCTCCCATCCTTGCTGATTGTAGCCAGGCCTGACTGCCAAGGGCTACTTGGTGGAGAGGGGGCCTTTAAGTGTCCCCCACGCCCCCACCCCCAGGAGCATCACCCACCCAGGCCTGATCTGGGCCTTGCAGCTCCCATCCCGCCCTGAAGGCGCTGAGCGTCTGGACCAGGAAACACTGCCTGGAGCAGTCGGGGGTGTCACGAGAACATTAAGCTGAAGCCCTGCAGAGGAGCCGACGTCCAAGAGCCCCTCTCTGGCCCTGCCTCCCAGCGGGGACGATACGGCAGCCCTGCCTGTCTGTGGAAGCCAAAGGCCCCGCCCGGGCAGCTCTCGGCAGTGGCAGGAAAGCGACCTGGGAGGCGGCAGCAAGAACGAAGACGGCCCAGCTGACCTTAATCTCAAATGCCAGATTAAGTTCTTGGCCTCCTCTTGCCTCTTCCGCCATGTAGGTCAGGCACGGAGGAGGAGGAGGAGGAGGAGGTGCGGTGGAGACTTGTGGCCTTCCCCTCCCCCCCAACTCTTGGTGCCATCATTGGCATCCTTCAGTCTCGAGAGACTATGGTGTCGTGCTCTGGAAAGAGGTCCTAAAGCAGCGTCTGGTATGGCTAAAAAGGCCAGTTTGAGAGTGGCGGTCCCTTCCACACTGAGGGCAGATACAGTCTGTCCCCTGTGACATAACAACTTTGTTCAGAGAAGTGTTCAGCTAGAACCAGAGAGACCCTGGAAAGCTACCTGACTTGGGGCCAGCCTAAACCTACCTCACAGGGCTGTTGTTATGAAGAGGGCACTCTGAAGGCCACACTGAGCTCTTATTACAGGGAAGAAAAGGTGGAAGTCTAGGCTCCATGTTGGAAACCTACTTCACCCAGATGCCAACTTAATCCGTTCTTCTGGAGGTACGTCCCCCATCCCCACACCCCACATGCTTCCTTTGGAGGGTCAACGCCTGCAACAAACTGGAGGGGGCAGTCAGGAGTCCCAGTGCAACTGGACCCCACAACCCCAAGCAGGGGACACCTGGCAAGAGAAGCCCTGCCCCTCCCCCCTCTTTGATTGGGAAGGGTCCTTAAGAGGTGGAGTCCCTGCAGAGTCTCCCAAGGACAGCAGGGCCCACCGCTGGCACCCCCAGGGTCCCGGGGACCCCCCAGCCACCAGGGATGAGCAAGGGGGGCACTGAGCCTCTTCCTCCCAGTGGGCTGGCACAGCTGGGACTTTGCGGGAGGGCTGGGGGGGGTCTGCTCATGACCTGGGCGGCCCAGGGCTTAGACAGCCAGAGAGTTACTCACTGTCACCTCCCCCCCCTTCGCAGGATATCCCCCAGCCTCTCCCCCCTCCCATCTGAGCTTGGCTGTGTGCAGTCTTGGGAGCCTGAAGTCCGACCAAGGCGAAACCAAAACAAAGCGAAACGTGTGAGAGAAGGGCCGGCCTTCACTTCGGAGGTTAACCGCATCTAGAGACCGTTTGGCTGGGTGGGAAGAGCCCCCCCTCCCGGCACAGCGGCCTTCCTTCCGTTGCGATGGGGGGGGGGAAGCAGCTTCCTCTGCAGCTTAACTGTGAAGACGCTCCCAGTCCTCCCCCCGCGCCCCCGATCCTGTTCCCGGCACGCGAACCCGTCAGCAGCAGCAGCAGCAGCAGCAGGCCGAGCAAGGAAGCCGCTCAGCTGAGGAGGGAGCGTCCCCCGCCTGCCTCCCCCCCCCCGGTCCTCTCTCGTACGCCAGAAAGCAGCGCAGGATCTTTGATGGTTGCAGAGGTTTTACAGCCACGTAGCGGCGCTGAATCGCCATTTCTCACACTTCAGCACTTGCAGTCTCGTTTCCTTCTTGCATTCACACAACACACCGAAGCTCCTTGCTGAATTAGTCCTCGGTCTGCCAGGGAGAAGGCGGGGGGAGGGGCTGGGCATCAGGGCATAGCCTCTCTTGAAGCCCCCCCCCTTCAGAAAGACTCAGTCACCCAGACTGCGGGAAGCCGCGTCGGGCAAACTTCTGCGCGCCCATCGAATGAAGCTCACATTCCCAGCATCGAGACTTTTGGCTACAAAAATACAAGCGCAGACGCGACCTTCTGCCTCCTCCTGGACGCGTTTGCTACTTAAACAAAACATTGGAACTCGCCCCGAGATTTGGAAGTGGCTTTTTTCTCTCTCTGCAGATCACCAAGAAAAAACCATTTGCGTGCGCTGGAAGGAAGTCTCTCCGGACCGAGGGCAGCTGCCAGAGAGCCCGGCCAGGAGGGCGTGTTTCCCCTGATAAGGAACGGCCGCGTTAACCGCTTCTTCGCTCGCTCGCTCGCTGGCTGGGCCTGCTGAGCTGCTGCGGCTCCCGTCCGTTCCCGGGAGAAGCACAGAGCGAGCTTCCGCCGTGGGGACAGGCTGCTCCTGGCTTCCAGCTTCACCTACCGGCTCCTGCGTCCAACGGGCGACGGAAGCCAGTAATGATGGCTGAAGCGTAGCAGCCCCCGCAGAGGCCCCCGCGGCCCTGCCCAGGAACCCCTGCCTGAGGCCAGCGCTCCCGTGGGCGGCACAACCCGGGGGGCCGGATGGATGGGCTGGGGAGGCACAGCAGGGCCACGAGCCAATCTGCCCAGGATGATGGGTGGCACAGCCACTTGTTTGCACAGTCGCTCTCTGCGGGGGGGGGGGGGTGTTCCACCCACCCCCCGGGCAGAGCCAGCTGGCAAAGCCACTCCGGCAGGGGAGCCTGGCTTGGCTAACTGGCTCTGCCCAGAAACCGCGTGCGTGCTTAGGTGTGGCAGCATGCACACTTCTGCAGAGTCAAGTCCGGCCAGCGCCTCTTCAGACGACGAACCCGTTAAAGCGGGCAAAACCCTCCGGGGTGAAGACGCCGCTTCTTTTCCAACCAGCCGGGGGTGGGGTGGGGTGGGGCCCACGCAGGTGGTTCTCCGAGGGGAGCGGCAAAGGAGAGACCTCCGCGGAAAGCAGGGCAAGCGAACCGTCGCCCGCCCCGAGCACCGAGCGCCTCGCCGGTCGCCCCTGCCCTCCTTCCGAGTCGGGCCGTCCGGCTGGCTTCGTCTGCCAGCGCCGAGCTGCCTCTTTCCGGACGGGAAGCCTTTTCCCTCCGGAAGATGGCAGCAGCTCCGCCTGGAAGAGTTGCAGGCAGAGGACGCCTCCTGCATGGGGGGAGCAGGGGCTGCGGCCGCCCCAGGACAGAAAGGCTCCCTCGAATCAAAGCGGCTCTGCAGATTTCCTTCCTCCGAGGAAGCCGCCGCCGCCGCCGCCATCGGCCAGACCCATCCCGGGGTTCCTCCCGGGCAGCCTTAGCCAGCCAGAACAGATCAAACACGTGTGTGTGTGTGTGTGTGTGTGTGTGTGTGTCCCTTTGGGGGAGGCGAGGGGGGGGCAGAACAGGCTGTCCTGCATGAGGCTGCTGCTCTGGTTCTCCTCAGCCTGAGGCTGCCTTAATTGGAGGCCTCTTCTTCCTAAGGAGCCCTGCTTAACTTTTCCAATCCAGAGATAAATAGCTAGAGCTGACAAATCAGACTTGGGAGGGGGGGTGTTACACAACAGGAAGCTGCACAAGACACTGTGATAAAATGTGCATGAAATCAGCAATCCAAAAATGTGGGAACCTCAGCACTAACGCCAAGCAGGCTGCAGCTGGCAGACTCTGCCCTTCTTCAGGGTGGTTCAGGGCCGTTTCCCCACTTGAAACCCCTGGGTGGGGTGGACTGGGGCCCACATCTGAGATACTCCCAAGGATGGAAAGCAGCAAACACACACACAGTGCTCCTTCCTCCTCCTGTTTTTCCTACAACAACAACCCTGTGAGGTGCCTTGGGTTGAGAGAGGGGAGGTCCAAAGACACTCAGCTGGCTTTCATGGCTAAGGCGAACTATAACTCACCATCTCCTGGCCTCTAGCCAGCCAGCCTCCCCACTACACCCAACTAGGGGCTCTTTCCCCTGAGAGGCGGAGTAGAGCAGAGCAGAACAGAACAGAACAGAACAGAACAGAACAGAACAGAGTAGAGTAGAGTAGAGTAGAGTAGAGTAGAGTAGAGTAGAGTAGAGTAGAATCCTGGCCAAGGTGCCCAGCTGAAGGGGGCTTCTCCTGCTATGCCCTCCAGGCAGGGGGCAGCTGGCAAGAGAGACCCAGGAAAGAGGCCAGAGGGAAAGGAAGCATCTCCCTTGGAAAGCTGGTGGCTCCTTTGGGGCCCAAGTGGGAGATGGGGGGGCCTGGGGGGGGGTAGGAAGCAGCTGTTTCCTGCAAAGCTGCTCTGCGGGGGGGGGGGGGAGTGCAGGAAGGGCTGCCAGCAGAACCATCATTGGTGGAGGTTCATGGCAAGAAAATTGCAGCCTTGGCAGGGAAGAAAGAACAGGCAAGGAGGCTCCCCCCCCCGCTCCCCTCCCCCCCCCGCTCCTCTAGCTGGGGAAAGACAGGGAGGCCCCCTCTGCGCATCTCCCATTCGCCCCCCCCTCCCCCGCCTCTTCAGAAGGGCCAGCAAGCCCACCTCAGGGCAGGGGTGGCTGCCGGTCTGGGCTGCCCAGCTCTTTGGGGGCGCTGAAGGCAAGCAAGCCTGGCTGGATCTGGAGAAGCTCAGCTGCCCTCGGAGGCTCCCCCAGGCCGAACAGGAGTTCCCCAAAGTGGCGCTTTGGAGCGTTTTGAATGCACGCAGGGAGTCTGCGTGCATTCAAAAGGAATCACTGTTTTGCGTTGGCTTTTCCAAATATGGAAAATCCCAGGGCCGGGAAAGGGACGGAGTGCCCCACAGGTCTGCCAGGGGCTCCCCCCCTCTTCTCTGGGGGTTCAGCAGACCCTCTGCTGGCCCCGAGGCCACGCAAAGCAAAGATCCAGGAAAGCAGACGGAGTCTTCCAGCCCGCTCTGTCTCTCTCCTCCCTGTTTTCTCCGAGCGTTTCTGTGCCACTTCCAGCCTTCCCCTTCGCACCCTGATCCTTCCAGCAGCCCGGAGGAAGGAAGGCCACAGGCTTGGACCAAGCGGTCAAATCTGAGGGACGCCCACAGAAACATATTTGACTAAAAACTACAACTGACGCTCGGTTCACGCAACAGATCATCCGAAGAACATGGAATAACAGGTTGGAAGGGACCTTAGAGGTCATCCAGTCCAACCCCCTGCTCGAGCAGGTGCCCCGTACCATTTCAGACAGGTGGCTGTCCGGTCTGTTCTTGAAAGCCTCCAGTGACTTAACGGTCACATTCGTACGAGAAGCAGCGCTTCGTTACTGTTAGCCTGGGTTAGATTTTTGTGGGGAGGCTTCCCGTGTTGTGTGAACCCAGCTGGAGGTTCAAAGTCTCCTGCCAGTGCAGAGAATGAGTCCATGAGGGTTACTGTGGGGTCCTGGGTGATCTCTGTGCGTGGCTGTTTCCTTGCGGTCGTTGCCTTACATCACTGGGTCGCATCTTCAGTGCCGAGCGTGGTTAGCAGTTTAAGCGGGCTGCTGCTTCCACCTCTGTGGTCTCCAGGGAGCAGGCCCAGGAGCGGAGCCCCAAGCAGGGTCCCCTTTTCACGGCCCCTGCCTTTGAGGGCTGGGTAGCTCCAGCCCTCTTGCAGAGAAATAGGTCCGTCCATGCCCCTCTTTCGGGTCTGGCCTTTGTGAGAGGGGCTCCTGCTTGCCCCCTGCCCCACCATCTCTATGGCCACGCCCCCTGCCTAGACTGGCTTGGAGGGCCATCCAGAACCTCCTGGGCCAGAGAGCAGCTGCTCAATGGCGGCCGGCAGGAGCCCCAGAGTTGCAGAAGGCCGCACTGCCCTGCCTGCCCAGTGTTTCTCCAGCACCACTTCCTGGAGCCGTGGAGCCCACCCAAGGAGAACCCCTTCTTCTGGGGCGGTCTGGGCAGGAAGGCCACAGCTGGGTTTCCGTGGAACAGCTTCCCAAGGCTGGATTGGCCCCGTTCTGCTTCCCTTTTTGATCTGGGGCACTTGGGAGCCGTCGGGGTGCTGGGGCCACGGATTGGGGGTCGAGCTTTGGGGAGCTGTGCTGCTCTTGGCGGCCACTGAGCTGTCCTGGCAAGAGAGTCTTCCCAAGGCCAGGGGCGGGGGGAGGGGATGCTCAGGCTGTGCTGTCAGTCATGCCCTTCAAGGAGGGGGTGTGGGTCACAAGGCAGACTTTTGGTGAAGGCCTGCATGCAAAGTGGGGCCTGGAAATCAGTGGGGCTGAAAGGGAGGCTGTGCTGCTGGGATGCAGCTGCCTTTAGACTAGAAGACACAAAATGTGGCTGGGGCCAGCCTGCTCCCAGCCCGGAGCGAGGACAGCAGCAGCAGCATGAAGGGCACATGCCGCCCCCAGGATAGAAGGGGCCCTTGGGGGCCCTTGGGGGGAAAGGCCCCGGGGGGAGGGCTTCCTGGGGGGCAGGGGCAAGCCTTCCTCCCGTGAAGCTGCAGGTGGGCTCTGCGTCAGGGCTGAGAGGGTCCCCTGGGCAAGGGGCTCGGCCCAGCAAAGGGCACAGAGTCAGCCGGAAGGGCTCTTTCACGGGAGCTTCCTGTCTCAAGAGAACCCCTGAAAGTGGACCTCAGATGTGCTTTGGAGCCCTCCGCTTCTCCCAGGTCCACCCGGAGGCCTCGGCCGTGGGAGAGCCCGTCCCATCCCTTCCTCTCCGGCCTGGAGTGACTTCCTGCTGGGGGCCGGAAGCCTCATTTCCAGGCAAGGAGGGGAGGGGAGAAAGCGCTTTGGGGCCCTCCAGAAGCTTTGCCCAGGGAAGGCAGAGCAGAGAGAGCAGCCACTGGGCCTTCTGCTCTGCTGGGGAGGCTGAGAACCGAGACCCCCCCCATTTCTCTCTTCCTTAAGCTCAGCTTTGCTCCTCCCTCCTTGCCTACCCCCCTCACTGCTCCCCGATGATGCCGGAGAGGCAAGGAGCACCTCTTGCACCAGCCCTCTCTGCTGGGGGGGCAGCACCCTCTCGTCCAACCGGAGGTGGGGTAGCCCTTCCGAGGTCCCAGATTTGGGAGGGGTTGTTTCCCCCATTCACCCCAAAGGAAATTGTCTGCCTCCTTCTCCCCCTCCCCCAGCCTTTTCCCTCCTGTGAACTCCTCGGCTGGGCAGCTGAGAGCCAGGAAGGACCTCTTGAGGAGAGACCCTGATGCAGGAGAGGCCCGGGACCACGCCCCTCAATTGTGGTGGGCAGAAGCTGCGCCTGGGGTTCCCCCTCACGTCGTCCTCCTAGCGACACCATGAAGGTCTTTCTAGAAATCCAGGCGGCTCCAGATTCCTGGACTTGCCAGGCACTCCAGGCTCAGCACCTCCACCCTGCGCTGGGCCTGGATTCTGCCCTCATGCTCCCTTGGGGGAGAGCCCGCTCTGCCCGCAGCCCTCCTCGGCTTTTTCCTTGGGCATTGCTTCCAGCCTCAAGCCAGCCGGGCTTCTTCCGGGAATGGTGGCCCCCTCCGTGGCCCCCTCTGCCCTCCAGACAGGCTGGACCACCCTTGGACTGTGTTGGGTGGAGACTCTGGGGATGGAAGGTGCACCCTTCCATAGACACCCGGCAGTGTGCACTGTGTGCAGGATAAGGGTCCACAAATGTATGCTGAGCTCCCCCCGGCAGCTGCTCCGTTTCCTTGCTCGGTTACGGTGGAGGTTGAGCTGCCTTGATCAGACAAGGTGCCAGGAGGAGGGTCAGCTGAGCAGAAGGCTTCCTGCCTCTACTCCACAGCCCTCAGATGGACAAAGGCCTGCAGCGTGGCCCATGCGCTGCAGACAGCAGGACTGTGGTTGGTCTGCGCACACAACACATACGCCTCCCTTGCAGCCAGAGGCCAGCGACAAACAGGCACCAAGCTCAGCCACCAGGTGGGAAGGGTTAGGGTCCCTCAGCACACCCGCTGGGTCAATTTTGCAGAGAGATTGCAGACCCCGACCATCGTGCTCCCCGGAACAGCCAAAACTGCTTCCAGGATGAAGCGGAGAAGAGGCAGTGTGTGGGTGTGGGGGGGCAGGTGGCCTCCATGGGAAGCAATTGGTGCGTCTTCATGCCGGCGATGTGTGTGTGAGGCTCGACTCCCTGGGATCCATTATTCCTTGTGCTGCAGTCTGGAAGGGGAAACTCTTGGCCTTCTGCCCTGTGACATCAGGCTTCGGAAGGCAGCTCCCACGGTCCGCGTTCCCGGCCCTCTTTGAGGCCAAACATTTGCAGACTTCAGCTTTCGATCCCTTGATCGTCTTTGGGGCCTTTCCGGGAATTTCTCCCGGTTCCCCTCGGCCTTTTTAGAGTGTGGAGCCTTGAGCTGCAGGCAGGACTCGGGCGGAAGACTGGCCAAAGCAGAAGAGGGTGGAAAAAGGAGTCCCCGCTAGGGCAGCCTGCAGCTGATCCAGCCTCTGAAAGGTGCTTTCTCCAAGGCAACTGGACCTTGGTTTTTCCCTTCCCTTCTCATCCTAGCAACTTCATCAGTTCTGAACTGAAGGAGCTTCTTGGATGAGAAACACTTCCAAAAGACCCCAGGGAAGTCCAGTGGCCTCCTGGAAGAAGCCCCTTTGGGACAACCTGACCTGGAGGACGGAGAATCTCCACAGACAATGGACCAGCCTCTATGGCAGCTGCACCACATTGCCAGCTCCTATTCAGGTTGCAATTAATTCTTCACGTGATTTTGATTCTACGCCTGTTTATACAACCCAGGATTGTATTCGCTTTTTTGGCTGCTGCCGCACACGGCTTGGCTCATGTTTAAGGGATCGTCCGCTAGGACTCCAAGGTCCCTCTCACAGTTATTGCTTTTGAGCCAGGATTCACCCAGTCTGTACTTGTAGCTTTGGTTTTTCCTGCCTAAGTTTAAAATCTTGCTTTTCTCCACATTAAATTTCTTGTTGTTGGATAGGGTCCATTTTTCAAGTCTAGCAAGATCTTTTTGGATCCCCAGTTTGTCTTCTGGGGTGTTGGCTACTCCTGCCAGCTTAGTGTCATCTGCAGATTTGATAAGTTCCCCTTCTGCTCCCTCCTCTAAGTCACGGATGAAGATATTGAAGAGTCCTGAGCCTAAGACCGGGACTTGTGGTACCCCGCTGCTTACTTCTCTCCGTGTGGATGTAGCACCATTAGCGACAACTCGTGTGAGCGCAGTTTGTCAGCCAGTTACTAATCCATCTGGTGGTGATGTTGTCTATCCCACCTTTTTCTAGCTTACTAAGTGGCAGGTTGCGGCCTACTTTGTCGAATGTCTTGCTGAAGTGTAAGTATACTATGTCCACAGCATTTTGTTGGTGTACTATAATAATTTAGTCACTTTGTCAAAGAATGAAATAAGATTGGTTTGGCATGATCTGTTTTTAACAAATCCATGCTGGCTACTAGTTATAACTTTATTTCTAGATACTTGCAGATCTGTTTTTGATTTTTCCCCCCAATATCTTCCCATTTATTGATGTTAGGCTGATTGGTCTGTAGTTTCCTGGCTCTCTTTTTCCCCCTTTTTTAAGGGTGGGAACCACATCAGCTCTTTCCCGATCCTCTGACAGTTTCCTGGCGCTCCACGGTTTCTCTAAAGATACGGTGCAGTGGTTCTGAGATAATATCTGCCGTTTCTTCAGAAGGCGGTCCGGTCCATCAGGCGGTCCTGGTGACTTATATTGGTCAGGGGCAGATAGGTGTTTGCTTTGGACCATTTTCTTGCTTCCGCAGGTCTGCTGGGCCCGCAGGTCTGGCAGCTGGAAAAGTGCCTGACTGCATCGGAAGTCTGACGTCAAGGCAGCCCAACCATCTTCATCCCCACGGATGACCCACGGATTCCAGTTCTCAGTAAGGGGAGAAAACAGGAAGGCCTGGGGAAGCCTGCAGGCAGGAGGCCAAGCGGGGCTGGTGGGGGGGGGAGAGAGAGACAGATGGGGGGCTGGGAGGAGGCAGTACATCCAGATCCAGGCTGAGGCCTCGGGAGGAGGAGAGGCAGAGATGTTATGGGGTGGGGTGGGGGGGAGGGGGAGGAAGTTAATGAAGCAGTTATTTGGGAAAGGCCAGCAGGGCTCCTCAAGCGCAAATCATAAGAAACCAATCGATCCATTCTCCCTTTCTGGGTTCTGAAAGGGGATAGGCAAGTCCAGAGAGGAAAGAAGGGTTCTATAGAGCCTACACAAGTAGGGACAGTCTACCTCAGATTACCAAGGTTGAAGACAAGCTTCATCCCTGCTGGATGAACGCTGGGGGGCCTGCAGGAAAAGAAGCCCAACAAGGGAGGCGCAGGAGAAGGGCAGTGCAGCCCCCACCCCTTAAAGCGGCTGGCCTGGCTCTGCTATGGAAGGCAAGCGGATGGGGGGGAGGAAGGGGGGCAGCAGGGAGCGGCAAGAGCCTTTAAGCAAAGATCTGCTGAGCCTTTTGGAGGAGCAGAGCTCCAGGCGCCCCTGTCTGTGGGCACAGGTGCCAACAGAGCCACTGGCACACAGTAGGGCAGGGTGGGTGGGTGGCAGGGTCCTAAAACATGACCCCCCCCAGGCCTGCCAGAGGCTGTGCAGAAGAAGCTGCAGAAGAAGCTGCAGAGGGCTGAGCAAAGCTGCTGCTTCACAGCTGAAGGCCAGAGCAGAAAGGGGGGAGGGGGCTGCAAGGCACAGCTGGGGGCGGGTGAGTCCTCCCGGAGGCAGGCTGCAATCATCCCCTTCAGCGAGCAGCTGCTGTCTCCGTTCTGGAACAACAGCAACCCATAATTACCCAGCCTGGCAATTGCCTCCAACAAGAATAGCTTCTATGCCGCAGACCTGCTGGGCTTCGCTAGGGGTGCTGCAGCGAGGGGGGGGGAATGGCTGGGGGGGCAGATTCACAAACAAGGCAGTGCCCAGGCATCCACCCCCCACCCCATCAGAGGAGCTGCTGAAAGCTAGACTCTGGGGCAGCCAGCTCAAGGCTCAACAGGAAGTTCTTCCCAGAAGACGAACTAGCATTAACCCCACACACAAACACAGATGCCACCCTGGACCCCCCCCCCCAGCCCCACTGCAAGCAAGCTTCTGCGGAGCTGCCTTTACTTAGCCCCTAATGTGGCATTGCTTGCCAACTGAATGGTTTTACTCCGCAGCTGCCAAAGAGGGTGCAGGTCACACCCTAACCCAGCGCGCGCACACACACACACACACACACACACTGCCCGCGTACCACAGTCTCCTCGGGCAGAGCTGCCCGTTTTCACAGCAGTGTCCCTGGCATCTCATCCAGGAATGCTCAGGCCTTGAAGGTGCTGCCAAACATGTTGTTATTTTATCTGCCCCGGCCTTTGAACCCCCTGAGGGAGGGAGGAAAATCCCCAGTCTGTTCTTTGTATCCAGGACCATTTCCAGAACAAGCCCCCCTCTCCTCCAACTAGGAAGCTGCCAGCCAGGCAGGGCGGAGGAATCAAGCAGGCAGGCAGGCTTGAGTCATTGTACAGCCGCAAGAGACCTTGGGCTGCCCCCCTCCCCAAGTTCAGTGGGGCCTTATCTGTTTGCTCCCAAGAGGAGGCGAGCAGTCCAGGGAGATTCCTGTAATGTAGGCAGAGTACAATAAAGTAGTCAGCTCGCACTTTCGCCTGTGGATCTGGTTGCCTGTGCCTGACACCTCCTGGCTGAAACTCCCAGGTCAACCCACTGACGACGAAATCAGCCCTTTTACGTTCCCATTTCCAGTTTGTCCTGTAAACCATTGGGAGCAAAAAGCATAAGATTTTCGGAAAGCACCAGACCGGAAGCCGATCAAGCAGAAAAAATGGAGCCCTCCAATTCTGCACAGTTGCTCTGCAGCTGCCCAACGTCCATTGTTTAAGCCAGGAAAGGGAAAGAATTTGCAGGGCTGGGCAGGGGGAGGGCGAGGCTGCCTGCAGCTGCTTCCTTGCAAAGACTGTCCAGGGAGGCCCGGAGCAGAGGAGAGGGAAGGGGGCCACTCCCTCCGTCCTTCTTGAGGTCTCCGCAGGACAAAGGACGGCCTGCTGCTCTCCCCCTCGGTCCTCGGCAGAAGCTGGGCAGGAGAGCCCCAAGTCCAGCCGGCCAGCGAGTGTCCCGTGAGCGACCTGGGTGTTTTCATGAGCACCCAGAAGAGAGGCTGCCTAGACAAGCCCGCTCTTCCTACACATTCTTGCCAACACCTCCCTGCTCTGTGGCCAACTAGATAACCTCCTCCTCCTTTTGTCTCATCTAGGTGCTTGACACCCCCCCCCAGAGTAGGGGTGTCCAGCCTTGGCAACTTTGTGGGTTTCACCCCCCTTCCCCCTCAGTGGGGGCTTGCCACCCTGATTGCCCTGGTCTCCTTTGCCAGGCAAAATCACTCCGCTCCATTAGCCTCCACGTTGGGCTTCTCTGGGGTCCCACTTGGGCCCTGCCTGGGGATTGCCAGGATTGGCCTTCCGGCCCGTGCAGGGCCTCGGATTGCTCCAGGGCACTGGCTGTGCCAGGCAAGGAAGGCGGCCTTTAAAGAGCACCTGCCTCCAGGACCGCCAAGCACGGCTTGCGCTTTCGCTGGCCTTGGAAAGCTGGTGGGGAGTCCATCTTTGGGACCTCCTGCCGGGGGCTCTTCTGGCCAGAGTCCCCAGGCCATTCGGACCCTACGGCGACTTTGGGTGCTCCAGCCCTCACTGGGCAGGGTGGTTTTGCCATTGCCAGGAGGGGCGGCTTCCTTCCTTGCCTCTCCTCAGAGGTGCTTCTTCATGCCAGGTGGTGACGGTGGCAGGGCTTCCCCTCGGAGCCAATCCAGGCTGGTCCTCTGGCGTCTTCAGCGCCCGTTCCTGCTGGGCCAGCTGCTTCGGTCATGGCTGCCACCTCTGCCAGAGCAGGTTGGGCTGAGGACCGCTGGGCCTTTGTTTTGCGGACGGTGCAATCCGGCACACGTGCCCGGCTGCTTTCCCACAGATGCTCTGCTGGGCAGAGTTTTCCAGGCAGCGTCTGCCAGGGGTCTCCTGGGCTGATCAGATGGCAGCAGCTGCCCAGCCTCTCCCAACTGGGTTGGAGGGCCTGTGCCCATAACGCCCCCCCCCCCATCCTGCTCCTCCTGCTGCTCCTCCCTTGCCACCAGAGCTTGCTGGCGCTTCCTGGCGCAGCCTTTTAGCTCAGGGGCTTCTGCCGGCCTCAGGCTGGACTGGGGCTTTGAGGGTCCTGCAAGGCAGCCCCTGCCGGGGCTGAAGGGGGGAGAGGGCTGTTCCCGGGCGAGGGCTCCTCCCTCCAGGAGAGGCGTCCGCCTCCTTCGCCTGCGGCGGGGTCCGTAGTTGGCCCGCAAAAGGTGTGGGAGGGTGTCCGGTGGCGCTTCACAGGGAAGCGGGATTGACTCCTCCGTCTGGACCCCGAAGCTGCACGAGGGAGGGTCGTGCGGAGCCCTCGCGGATGGAACGCGAGTCCCCTGAAAATAGAAGCCGCCCTTCTAACTACAAGCCCGGACGGGCAGAAACGTCCAGCTTCCCGCCGCTCATCCAGGGCGGGCTTGGAAGGAGCCGCGTCCGGGGACGCCTGCGGGCGGCGGCTGTCCCTGGCCGCCCCATCCCGGCCCCACTTCTTCCAGGGAGGGGCTGCGGCCGAGGCCGGGCCGGAGCGCCGGCATTTGCCCTCCGGGAGCCAGGCAGCCCCCCGCTGGGCCACCGACCCTCCGGCCGCCTTCTCGGGGCTCGAGCGCGGCAGGCCCCTCGGCCGCTCCGGTTGCGCAAGGCGTCACTCGAGGCAGGCGAATGGCCGGCTTGCGGGGAGCAGCCGGAGTCTTCCCGAGCCCCCTTGGCTCGCAGGAGGGAGGCCGGCCTGGCTCCTGCCTCGGTCAGGGCGGGATCCGTGGGCGACGCGCGCCGGGAGTCACCGCTCCGCTCGAGGGTCCTGAAAGCCCTTCTGGCTGCGGGAGACCCAACGCCGCCGCCCCCCCCCCGCCCCCGTCCGCTTTTCCTGCCTCCGACGGTATAGATGCCTCATTATCTGTTTATTAAAAACATTTCTATACCGTTCCTTTGCTTAAAAATCCTGAAGGCATCAATAATATTTACAAAAAATACCCTTAAACAAAAACTAGATTAAAATTTGAATTAAAACCATCCATTCAACCCCAAAGGGAAATATTAGTGGAATTAATGACAAATGAAAGGCAACATGAAAAGATAATTTTTTCATAAGTGCTAGAGACCCATCCGGCATTACTGGGTGGAGCATGGAAGGCCTCTCGACTGCTGCCCGTCCTTTTCCTCTGGCTGGCAGGCCTGGGACCCTTGGGGCTCTCCACCCTTTTGCCACGCGAGGCCCCCTTTCCTGCTCCCCACCCTTCTACCCTGGGCATTGCCCATTCCCAGCCCCCCCCACGCCCTCTTTCTTTCCTTGGCAGCTCACTCCCCCATTGGGCAAGGGCGATGCCCAGGAGGTGGGCTGTACCGTTTCCCCCAGAAGTTATGGGGCAAATGCTTCCTTTGCCGCCTAGAGCAGATCACTGGAAGGGGCAACTGGTGCCCTGTGTCTCCTCCTGCCAGTTTTCCACCCAAAGGCCTTGGCTGCTAGAGTTGTTCACACAATATTTTGCTAACCTTGGTTAGAGGGTTCTAATACCTTTGGATTTTGCCCCAAGGTATTGTGTGAACCCAGAAGAATTGGTTGATCCAGCGCCCCACGCAGCGTGTTGTCTGGAGGCGGCAGGAGAACTGCCATAATTCTTACAAAGCAAGGGGACAATGGGGGGGGGCATAGCTAGACTGAGTAAGGGCTGTGGGCCTTCATTAAAATACATTAAAATCCTTTAACCACTCCAGAGGCATTTCCAAACACTGGGAAAAGGATTTCACAGGCATCTCAGGACCAAACCGCGCTGCCCACAACCTTCCTATCAGAGCAAACATGGCTGCCTCTCCCGGGACCATGGTTTGATTCACACTTAGCAGCTCAGGTTAGAAACCTCTTGGCTACATTCACACAATAAACTAGGCCCGGCTTTTGACCTTCTTTCACTGGCTTAGCATGTTAGGTGATTGCAGGTGCCACATTTTTATCCAACCAAAAAGTATTTTGTGCAATCTCAGCTTCCTTGGGTAGCTTGGGGTCAGGGTTCCCCCAGTGGGCTAATTAATTAAACCAGCTGCCGGCATGGAAAACCAGCCCCCCCTTCCAAGTGATGGAGAGCCGCTGTGGCTGATGGATAGGCAGAATATACATGGGGAGGCCAGTAGTGGCAGCGACCCCTTCGGAGCCCAGCCAGGGAGCAACGCCGGCCTTTGCTGCCTATTGAGCCCAAGGGGGTGGGCTGTGGTGAAAGGCGGGAGGGCAAAGGGGAAGGAAAGAGTCCCACTCCGAAGGCTGCTGGCCCTCCTCACGCTTCAGGGGCCAGGTTTCCTTCTTCCTAGCAACTCAGCCCCCTCCCAAGGCTGAGAGACCCTTTCTGGGCAGAGGTGCACTGGGGCCCTAGTAGGAGGGATACAGGGTGGCTGGGGATGATGGTACTGCTTTCCTGCCTGAAGGCCCAGAGAATCTCCTTGCCAGCAGAGATCCGTCTGGGTAGAGCGAGCAAAGCCCCACAAGCCACAGCCAGGTTCTGGCCCACCTGGGCCGAAAGGGCCAAAGGTGGTCTCTGCCCATCGGAGGACCCTGCTGGTGTTCCTGCTGCAAGCGCCTCCCAGGCCAGTCACCCAACCGCTTCAAGGAAGACCGAAACCAAGCCGACCAGGAGCCTGAATCAATTATAGCTCAAAGGACAGCCAGACAGGCGTCCCAGAGAATGGAGCTCTCCGCTCCCATGCTGCTCAGTCCAGCACACACCGGCAGCAGGCCACCCGTCTGGCCGTGGGCCTCGGGGAGGGGCAACATCCAAGAAGGCCCAGCCCAGCAGCCACGTTCCTCAGAGCAGCACCCAAGGCCCCTTCACGGCCCCCTGGGAATGGCTCCTTCTAGACAACGGCTCCTGGGGCTCCAGTGATTTGGGCCAGACAGAAGCTTGACTGAGAAGCCACCGAGAAGCCGAGGTCGCCCAAACCAGGTCTTGGAATGAAACTGGCCCCAGAGCAATACAGGTGGGGCTCCCTGGCCTGCAGGTGAGATGCAGCAGGACTGGGAGAGGCTGAGGCAGCCCAGGAAGGAGCAGGAAGGGGGAGGCTGTGAGGTGACAGACAGGGGGGAGCCTCCAGCAAGCCCACCTACGGCAAGGAGGGCTGAGGAACCTTCTCCCCACACTTCCACCAGCAGGGAGGTGCCAGGGCTGGGTGCGGGCTGCCCCATCAAACGAAGGCAGGGAGGGGGAGGGGTAATGTCACCAGCTGCCTCCTTGCCCAGAAAAGGTGGCAGGATCCAGTCCTGCCATCCTCTTATTCTTTGATTCAAAAACAAAACGGCTGCAGGAATCAGGCTGAACAGGCAGCGCCAGCCCCTTCCCAATCCAAGGCCCCACCAGAACCGGCCCCCCCCCAAAGCCAGCTGGACTGTGGGAGGGGCCAGAGCAGGACTCTGCCTGCCCGGGAAGCACAGCGGCACCGCTCATCTGCTGCCTTCTTTTATTGTGTGCAAGACAAACCAAGACAGCCGAAATCCAGGGAACCCCCCCCCCCCACAAAGGGAGCAGCGACTCCTCGGGCTCAAGTGAAGATCCACGCGGTCCAGTTTCTTTTTGCACAGCAAAAGATCCGGAGAAGGGGGGGCGGGGAAGGGGCTGGGAAGAAAAGCCCCCTTCTCAGCTTTCCGGGAGAAGCTTCCGCAGAGCGGGAGCCACGAGGGAGCCCCGCCCTTTCAGACGCCAAATTCCACGGCTGTAAACAAATGCGCCCCTCCCCCACCCCGTCCGACATTTGGCCGTAGCTCGGGTGGGGGGAGGGGCGGCAGGCAGATGGGCCTCCGGCGCACATCCCGGGCCCTTCTCCGCCGGGCCGCCCTCTTTCCTGGCGCCGTCTGGGGGCCCCGCAGAGCAGCGGGAGGAAGCGGGGCTGGTCAGCCGCAGTCGGGCTCCGGGCTGTGGCAGGATCGCAAGGGCGGCGGGGGTGAGGAGCCCTCGTGTCCGTTGCTCTCGATGGAGGACTCGCTGCCGGTGCTCTCCCCGGAGAGCAGGCGGGTGACGCGCAGGTCGGCGCGGAGAAGCGCCACGTCGTTGCCGATGGCCAGCTCGCCCAGTCCGCAGATGAGCTGCCCCAGGCTGGACGCCGCCGCGGGCGCCGCGCCCTCCCCGTCCGCGTCCCCGTCCTCCTCCAGCGGGGCCAGCAGCTCCTCGTCGTCGTCGCCGCCGTCGCAGTCCTCGTCCCGGCCGCCGTTGGCGCAGCCCGGCCCGGCGGCGCGCTCCTCCAGTTCCTCGCCCAGCGAGTCCTCGGTGATGGAGCCCAGTTTGGGCGCGCTGCGGCTTCGCTCGACCGGCGGCTTGTAGCAGCCGCCCGGCCCGTGCAGGAGCAGCTTGCGGAGCGGCACCAGCGGGATGGCGCCGTCGGCCCCGGGGCCCACCTGCTGCAGCTGCTGGTGCCGCGCGTCGGCGCGCTTCTTGAGGCGGCGGAACTCGGCCAGCGCCTCCGCCGACGTCTGGTACAGCAGCAGCGCCATGGCGCGGGCCTTCTCCGCCTTGGAGACCAGCACGGCGTGGCAACGGAGCAGCACCGCCTTGTGCTTCACCTCGTGGCGGTAGATCCAGGCGAAGAGGCGCGGGAGGCGCGGGTCCGCCACGCAGTAGGTGACGCGGTGCAGCAGGTAGAGGTGGCCCGGGCGGGAGGCGGCCTCGGCCGGCACCGCGGGCGCCAGGCGGATGCCCTGCGGCCCGATGGTCAGCTTCATCTTGGTGCCGTGGCGGCCGGCCTCGCTCTTGGCCCAGATCTTGGCCACCGCCGCGTCGGTGCAGCCGTCGCCCTTGGCCTGCAGCGTGGTGGCGTTGCCCAGGTAGAGCGCCGTGTAGGTGGGCGCCTCGCTGCTCACGCGGAACTTCTTGCGCTTGGAACGGAACAGGCTGCCCATCCTGGAGAGGGCGCTCTCGGCCGGGCAGGCGCGGGCCAGCGAGCCCAGGGCGGCGGAGCAGGGCAGGCTCCCGGCGCCCGCCTGGCAGTAGTCCTTGGCCTTCCCCGACGGCGGAGGGGAGGCGTCGCGCGGGCCCGCCGGCTGCTGCTGCTGCTGCGGCGGCGGCCGCTCTCGCCGCCGGCCCGGCTGCGCCGGCCGCTGCGACTGTGCCTGGCGCCCCTCGTCCGCGGCCAGCAGCTCGAATTTGTGCCTCTTCCAGGGCAGCATCGCGGCGCCGCCGCCGCCGCCGCCCGCCGGCGCAGCCAGTCCGGGGCGCTGCGGCTGCTGCTCCCGGTCCTCAGCTGGAGGCGCCCGTCGTCGCCCCGGCCGCCCGCGCATCCCGAGGGACCGCCGGCCTGGGCCCCGCCGCCTGCCGCCGCCGCGCGCGCGCCCGCCGCCACTCCGTCGCCATCGCCGCCGCCGCGCGCGCGTTACATGCTGGCCTAGGATCGCGCCGCCGCCGCCGCCGCCGCTGCCGCGCCTCTGCTGGCGCTGGCTGGCCGCGCCGCTACATATAGGCCGGGCGAGGGAGGCCGCTGCGCCGGGAGGCGGCGCCCGCGATGCCGGCAGCGAGCCGAAGGGGAGGGCCGAAGCAGCCGGCGCGGGAGGGGCCGAGGCTGTGGGCGTTGGGTCGGGGGGCTCAGTCGCGGCCCTCCGCCCTCCCCTCTCCCGCTGCCCCCGGGGCCGGTCGGAGTCCCCGCGCCACCAGCCCGGGAATGGCGGGCGAGGGAGCCTGGCCTCGCCCCCCCTTCCCCCCGGGACGAAGCGGAGCGCCATCTCGCCTTGGGAGACCTTCCGGAGGGGCTGCGAGCGGGCGCCCAGCCGCGGAGCCGCACTCGGGTCGCCTCCGCGTCTGCTGGCTCTGGGTCCCAGCCCTCCCACCGGCGCCCCCCCCCCAAGACGTTCTCCTCGGGCCGCTTCCTGACCCGCAGCGCCTCCGGCCTCATCCAGCCCTGCTCAGCCTGTCAGGCCAGGTGATACGCAGCAGGAGGGGCAGCTGTCGATGCCAGGACAAGCGCTTCTGATGCTTTCAGGGTTTGGGCCGATTCAAGATTAAGTTGTTTCCGAAAAGGCCTTTTTTGTCCCTCCTTTTGAGATCTGTTTTGCTTCTCTGGCTGGAGTTAAGGAGAATCTTACACTTCTAGGTTTAAAGGGATAAGATTTTCAGAGGTAAACTGACTGACCATCTCAGAAAGTATATGACTGTGCATTTAATGTGGTTACTGAATTGACCGATATATTGATTGACTAATGGACAAAGCTGGGTTTGCTACAGCACCAAACCACAATGAATGGAAGAACTGGCAAACCAGATTTTAATGTGAGCCTGTGACTTCCTCAGGTTCACCTGTTCACTCAGCTTTGGGGTCTCAGTGAAGAGACAAACAGGATGACCAATTTCATCCTAAAGTTGTATGAACCTGTTCCAGCTGACTCTTCTGAGCAGGAAGTACGGTGGCATTGGGGGCTTTTCCCAAAGATGCTGGGAGAAGGGCAGCATATAAAATTAATAAACCTTTAATAAACCTTAACCTGGCTTGTTGTTGTTAGTTGCAAAGTCATATCTGACCCATCATGACCCTATGGACAACGTTCCTCCAGGCCTTTCTGTCCTCTGCCATCTTCTGGAGTCCATTTAGGCTCACGCCTCCTGCTTCAGGGACTCCATCCAGCCACCTCATTCTCTGTCGTCCCGTTCTTCTATTGCCCTCAATCTTTCCCAGCATGAGGCTCTTCTCCAGTGAGTCCTTCCTTCTCATTAGGTGGCCAAAGGATTTGAGTTTTAGCTTCAGGATCTGCCCTTCTAAAGAGCAGTCAGGGTGGATCTCCTCTAGGACTGACCGGTTTGATCGCCTTGCAGTCCAAGGGACTCACAGGAGTCTTCTCCAGGACCAGAGTTCAAAGGCCTCCATTCTTTGGCGCTCAGCCTTTCTTATGGTCCAACTTTCACTGCCATACATTGCAACTGGGAAGACCACAGCCTTGACTATACACACTTTTGTTGACAGGGTGATGTCTCTGCTTTTTAGTGTGCTGTCTAGATTTGCCATGGCTTTCCTCCCGAGGAGCAGGCGTCTTTTAATTTCTTGGCTACAGTCCCCATCTGCGGTGATCTTGGAGCCCAGGAAAATAAAATCTGTCACTACCTCCATTTCTTCCCCATCTATTTGCCAGGAATTGAGAGGGCCGGATGCCATGATCCTGGTTTCGTTGATGTTGAGTTTCAAGCCCATTTTCAAGCTGGCTAGCCATGGACTATCCCATGGACCGTAGGTAAGGTGTTGCACTGGCCCTGGGCAGACCCAAGTTCCCCATAGTTGTGGAACTCAGAATAACAGAGCTGGAAGGGACATTGGAGGTCTTCTAGTCTATCCCCCTGCTCAAGCAGGAGACCCACCTAGACCATTTCAGGCAGGTGGCTGTCCAGTCTCTTCTTGGAGCACCAACTTCTGGAGGCAACTTCCGTTTCACTGATTAGTCGTTCTTATGTCTCCTCAATTCTAGGTTGCTTCTCTCTTTAATGATCTTTCCCCCATTGCTTCTTGTCCTTTGTTTTGGAAAATAGGTTGATCCCCTCTTCTTTGGGGAAGCCCCTCAAATATTGGAACCCTGTTATCCTGTCCCTTCCATCTTCCTTTTCACTAGACTAGGCACACCCAATTTCATGCAACTGTCCTATGTTTTGGCCTCCAACCCTCTGCCATCCATCTGGTAAACTCGCAAGATTCGTTTTTCTCGCCATGCACACGTGTACATAACCCGAACTAGACTGTGTTGTTTCTCTGTGTCTTATAATATATGTAGGTATATGCATAATTCTGTGTTTATTTATTTATGTAAAGTATATTGGAGGTGGTGACCCTTTGAGAGCTCTGTGTGCAACAACATTTCATTTTAAGGTATGCCGATTAGCATACATTCCAAGTGACAATAAAGTTATTATTCTATTCTATTGTCTAATCAGCCCCCTAAGCCAGGGCTTTTCACCCTTTTCACCCATTGTACCACTTGTAGGATATGGCAACATCCAAATACCACCAGTTGCCTAGCTTCAGCCATCTCTCGCTTAGGCTCGCGCGGTGCTGCCACCGGTTCAGCTCATTCCCCTCCCCCGCTACCACTTTTCTAGGATGGTCGCGTACCACCTGCCAGGTTTAAACGTACCACAGGTGGTACCCGTACCACTGGTTGAAAAGCCCTGCGCTAAGCAAGACATGCTGTCTGCCCTACCTCATAGGGCTGTCGTGGGGGAAAGCAGGAAGAGGAAGCATGAGTTGCCAAACAGAAGGTGGGAATCAAATCTAAGAAATAAATCAGAGTAGATCATTTCTCCATTTCTGCTGGGTGGAGTCTGCTATTGGGGGGAGGGCAAGGAGGAGGAGAAGCAGTGCTACACAAACACACCATTGCTACCCCTTGCGAGAGAAAATGGAGGTCGGGGTGGGGTTAGTTGCAGGCCAGTGAAAAGATTCTTCAGCCGGCAGGATCTGAGCCTTGGGGGTGGGGGGTCTCAGGCTGGTCCCAGTAAGCAGAAAGAGGGCGCTGGTGCTCTTTCCTCAGCTGCTGTTGGTGCTGCCCCAACCCAGCCCTCGCAACGGAGGAGGCCAAAACGTGCTGCTTGGGCGGCTCAGCTCGGAGGCTTCGCCCTGAGCCCAGAAGTACCTTAAGAAGGCAGGCTAGAGCGGCTTTTCACCCAAGTTGTCATTCTCATCTTAAAAGCCTCCCTCCCCCCCCCGAGAAACTAGCCCACAACTCTCCTTCCCTCCGGCGGACCCTCTTCCCCTCGCGCTCCCTGGCCTCATCCCCACGGCGGGGGCTCCGTCGGACTCCGGGCCTCTCGGCGCTCGGGCGGAGCGTGCCGGGAGCCTTACGCCGGCAACAGGCAGCTCTCCGCCGTCCACGCCATCCCCCCCTCCCCGCCATTGGTGCAGGGCCGGGCGGAGCATCCCCTCCTCGCCGCTGCCCGAGTTGGGACGGGCACTTCGCCCCCCCCTGCGGAGGGCCAGGTGCTGGAGTAACAGAGCCGGAAGGGAAGGGCATCTAGTCGGCCCGCGGGGGGCGTTTTCGGCGAAGGGACCCGAGTGGGGCCAGCCTGGCCCCTCGGCCGCTGCGAGCGCAGGAGAGGCGCCCGAAGGCATCGCGCGTGTCCCACTCCGTGGGCTCTCCGCTCCCCCGCTGCTTCAGGCTCAGGTTCCTAGTCCCGCTCGTCCTCCACCGAGGGGCAGGAGCGGCGGCCCTGCAGCGCCCCCGTGAGGCCGCGGCCGCCGGAACCGCAGATGCGAGGAGCGCGGTTTCCTCCCGGAGCCTTCCTGGCGGCGCTCCCGGCCGCGCCCGCTCATTGGCTGCGCCTCGCCACGTGCCCGGAAGCGGCGGGCGGGCGATGGGCAAGAAGCAGGCCGGGGCGCTGGGGCGCTCGCTCCGCCGCGGGGTCCGCGCGGGGGGGGCCGGATGGGTGAGCCTCCCCCTCCCTCCCTCCCTCCCCTCCCCGGGCGGGGCGTGGCGGGGGCGGGGCGGGGGCGGGGCGCTCCGGGGCCCCGGTTAACGGCGCGTCTCCCTCCCTCCCCCCCCCGCAGCGCCACACGAGCGAGCTGAGCGGGCAGGGAAGGGCCCCCCCGCCGCAGTCGGTGACGGAGCAGAGCCCGCTGGAGGCCTTCCTGGCGGCGGCGGAGCTGGCGGGCGCCGCCTTCGCGGCAGGTGAGGGCCGGGGAGGGGAGGGGGTCGGCGGGGGGGGGCGCCGGTGCCCGGCTGACGACGACGCCGCCGCTTCCCGCCCGCAGAGAAGCTGGACGTGCGCCTGGTGCCCCCCGGCGGGGCTGCGGAGGAGGCCGGCCGCCCGCGGGAGGAGCAGGAGCGGCGGGTGCTGCGCGTCCCCCGAAGGTGCGTCTGGCTGCGCCGCTCCCGGACGGGGGTGGGTGGGCTGGCCGGGGAAGGCCGGGGGGGGGGCGGCTGAAGCTGCTGCCGGGCCCTGCCGGATCCTGGCCTCGGTCCCGTCCCCTCCCTCCGGTCCAGATGCGGGAGTCCCCGCTCCTCCCTGCCGGGCCTCGTCCTGCCGGCTTCCCTTCCCCCTCCGCTCCTCTCTTCCCCCTGAAGCCTCTTTCCTCTTTCCAGCGCTGTGATTGCAAATTGGATCCAACGCCCTACGGTGATAATAGCATCTTTATCGCTCAGCTCAATGTGAGCTCGCTAAAATTATAGGCGACTCTGTCAAAAAGTGCCTCGTTTTGTTTGTTTTAACCTTATCAAGGTCTTTGTGAGCTTTGCTTCATCGTGAAGAATATTTTGAGCAAAGTATACTATATTTCTACTGCAACAGTTGTGGGAATGAGGGCCTGTGAACTGTCTCTGCAAGCCTTGAAATCCCGCATGCCTGTGCACTGTTCCCCCTCTGGTTACAAATAATGACAGGCAAGACGTCTTTCTCCTGCCTCTTCTGAGTTTTTGAAAAATAATTTTCTCTGGAGAAATATTTTTAAGAACTCGACAGTTTGCGATGTTTTGTGTTCTTGAGCTGATGTAGGGAACGTGTGTTAACATGGATTGTTGCTTTGGTGAAAACCTATTAGCTGTAGCATTAATGATAGCATTAATGATACGAAGGGAATCCTTTTGGTGAGATCTTTGCCCTTGGGGAAAACAAGGTTGGACGTGTTCTTATACTTGCCCTGCCTTTTTTCTAGGCCACCAAGGAAGGACTTTATGCAGGGCTAGTGGTCGGGCTAGAAGACCTCCAGGGTCCCTTCCAATTCTAAGACTGTATGATTCTGCATCTCCTGTAGGCAACTCATAGATAGCTCTCTTCAAGCTTAATTTCCACCACTTGTTTTGCTTTCCAGCTCTTTCGCATGTCCTGTGAAATCTATCCTCCCATGAATTTTGGATAGATACAAAATGTTTGAGTTCAGTTTCTCTTTTCCTCCCTGTTCAACTATTCATTCTCCGGCACAGGAGCTGCCTGCAAAAAGTTGGTCCCCATCTTCCCTGAGGGGCAGGAAGAACTGCCTGAAAGGCCCACCAACCAGAAAGTCACTTCCCAGCCTGTCCAGCTCTCTCTTCTGTTTGGGGCGGACTTCAGCCTTCCTCTAGCACAGGGGTCCCCACACAACCACAGGGCTGTGGCCTATTCTCAACGGGGCTGCATGAGCAGTGGCCAGTGTGCAAGTGCACACAACTCATGCAAGCAGCTCACACAAATGAAGCTGTGCACATGTGCACCCCTGCCCCTTGCACAAAACCATCCCCTCTTCCCCCGCTCCCCCCCCCAGCACCAGGCTGCCAACCCAGAAAGGTTGGGAAACGCTGCTCTGCCAAGTGCCTTTTGGTTTCTGTTACCAAAACAGTCTCTCTCCCAGGATCATTTTGTGCACTGAAGGAAGTGTTTTTTGTGGTGCGTTCAGCAGGCTAACGACCCTCTTTTTTAATTTTGTGTTTGGTTTTTCCAGGCCACCATGGGACGAACAAACAAGCCCGGCGGCATTGGAGCAGGCTGAAAGAGACAGCTTCCTGAGGTGGAGGAGGCAGCTTGCGTGGTGAGTCCCCTGGAGTCAGCAGAGAGCCCCCGACCAGCCTAAGCGGGGACGTTCTGTCTGTGGAGGAGAGTGGGAGAGGGGGTGGAGCAAACGAGACTCATCTTGCACTTGGGGCTGTTCTCGTGTCAACTTTTGCAGCCTGGATTGGCCCTCCGTGGCTATTCTCCCTCAAAGATGACGCAGTCCTGAAGGGTGGAGGGATGCCCAGCACTCATGGATCCCTGGTCTGTCAGTCTCTTAGCACTGCGGGAACAGTTTGAGCTTGGTGATGAAAATGTGAAAGAAGAACCCACCCATTACTGAAATTCTCCTGGGAAGTGGTCTGTTTAATGAAAAATAGATGAAGTGTTCTGTTAATTTATTTTGGTTGGGAAGGTTCTCTCATATCTGTTGGAGAGACAGAAATGGAGGCAGTTGAAGTTCTTCGTTATCCAATCCTTTTGGAAGGGACTCTCTTAAAACCAAGGCTGACTTCTACCTGGGCAAAAGGGCCGCAGGTCCTCTGTCCCCAAGCATTACAGAAAAGAAAAATATAATCAGCATCAGAAATTATGCTCAGATAACGTTCTCAGTGGGCAAATGCTTTGTTTCAACAAGTGTCCTCATGACTGCTGTAGCAGGCCCCAATCATAAAGGCTGAGGTCATCCTTAATCTCTAGCCAGATTTAATGTGAGGTCAGAAAAAGTCTCAAAATCCTATCCAGTCAATTTTTAAATATGTATTTGGCCATCCCAAGGCAGTTAATGCTTCTTCCTCCTCCTATTTCCCCCACAACAGCTACGAGTGGGGCTGGGTTGAGAGAAAGACTGGGTCGAGGTCACCCAGCTGGCTTTCATGTCTCTGTAGCAGCTGATGCCCCTTGGTGTTTTGCTCTAATGCAGGGGTGTCAAACTTGCAACGTCATGTGACGTGTCGTGACGTATCGCGACTTTTTTGCCGTTGCCGGCAATGGGGTGGGCACGGTTTTGCTTTGATGCATCTAGCCCGCGGACCAGCAGTTTGACACCCCTGCTCTAACAGATACTGGTTTGCAGCCATGGCTTTTCGTGATCTTTTTTTCCTCTTAAGTTACGTCTTCAGGCAACAATTGTCAGCAGTTTACAAAAGTAAAAAATGGGAGACTTCCAGACAGTGAGGCAAGTCACGAGTTAAGAGCCCATGAATAAGTTTGAGAGGCTTTTTCTCTCATTGTGGAGAGAGAGAGAAACTGACAGGGCATGTTGGCAGCTTCTTTGAGATGGTTTTTCAACTGATGTCAAGAAGTTTTCAACATAATGAACATCGAAGACTGGAGGAGGAAGTTCGCTCGTTGAACAAGAGTATCCAAAATGAAGCAATAGAAAAATTGTCCTTGTGCTGCTGCTTGTTTTGCCATGGCCCAGCCTTAAAGTGAGATCGACTGAAAAGCATAGCATTACATAACATTCAGATAACAGCAAAGCTTTTATAAGGTGGTAGAAACAGCCCTGAGGACAAAGTTAGCAAACAAAGAAGATTGCTTCTGCAAAGGAAAAGACCCCCCCCCCAAAAAAAAATCTCTGGGGGGGGGGCTCCTAGTTGCACCTCCAGGGGAAACTGGCAGAAGCCAGAATCGGGAAAAGAAATTTCGCTTTAGGGCCAGCCATCTCATTGGGTCTGTGACGATGGACGTCACATAATTGCTCTTTCAGATCTGTGTTTTATTTTGCAGGATTTGTGCCCTCAACTCATGGTATTGTTTATTAAATAAAGTGGTTGTTAACTAGAAAGCCATCTCTTGCGTGTGCTTCCTTAAAATCCCCGGGACTCTTTCTTCCCCTGCGTTCTTACAGGATGGAGGAAGAGGAGAACCTCCTGCTGACTCCATTTGAGCGAAATTTGGATTTCTGGCGTCAGCTCTGGAGGGTCCTTGAGAGAAGGTAACTCTGCTCTTGGATTGTGCTGGTCCAGTCAGCTCCTGGGGTGAGGCCTGCTCTCTCTGCTGGGTGGCTCAGGCGGCCTGTCGGAGCAGGTGGGACGGTGACCGCTCTGAAAAGGGGCCTCCTTGTGGACAGGATGCCTGATTATGGTGGCCCCGGCGAGGAGCCCCTGCCACGAAGAAGCAGCCTTGGGAACAAGCACGCGGGGGGGGGGGGGGCTGCCCTTGCCTCCCTGCAGGCTTTGTGTGTGTGGCAGCTTAGGGCTGCCTGGGGCCCCACCACTGGGATCCCATAGGCCAGGGCTGCCCTGAGCCCTCCGTCCTCGGTGAGAGTGAGATGTGCTTTCAGCTGGGGAAATAGCCTGCCTTGCCTTCTCTTTTGCAGTGATGTTGTGGTTCAGATTGTGGATGCCAGGAACCCCCTCCTGTTCAGGTGCCGAGATCTGGTAGGTAAAGCGACTGAGGTGCCTGCACAAAGGCAGCAGCCCCACTTTCTGCATTAGAAGCCCACTCAAAGTCACCCCTGTTCCAGGCCAGGCAAGCTATCCTGCCTCCTGGCCAAAATTAGGGTGGGAGTAGAAAAGAGAGCAAGGGGGTGTTTTGGCTTCTTCCAAAGATTGCATCTGACATGCACAACAGGTCGCAATACTAGTTGGAAGGGACCTTGGAGGTCATCTAGTCCAACCCCCTGCTCAGGCAGGAAACCCTATACCATTTCAGACAAAGGGCTGTCCCATCTCTTCTTGAAAGCCTCTAGTGATGAAGCACCCACAACTTCTGGAGGCAGGTTGTTCCACTGGTTAATTGTTCTCACTGTCAGGAAATTCCTCCTTAGTTCCTGGTTGCTTCTCTCCTTGACTAGTTTCCATCCGTTGCTTCTTGTCCCGCCTTCAGGTGCTTTGGAGAATAGGTTGATCAGCCCCCCTTCTTCTTTGGGGCGGCCCCTGAGATACTGGAGCACTGCTGTCATGTCCCCCCTGGTCCTTCTCTTTATGAAACTGGACATATCCAATTGCAGCAACCGTCCTTCGTATGTTTTAGCCTCCAGTCCCCTGATCATCTTTGTTGCTCTTCTCTGCACTCTTTGCGGAGTCTCAGCCTCTTTCTTACTTCAGGGAACTTCAGCAGTTCAGGGAATTGCTGGCTCTTTTGAGTCAGGCAGGATATTGTAAAACTCCACCAGGGAGTTTTACAATGAGGGTAGTGAGTTTGGAACCTGCCATGTGACTTCAGACCGGCGATTCTGAGACGGTTTGAAAGGCTTGGGGGGTGGGGGGAGAACCTGGGCAGGTGTGGCTGTTTTGGCAGAAGCAGGAAGCTTCCTTTGACCTCTGCCAGGGCTGGGTCAGGCCTATCGGAGTCCCTGCCTTCCTGGGCCTCAGGAAGGCTGCCTCCCACGCGCTCCTGGCAGAGCAAAAAACGTGGCCATTCACGCTCACAAGCTGGCTGTGTTACCATGGCAACCTTTCTGAGTCAGCCAAGGGCCTCATGGAGACATTTAGGCCTGGCTTAATTTTTCCCCAGCTTTGTGCCTGGCCCAGCTGAGCTCATCCCGCTAGCTTGTGGCTCGGTGAATTCAGCAGGTCCAGAAAAGGGATGGATTCAGAAGTAGCCTCTGAGCCGCATCCTGAGAAGGCTGAAGTGACTCCAGATGGCTGGGATGGGCGGCGGCGGCAGGGGGTTGGAGGTGATCGAGCGATGGATCTCCTTTGCTGGCGATCTTCAGGTGGTCTGATGGATCCTGCGCTGACCACGGGGGGGTGGGCGAGATGACCTCTAAGGTGATTCCCGATCCCTTCCAACTCTTTCACGGAGCCCTCGGAGACGCTGACCTCTGTCCGGGAGTGGCGGGACTGAGCAGGCAGGGCCGATGCTTCCCAGCGTGTGAAGGGGCTCCCTTTGCGGGGCTGGGCCTCCTGAAGGAGCCCCGTGTCTGCAGTCGGTGCCAGACGCAAGGGAGAAGGATGAGCAAAGGAAGGGAAGATGGAGAAGACAGGAACGCTGAACTTCAGTTATTCAGCTGGAGGGTTGCAGAGCTGCTTTGCCAGATGGCCTTTTCTCCCCAAGGGACTAGCCGGGACTAAGCGCTTCTTTCTTAGCTGCGCATCAGAGATTTTTCACCCACAGCAGCCTCTGTTTTCCCCCTTTAGCGTCCATTAGGCAAGCTCACTCCAGTTTTCACCAAGGCAAGGAGCATCTGTGTAGTAGGCAGCACACCATAGAGCCTGGGTGCACGTTGAACCCGTGCCCCCCCCCCCCCCGTTATTTCCTCTGGGTTTGACAGAGTAACGAAAAACTAGTTTGTCACCAGAACAAACGGACGAGATGCGCTGGGAGCAAGAAATCCTGCCTTCCTGACAGTCCACGCTCATCAAACTGGCAGCCACCCCAATGGCTGTGTCTGTTCATGCCCACCATGGTGCTTCCATCTAGGAAAATGTCCCTCTGACTGAAAATTGTGGGGTGTGACCCATTGCTCCCCTGGGGACTGGGACCAGGGACAGGTGAAGCTAGTCAGTCTTGCAGGGACGGAATGTTCCAGGGATCCAAGAACATCCTGTTTCCACCGCTGGGCCGTATCCAGACCATGACAAACCCCTTCCTGATCCCAAAGGTCTAGTTTTGGAAAACTGCAAGCAAGCCCTGCAGATTGGCACGCTCAGGGAGGGAAACTGAACATTATGGGGTGTTGCAGAGAACTAACCGAAAGGCCTGCCAGCAGGATTGCCAGTCAACTGCTCAGATAAGCTTAGATGCCAACCTCTGTTTTTGGGGGGAGTGGCGGGAGGGATTGGTTCATGGTTTACCGTAAACAAGTGGCATTTAGCAAGAGCCTAGATAAATCACCAGGGGGCTTTAAGGAGGGGTCTGACTCCTGAGATGGGCAGAAAAGTAGTTCTTATCTGTCACAACGGAGCAGGTGAATTGGTAAATGGCTGAACCAGCAGCATCTCGTGCAAGAAGCGTAGCTACTACAGCCTGGGGGTTTTCAGCCTCTTCTATAGTCCAACCCCCTGCTCGGGCAGGAAACCGTGCATCATTTGAGGTTTAGGCTTTCCTCTTGCACTGGAAACGTTCATCTCTGGCGTCTCCATAGCTCTGGTGCCTCCCTGGCACCTTCCTCTGATCTCTGGAGGTTGTCCGCAGGATAAAGCAGCCGAGAACGCCCCGGGTGTCCTGATAGCACCAGGCTGGCTCTGGATTGCGATAGATCCGAGAGCGGTGAGGAGGGAAGGCCGGTGGCGCTTCCTGCTGCACGTGAATTCATCGTCATGGGGTCCAGTGTTGCCTTCAGACCCTTCCGGTTCCAGCTCTGCACGCCCAAATTTGCTGTGACTTGCACTTCCTCAGTAATGCTAGATTTCTTAATCGACCCTGCGTGCAATGAAGGGCAGTCCCAATTTGGGTCTGATGGTGCATGGTTTAGTAACGGACCTGCTAGTAGTTAGTGAAGAGTATGAATCGCGGCATGACCGAGCTCGGAGGGGCCGTTTAGACCATTGGGACAAAGTCCTGGCTTCCTGCAGAAGTAAAAGCCTGTCTAGTCTTTGCCTTAAGAGGTCCACTGAAAGAAAATCTAGCATCGTGATGGGTTGTGTGCCTCCATTATCCAACTCTTATTCTTAGCATTACTTTTCTAACGATGGTGTATTGAGTTATAGTCTCCTTAACCGTCTATTAAGTACATTAGCAAACCAAAAAATGAAAGAGAATTAGTCCAGCAAAAAGGAAAGAGAGAATCCTTGGGGGGCCCAGGCTGATTTCTGGCAATTACATTTTTTCAAAGTGCTTTCGGATCCTTCTCTGTGATGCTGCGCAGGAAGGGCCTTGAGTGGGGGGAGGAGGGCCCACGGCTCAGGTGATCGTCACACAGGAAGCAGCCTGGTCTGCAGGCGGGCAAGAAAAGCGTTTTCCTAGGGACCCCCCCCCTAGTTTTCTAGGGACTGGAGAGAGAGGAGGGTCCCTTGGGGAAAGGCTTCCCAGGCGGAGCTGCCTCTTCCAACTGCAGGGCTTCTTCCCCCAGTTCCGTTGGTCATCTGGTCTCTCGGGGACATCCGTGTCAGGCCGCCCGGCCTTTTCCTTCCTTGCCTTCGAGCAGAGAGGCAGCTTTGCTTTTCTCCAGCTCTTTGCCCCCCTTCAGTTCCAAAGGCTTTCCCAGTCCAGAGAGGACCGTCCGATCCTTCGCCTCGTTCCTTTGACGGTCAGTTCCTCAGGCCCCTGGAGGTTGAGGCAGGCGTTCCCAGACCTCCGCTTCTCTCAGCTCCAGCCTTCAGCCCAGCTCCCACTGGCATTTTTTCCCTCTTCTTTTAGTGAAGGCTGAATCAAAATAGGCCTTGAACAGGTCTGCCTTTTCTTTGTTACCTGTTGGTGTTTGGACTTCCCCATGGAGCAGAGTTGGTGTGCAGATCCTTTTCTCTTGGGCAGCTCTGCGGAAACCGTTTTTTATCCTTAGAGTCACCTCCGCCCAGACGGGTGGCCTACAGATTTGATAAGTAAATAAATCCTCCGCCACCCTCGTTCTGAGTTTCGTTTTCCTCTCTCGGGTTTTGTAGCTCCGGCACTCGTCTTGGTGGCCAGAGCTGTGCTTGTCTTCCTCCTGTGTTTCTGGCTTTCCCCTCTGACCAAGAGAGCCTGCTAATCACTGCTAGCACAGTGACAGGTGGGGGGGGGACCGGGCTCACCTCCAACTTCACTTCCATTTATTCCTTAAAAGGGGAACTGTGTTTAAGTGGACGTAGCAAAAAAAAAATGGAGAAAAGAAATTTGGCTGCCCAGGGAACATAGCTCAGTCCTTTGAAAAGTGCCCAGAAGCAAAGGGTCCAACGTGGACTCCGTAAGAGGATGGAGGATTATCCAATCTGGAGGGTTAGGGCATAGGGATACTCTTAAGACTTAGGGGGGATCTTGCAAGCTGCAGTCCTGGGCATCGGGTGTGTGTGTGTGTGTGTGTGTGCGTCAGTTGGACTATCTAGCGCTGGAATTAAGGCCAAGATACACTTTCGGTTGCATGCAGATTTGGTCAATAAATCCAGTGCTAGAGAGACCCATTCCTCCAATCTTTCCACTATTCCAGACCTTTCGCTAAATTTTTCCTGTCGGTTACTATGGGATAGGTGACGACCTCCTGTCACTTGAAGGAGAAAATTCTCAGCAAACGGCTTAGGAGTTCCCCTCGGAGGACCGTGCATCATCCGTCTGATGTCGCAGGGTGACAGAGTTTATAAATACAAGCTGGCATCACTTCGTGTGACTGAGCAGAGGCAGCTCCTCCCTCGGAAAGAAGAAGGATGTTTTTGTGGCTGATACTTCCCGCTGAAGGCCACTCATCCTTTCATGACCCTGACTACAGAACCACCCGATTCTGGAGATAGCTTAGTCCGGGCGTAGTCTCCAACCTTGGCAGTTTTACAACTTGTGGCCTTCAACTCCCAGAATACCTCAGGCAGCATTCTGGGAGTTGAAGTCCACAAGTCGTGAAGTTGCCAACGTTAGAGA
This sequence comes from Vipera ursinii, assembly GCF_947247035.1. NCBI lineage: Eukaryota > Metazoa > Chordata > Lepidosauria > Squamata > Viperidae > Vipera > Vipera ursinii. Next base: position 294,610 of record NC_139518.1, read on the forward strand.
GCCCTGAATTCTGGCCCAACACTTTGCCCAGTGCAGGACCTCCCCCCCCCCCCCCCCGTTGCATCCCCAGCAGACGGCCTTTCAAACCTCCCGAAGTTTCTCTTCCGTGGCTGAACAGCTGTTGCCAATAGAAAACATTTCCTGAGCCAAAGCCAAAATCAACTTCCTTGTAGCTGAAACCCACGGATGCTTGTTCTGTCTTCTGGGACAGCTCTGGACCATTCTGCCCCGTCTTCTCCATCATGGCCCTTCCAATATTTAAGGGCAGCTTTCTTGCCTCTGCAGCCTTCTCCAGACCAAACAAGCCCCCCCATCTCCCATTGCCCCCCATAAATTTTCCCTTCAGGGCCCGTTTTGGCTGCTCTGCTTGGGACCTGCCCCAGATGGACAACATAGAAACACAGAAAAGCGACGGCAGAAGAGAGTAGGCCACTGAGTCTGACTTTTGTTGTTGCTGTTATTTATTTACCATTTTAAAATTATTTTTAAATTTTTGTTGGACGATAGAGGTGTGTTTCTCCCAGGCATGTTTAAACTCCGTTTCTGACAATGAGACCCACTAGCTCCGCTGGAACTTGGTTCCCAGCTTCCACGACTCTTTCTGTGAAGTCATTCTTTCTAAAGTGACTTTTGAACTTCCCTCCTGTCAGTTTGGCCCCCTTGATTTTGTCCTTGATTTCTGCTTGATTTTGGATGTCTTTCCTAGGACTGGCTTCTGGGTGCAATCCGAGCAGTGCAGGTTAGAGAGGGACGCTAACACGGCCACATTCTCTCGTGGCTGTGTCTGCATCACACCCTTGGTTCACGGTTGGGTGCTGACCCCCCCCTCCAAAGCACCGAGATCTTTCCACGGATCCTTTGTGGCCCAGAATGTTCCCATCCGGGGGATTTCCCCCCCCCCCCAGATGATGCGGCACTCGCCATTTGTTCCCATTGAGGCTCAGCTTGTGGGTCTCTGCTCGGGAGTGTGACTTGTAAGGCCCTCCCAAGCCTCAGGAGTGTCCCGTGGCGTCCTGCTAGGGTCGATCATCTTCCAGCCTTTCAACGGAGTCCAGGTGGGAGCCGCGGGCTCTGCTTTGGGGCGCTTCTTTTCAGCTTGGCCCAAATCACCGGCGTGTGTTCCCTGGGCAGCCATGTTGGGTTGGCATTCCTTTCTCTTGTCCTTTTTTGGGGTTCTTGTTATGTCGACTCAAACACAGTTCCCCTTTAAGGAATAAATGGAAACGAAGCTGCAGATGAGCGCTGCCACCCTCGGCTGTTGCCATCCTAGCGGTGGGTCCGTCCCATCCTTTCCCTCCACGGAGAGCCCTCAGTGTGGCTCTTAGTTGCCCTCCGAGGCCCGTGTCCTTTTTGTGTGGCATCTGCCCTTGCGCCGCTGTGTTGTTGAATGGCTCCCGGCTCTCCTGTGCTTCCTTTGACTTGGTGGTTTCTGGCCGCGAGAACTCGGCTGGCGATTCTATGAGCTGCTTTTGATGGTCTCTCCAAAACTCTGGACGTTTCTGAGGAAGTTTGGGGACGTCGCTGTCCTGGCCGAGTGGGTTTTTACTTGGCCTCTCCTCCCTGAAGAATAAGTCAGGCCCAGGAGGGCGCCCTCCGGTTCTTCTGCCAGTCGAGGGCACGCCTGGCCAGTATTTGCTTTGTTTCCTGCCTGCCCGAATGTTCTCGGCCGGATTCCCACGTTCACCTTCTCGCCCCGGGCGCTTGCTCCTCCTCGCAAGTGCAACTCCAACGAAGGAGAGTATTTGTCGCTCAGGGTTGAAATGAGGGGTCCTTGGTGCCCTCTGAGCTGGCTTGTTTTCTTGCAAACGTTTCATGTCCCTAACTAGGTAACGTCTGGCACTGACCATGTCACCTAGTTAGGGTCGTGAAACATTTGCGGGAAAACAGTCCCAGAGGGCACCCCTCGTGAAGGGCAACTGGCAGCTGTCTTCCCCGGCCCCTTGTAAAGGGAGGGGATCCCCGCCCTTCATTCTCCTGCCGCTTGGGATCTTGCAGGAATGCTACGCTAAAGAAATCAGCCCGGAGAAGGAGAACCTCGTCCTGCTCAACAAAGCCGACCTGCTGGCGGAGGAGCAGCGCTCGGCCTGGGCCCGCTTCTTTGAGAAGGAAGGGGTCCGCGTGGTCTTCTGGTCGGCCTTGGCAGAGGGGAACCGGCTGGGGGCCGACCCTGAGGTAAGCAGTGTGTGTGTGTGTGTGTGTGTGTGTGTGTGTGTGTGTGTGTGTGTGTGCTGGGAGGAAGCCGGTCGAAGAAGCCCTGCTCGGCTTCCCAGAGATCAGAGGGTTACCTTCAGGTGCTGGCCTTAAACCTCCTGCCCTGCGAGCTCCTTGCCTGACCTGAGTTGACCGGTGTGGTCCCCCTCCCCCAGGCTTGTTGGGGGAAGCAGCCTGTGTCCTCGGGCAGCTGTGCCACCTGGGTGATTGAGGCCTTTCGAGCCAACCCCCAACCCCCCCCCCCCCCGCAAGGGAACGTATTGAGCGGCAACCGAGTCTGTCTGGGGGGAAAGCTGGTCCTAGGAGGGCCTCTCGCAGCCTTCTGCAGCTGTTGTTCACAGGGGTCCTCCCTCCTCCTGCTCAGGAGCTGGAAACCAGGGACGTGGCAGGCCCGGCTGGCCAGGGTGCCGGCCCAGGGGAGCAGCTGAGCACCAATGGAGATGCAGAAAGCCCCCCTGGCACCCAGCGGGATAGCGACGTGGAGGAAGACGGTGACGTGTATGAGGACTGTGAGGAGGAGGAGGAGGAGGAGGAGGAGGCCTGGCTGACTTGCTCTGAAGATGGGGAGCAAGAGACCCCAGTTGTGCCCTTGGGGAGAAGCAGGGCTGAGCTCTCACAACCAGCACCCCCCCGGGACCCCCCCGTCAGAAACAGCAGTCGTCTGGTACAAAGAGAGGAGCTCCTGGAGATGTTTGAAACCGTTCACGCTGGGAGGAAGAAGGTCAGAGAGGGGCAGCTCACCGTTGGCCTGGTGAGTTGATGGTTGCGCTGGGGACAGGCTGGGGGGTGCCTGTCCGAGCCTCCCTCCCTCCCTCCAGGTGGGGGCACAGAGCAGGCCGGGCGGGGGGCTGAGGTGGGCAAGGCCTCCAAGGGAGCCCCTCCCCCAGTGCTGCTGCCAGGAGAGACCAGGTGGGGCCCCTTCCTGGTCCCAGATGGACTCGGCCAAAGGCTGTCCTGGGGGGAAGTTTGGACTCTGTCACGGGCCTGGAAAAGGCTTCTGCCCGGGGGGGGCAGGGGGGAGACCGAGCACTTTTCCTCTTGGCTAAGTTACGGTGACCGGACTGAGGACGGGAGGCCCAGAGGGGCCTGGGCTGCTGGGCCTTGCGGGCTCGTCTACCCTTTTCACTTCCACAGTTTTTTTTAACATTCTGCACCCCTAAGCTTCCCTCACAGCCTGTTGAAAAAAAATACTCCTGCTCTGTACCCATAAATCCCTGGAACCTTAGAGCCCAAAGAGGGTCTTCAGCCCAGGCTCCTGCTCGGGGCAGAAACCCCACTCCAGGCCTCCCCCCGTTGAAAGGGACCCTTCGCCCCTCTGGGTCACCGTGAGGTTTTCCTTTGGGGGGGGGCTGCTTTCCTGTAGCTTACACACACACACACACACACACACCCACTCGGTGCCCTCGCTCTGCAACTGGAGGAAGCCCACCTGAGCAGCCTCGGTCTTCCCCCAAAATAGCCCGGATTGAGCTGAAATGAAAGCAGGCCGCCGTCTGCTTTGTCACAGCTGACACAAAGACGACCTGGCTGAGCTGGTTGGAGTGACCCCCCTCCCTCCCTCCCCGCCCCCCTTCCTTCCCAGGTGGGCTACCCCAATGTAGGGAAGAGCTCGACCATCAACGCCATCCTCGGGAAGAAGAAGGTGTCCGTCTCTGCCACGCCAGGACGCACTAAGCACTTCCAGGTACTGCCAGGAGCTCTCTGGGCTGATGGCTGGAGACCCCTTCCTGCCTCCTCCTGCTTGGTCACCCCACGGCAGTGAGCAGCCCCCCCCCATCTCCATCCGGGAGAGGCCTGGCACCTGCCCCGGCACAGGTGTGCCCTGGTCTGCGGCTTCCCTTCTTGCTCCTCATTGGCTGCCTTGTCCTCCTCTTTGGGGAGGGGCCCTTGCCGCTGCCCCAGGAGCCCCGGGGTGGGAAGGCCTGTGGGAGAGGCTTGTTCTAAGCTGGGGAGGGGCCTTGGCAGACGCTGTTCGTGGAGCCCTCCCTTTGCCTTTGCGACTGCCCTGGGCTGGTGATGCCCTCCTTCGTCTCCACCAAAGCCGAAATGGTTTGCAGCGGCATCTTGCCCATCGATCAGCTGCGGGACCACGTCCCCCCCGTCACCCTCATATCCTTTCTCGGGGGGCAGCATGGCAGGGGAGGTGTACTGAGGGGGGGCAGGCAAGGGAGAAGCCCGTTGGGCGGGGAAGGGGCTTGTGAATGACGCTGCCAACGTTCTTCATAGCCTTCACATGGGGGGGGGCTGGTCTTTCCCTCGGAGAACTGGTGCTGGGCGTAAAGGTTTCCTGCCGGAGAGTCCCCGATGGGAGGCAGAGGGGAAGGTGCTGGCCTCATCCAGACGGAGCTCAGCTGTCCTAGAGTGAGGAGGGGAGGGGAGGTGGTGGGGGTCTCTCAAGAGGGAAAGAGGCCTTTGCCCCAAAGGTGGTTCCTTCACTCCCTCACGTCTGCCAACGGATCCCTCGGCCAGTCTTGGAGGCCACCTACGGGATCAGCATCCTTCGGCCACGTGAGGATGAGGACCCTGACCGGACGCCAACCTCAGAGGAGCTTCTCTCAGCCCTGGGCTGTGAGTAAACACCCCCTTGGGTGGGCCTGAGAGCGTGCGTGTGGGGGGGTGTGGGGGATCTGAATGTGCTGAGTCCACAAGCTCCAGGGAGACGAGGCCAGGGACTGCAGCTTGGACCGCTGGTCTGGAGGGTGACCTGGGGGGTTGGAGGGGGGTGAGGCGGGACAGGTGAGGCTTGGGGCGGTGAAGTAGAACTCAGGTCAGAGAAAACCACTTAGTGGAAACCCCCTGGGCTGAGAACAGACAGCTTTCTGGCTGAGGACACAGAAAGGGGAGGAAGGGGATTGTCACTCCCCAGGGGCAGATTCTGGGAACCTCTTAAACGGGGAATGATGCAGCCTCTGCCTCCTCCTCCTCCTCCTCCTCCTCCTCAGCAGTTCATCTGATCCTCCGACCCAGGTCTCCTTGGAAGGGGAAATGGGGAGCGTCTAATTGCCATGCCGGTACAAAGCCTTGCTAGGGCCCAGACCCTGGGATAGACTGAGCTCTGTGCTGCCCCCCCTTGTCTCCCCAGCAAAGGCTCTGGGGCCAAGATGCTTGTCCTGCAGGTGTGACCCCCGGCCTCTCGCTTTCTCCCTCCCCTCCACACAGGCATGAGGGGCTTCATGACGGATCACGGACAGCCAGACCAGCCGCGCTCAGCCCGTCTCGTGCTGAAGGACTACGTCACGGTGCGTTTTGGGGCACCTGAGCCCTGGTGCTGGCCCCTAACTCTTCAAAAGTGCAGGGTGCCTCCTTTTGACACGGGGGCTGGCAGTTCTGCTTGAGTGGGAGGTCTCTGCACCACCTCTTCGGCCTGGCAGGAGGCAAAGCCAACCCCCCCCCAGAGGCCCCCCCCACTACTCAGTAAGGAATACCTCTAAGGAAGGAGAAACCTCTTTTACGGTACTCCAGGATAAGGGCGGTGGTGGCGCAGTGGTTAGAATGCAGTACTGCAGGCTAATTCTGCTGGCTGCCGACTGCCAGCGTTTGGGCAGTTTGATCCTGACCAGCTCAAGGTTGACTCAGCCTTCCATCCTTCCGAGGTCGGTAAAATGAGGGCCCAGATTGTTGGGGGCAAGAGGCTGACTCCGTAAACCGCTTAGACCGTGAGGGCTGTTCAGCACTATATGTCTGCTATGGCTGGTGCTATTTCTGATCCAGATTGGAAGATATTTCCGAGAACAGAGAAAGAAGCTGCATGTATGCAGCAACTGCCCAGAAAAACTGTTGGTGTAGCCCACAGGACGGACACAGGCATGGCCCTCGGCTCTGGCTGGGCTGTTGTGGAAACCACCTTTCTGGGTTCCCACGTTACCCCAAGCCCAAGCCAAACTGCCCTGGTCTAAGCCGATGTGTGAACCCAGGCAGAAAGCAAGGGATACCCGGGAGTGGGGACACGGCCTTGCTCCCCGGGGGGGGGGCAGACGGCTCCTTCTGAACGCTTCTCCTCCTGGCCTTTCTCGCAGGGCAAGCTGCTCTACTGCCACCCGCCTCCAGGCGTGGATGCCAAGCTCTTCCAGGCGGGGCTGGAGAGGCTTCGGCCCAGCAAAGGGGCAGCAGCAGCACAGTGCAACGGTCAGCCGCCGTCCGGCAGGGGCCCCAGGGCAAAGCAGATGGAGAACCCAGTGGACGTGGCCTTCTTCCACCAGGTGAGGCCGGGGGGGGGCGCTGGTCCTGGTCTTGCCACTCCAGGCTGCGGTGGGGGGGGGGGCATCCGCGAACAGAGCAGCTTTCAGTGAGCACTGATGTGCCCGGTGCCCCCTCAGACAGAATCGGTCTCCAGAATTTAAAAAGAGGGCGAGGGTTGCTGGAATTACCCAGATGAACCTGCTGCACTGGCATTTGCCTTTCCTACGTGCCTCCGTCCCCCACCCAGTCCCACCTCTCCTTCCTCATTCTCAGGAAACACCCCCCCCTACACACACACACACACACCCTTGTCTGGCTTCCCCAACACATTGACCCAGAAGCTCACTTCAGAGGAACTAACTTTGCAGATTGCACAAAGCCTAAATTAAACAGGGTTAACGCTAACCAAGTTAACATGTGCAAACACAGCCTAGCCTAAACCCAGCCACGGCAACGCAATAAAATTCACAAGGTCTCAACACCAACAGGAGCAGACAGACTTCTAAAGCGGTTGCGTGTTTTTACTGGGGCTGAGCAGAGGGTGGGTGGGCAAAGTGCCCAGAGAGCTTTTTCCTGGAGCTGCCCTCATGAGCCTCGCCTGCCCGGGGTCCCCTCCTGCCCTGCTGAAGGCCTCTCGCACTGCTGCTTCACGGGGAGGGGAGGGTTTGCCCTCTGTCCGGTGTCCACCCGGCCAGCAGCCCCTTCTGGTGCAGCATCGGGCTGGGCCTCTGCCTGTACGGGGCCTCAGGGCTTCGCCTGTCTTCCAGGAGAATGTCCGGGCCCTGACCAGAGGCAACCGGGCCAGAGTGGGCTACTCAGCGGAGACGGCCGCCCACCTCTCTTCCGGACCTGGCTTGGCCGACGGAGCCGGGAAGCCGTGGAAGAGACACGGAAACCGGAACAAGAAGGAGAAGCTGCGCCGCCTCACCAAGCACCTGGAGGCCTGAAGGCCGGAAGGCCGGGAGGGAAGCAGAGGCTCCCGAGGGGAGGGGGTGCCCTCCGAAATAAAGGACCTTTCTCCGTGGCGTCTCCTGGTCGCGTGGGCTTCCTTGTCCCCCGAATCATCACGAATGGAGACGGAGCCGATCGGCCGGCTGACGGGATGGTGTGGTTCTGCCGGTATGGGGGTGGGGGTTGGATTTTTTATGGGTTTTTTTTATTATGCACTGGATTTATAAATGATGTAAGCTGCCAGGAGTCACCTCTGAAATATAAGTTTGTTTAAATAAATAAAAACTTGAGTTCCTGCCAGCAGAAACTACTCCCCAAGTGGTGTCTTTTCCTTTCTCAGTCCTGGAGCTGCTGGTCTCCACGAGGCCTTTTTCAAGCCCTGACCCGGTTCCCGCTCCAGCCTGGTGGGGCTATCGTGGTAACCGAGTCGGTAGTAGAAGCCACGATGACCTTAGCAGCACCTTAAGCCTGTCATTGCTTCTCATGCTGCAGGGGTCTTGCTCTGAAGGCTCCATGTTACCTCCAGATCCACTTGCAGGGTGGGGGGGGAAGGGGGGGGTCTCCGTTTCCTGCTGAAGACCACCCTTTCAAAGGCAGCTGGTTGGTCTCCATAGAAGACAATGCTGGACTCCCTCTGATCCGACAAGGCTGCTTTAGGCTCCCCAAGGGGGCCTGGCTCTGTGGGCACCAGGGCTGCCCCTCTTCCCCGCCGGGTGGGGTGGGGGGGGGTGAGGACTGCCTGGTCCTTGCAGGGATTCTCAGCAGGTGGCAGGCTGTCCTGGGGCTTTCCCTCTCTCTCCCACACGGGGGCGCTCTTCCCCCTGGTTTAGCAGCAGGCAATTCCAGCCAGAAACCGGCCTGTTTCCCCTTATGGGGCTGGGGAAGGACAGCAGCCCATGCCGAGCAGCCTGGGAAAGTCATTAACAAAACATCCCCATGTAAGGCTTTATTTTCTTTTACATATGTGGACATATTAATATTTTATCTTTATTCTAGCAATATATAGTATAAGGGTGATGCAATTGAACAAAAGAAATCTGAAAAATTGACTGCAATTGACATTTTTTTGTATTTAACAAGTAATTAACAGATGCGTGTTCCCTTCTGTGGAAAAATTAACACACACACACACACACACGTCATTTCCCCTTTTGGCAGAAGCAATCTCAGAGGGGCATTTCTTGGAACTCTTGACATCTAACAGAGGGGGGGTTTCCCCCTCGCCTCCACGCGGCCTGTTTTTTAGCTGAGCAACACTTGAGGCGTTGCGTACGTGGCCCAACTCATCCCCCGGCACCTTGATGGGATATAGAGGTGGCCTTGACTTGGCCATCCCCAAAGAGATGGGTCTCCTGCTGCCCTCCAGGATCCCCTGGCACTAGGAAGGCTTCGTGGTGCCTGCTGGGATGGTGAGCCACGCAGGCCCCAATTGCCTTGAAGAATTTCCAGACCGTAACTTTTAACTCTCCCTGTGCTTTAGAATTGGTGTCCGGTTCTTCTGGTGAAAGGGTGACTTTGGTTTGGGCCCAACCTGCCCTCTGTCGTCTCGTCTGCCAGAGCAGGGAGCCTTGGGTCTCGGTGCCCAGGTGTCTGAGCAGATGTTAGTCTTGCCCTGACGTCTCCAGGTGCACACACGCACCCTTGCAGATCTGTGCAGCTTCTTTCTAACGGCAGAGTGAAGTAGTGGTGAGAACTACTCACAGGCCTCGTGATGAAATTTTGGAACTTTCATTATCCCGTCTTCTGCTCCTGGGCTAAATTGGCTGGGATGGTCTGGGCAAAGATGCGGTGGCATGGCATCTCCACTTGTCAATTTCTTCTGGACAGTGGATAGACGTCCAGTTCTTTTAAAATCCCTTCCCAGTCTCATAGGCCTCTGCAGTCTTCTTCCTGACGGCCTCAGAGAGCTCCTTTGAATAGCCTCTTGCTGGCTGTGATAGGCAGAGCCGCTCTGCTACAGGTGCAAAGACCTCTGCAAGCCCTGCCAGCTGCCCACAGACCTGAGCAGGCCAGTTGCCCAGCCCCATCTGAGCTGGAAGACCACGAGAAGCCAGGAGCCCTGGGAGAGGACCGGCTCCCACTCGCCTCCGGATCCGCTTCTCTGGTGCAGCTTTCCAGGGGCTGCCTACACTACACGCCCAGGGGTGCCCTCTGGGCTTATTGGGCTGTGGTGGCAGCTCAGCACAGCTGGGAGTTACGGATGAGCCTGGCTCCTCTTGCAGCACAAGTGAACCGGGCCATTAGGCTGTGCCTGAGCTAACCCATTCGGGGGCAGGGCCATCCTCCCTGGTGCTGACAAGGGCTGCTCTCACCCCAGGGGGCTGCGTGCGCTCCTGCCCATCCCGGGCGGCCCTGGGGCTCACTCCTGCTTGCCACTCGAAACTGGCAGCAATTTTTCAATTTATTTGCTGTTGGTTTCAGCCCGGGAGAAGCCAAAGTGACTAATGGCAAAATGAAACCTGGAGTCGAAGCTGCTTCCTAATGTTTGGGCGGTTCCCCAGTGTGTCACTGAACTGAGACATCCCCCGTCTGCAGATGGCCTTGCCTGCCCGACGGGCAGCTTTCTCCCTTTGCTGCTTAAAACAGTTCCCACTGGCAGCTGTCTTGCCAAGCCTCGCCTTCCCTCCTCTTATCTTTAACTTGCCAAACCCACGAAGCTATTTAATTGGAATTTATTAAAGGGATTAATAATTGATTGAATAATGATGGATAGGTATTCTAAGACCCTTTCTGTTTTGTGTCCTATAGGTTTTTTTTCATTCTGGCCCTTCAATTACCCCACCCCGCCCCACCCAATATCTTAACCAGTTTCACAAAACACACTTAACTGGGTTAAAATCTAGGGACTTGTTGGCCTTTCAAGATAAATCAGACAAGGAAACACAACTAGATGAATCAATTCTACTTCACTGTAAGCTGATTACACAGAACCTGGCAAATCTGAAAGTGCAATTTCCCCCCCCCTCTCCTTTAGAGCCTGATAAGGTAGGGAGGGTCCTCCCTAAGTTTCTTCCCCTGACCTTAAGACAAGGGGGGGGCTCCTGTCCTCCTTCCCTTTCCTGGCAGCATCTCTTCCCCCCTTTCCCCAGGGCACCCACCCATTCCATTCCAGCACTGCAACCAGAAACGATAAACTTGGTTATGTAAGCTTTGGTTCCATTCCTGTGTGGCTTAGCAGGTGGTGCAGTTCTAAAATCGACCCCATTGCACAAATCCAGCTTTGAAGTTGCTAGAAAACCAATGCAGACACTGTGAGATGGTCTCACGAGGTCGATGGATCGTTAAGGTGCTTCCAAGTGAAAAGCAGAATGCAGAGATGCAATCATATGATCTTTATTCAACGATAGATTAGAGAGAAAGAATTACTTGGCATGCAGGCATCCATGCCTGCATGTGAGAGAGAACAAAAGAACAGAAGTAGACTAGAAGAGAGCAGAACTAGAACAGCCCCTTGAGCAGAGGTATTTATGGGGGGTCTCAGCCCCTCCCTAACCATAAAACTCTCTCGCCAATGGGGTTGCAGGGGCCGGGGACCCCTGACCCACCAGTGGAAGCAAAGAAGCCTCTTTGCTCCCATCTGATGACCTTTTTGGGTAACTGCCATGGCTGGCACAAAACATCTAACAGACACTTAGCTGCATCCACACCAGATATATAACTTGGCTATTGAACTGACCACCTTCTGGGTTCACAGCAATTCCCGAACCAGCAAAATGACCCAGGATGGCAGAAGAACGAAACCGCAAAGGCTTGAACGAACCAACTTAGCTGACCTGGAGCAGGCTGCCCCAAAGTGGACCCATTGGCCCCAAAAGGCTGCTCTGCTCACTACAGCTGAGGAGGGGGCTAAAGCAGACTTCTGCACTGGGGCCTTTGGATGTTTTTTCCCCCTTATTTTTTAAAAATACACCCTTCTTGTTCATGTTTTTCTGTGAGCTGCTCTGAGCCGGATGGCAGATCAGCAAGAGCTTTTTCATATTATTTTGAAAGCAGCAGAGTGGGTGGAAGGAACGTACCAATGACATCACCAGCTTTTGCGGGGTGGGGGGATTGGTGGGCCCCCTGCTGTGCTTGTACAGAAAGCGGACGAGGGCTCTCTGGCTTCGCTGGCCTTCACTGTTCGTGTAATTCAGACAATTTTGCGTAAATGCTCTTGACTCTCTTCCAGTAAAAGATGGGTGTTTTCTGGCAATTCCTCTGGATTCCTTTTGCAGCCGCACATTCCACATATTTCCTCCCAGCCCCCCCAGAACCTCTCGCAAGGGGGGCCCAGAGGGCTCAGCCGAAACCGCTGCCTTGCTGGGCCTGCTCCATTCCTGCTCTTTTGTCCAGAGCCGTGGAGCAGCCCCAGGCCTCCTCCAGCACTGGTTGGGGGGGCTGGGGGTTGCTTCCCTGGCCAAAAAAGAAGCTGCCCAGCCAGCGGGCGGCTCTGCCCAGCCTGGAATGTTGGAGGGGGGGGGGCTTCTGGGTGGCCCTTTGGTGGCCCTGGGGGACTCTGCAGCTACCCCGGGTGCCAGAGGAGAGAAAACCCCTCCTGCAGCAGCTGTGCCATCAGCCCCACAACGGAAGCCCTGTCCCCAAGCCTCCCCCCCCACCCCTTGGGTCTTGTGTCACAACCTCTGCCTGGTGGTCCAAGACAAAAGGGGGGGGGGAGAGCCGGCCCCTCCCTCTACCCACCGCACCCTCAGGGCCGGTGGCCCCCCACCCCGACGACGCCCCTCCCGCTCTCTGCCCTTTGGGGGGGAGGGGGGCTGCTCCGGGGCCACGTCCAGGAGGAAAGCCGGCGGGGGGCGGGAGGACGAGGTTGCGCCCCGTCCTCCGCTTTCCCTGCAGCTTCGGCCACCGGCAGACGGGCGGGGAGCATCCTCCGTCCGAGGGCTGCCCCGACCGCCCCCTCCGAGCCCTGCCGGCCGGGGGGCCGAGGGGGCCCCGAGGGGAAGGCCGGGGGGGCAGCCCCCTTTCGGGCGGCGCGTGTCTGGAACCGGGGCCGCGGGGGTCCGAGCCGGGGGTCCGAGCCGGGGGTCCGACGGACGGGCCCGGGTCCTTCCCGGGAGGGGCGAGGCGGGGGGAGGCGCCGGGGGGGCTTCGACTGCGCCCGTCGGGGGTCTCGCGCAGGGGCGGGGCGGGGGCGGCGCCCGGAAGCCCCTCCCGCAGAGGCACGTGGGCCCGTCGGGTGGCCCGGCCGGCGCGGGGCGTGACGTCACTTCCCGTCGCCGGCGCGGAGGGGGCCGCGGAGCCGGTTGGAGGCGCGTGCAGCCTGGCCGGGCCGCCTCGGCGGGTGAGTCGGGGAGCCGCGGGGGCGGGGCGGGGCGGGGTCGGGACCCTCCCAGGCGCCGCTGCGGGGGGCGAGGCCGGGGCGGGCGGCGGCGGGTCTCCGGAGCCCCTTCCGTGCGGGGGGGGTCCCTCGGGCAGGCGGCCGGCCCCGCGGGAAGGGGAGGGGGCGGAGGGGGAGGGGGCGGTGGGGGGGGCGCCCTCCGTTTCACCCCCTCGGCGTTGCTCCCCCCCGGGCCAGGGGCGGCCTTCGGGGGCCGAGGCTCGTGTCTGGGGAGCCCCTCGGGGGGGGGGGAGGCGGAGGCTCTTTTCCCCGCCTCCCCCGGGGCCGGGCCGGGCTGCGGGGCCGGGCGCGGGTGCTGCGGGCGAGGCGAGGCGAGGCGGGTCTGGCCCTTCCGGGGCTCCCCCCCCCAGTCTCAGAGCCAGCGGAGGCTCCGGGTTCGAGAGAGGCCCTCCGGTCGCCGGCTTCTCCCCCCTGGGCTCTTCCTGGCCGGGACTTCGTGCTCGGATCGCCCATTATGAACCGGCGGTCCTCTAAACTGTAGCGTGCCAGGTGTGATTTTCGGAGTAAACCGAGGTGTGTGCTTCCGCCTTCCTAAAACGAGAGCTTTGGGATTTGTCAAGTGGGGATTAAACAAACTTTTCAAAGTTTCCCTCCCCGGGCGAGAGATGTGGGCACGGTGCAATAACTAACGCCCGCCTGCCTGCCTGCCTGAGAAAATATTGCCGGAAGACGCCCTCGGGCGCTTTAGGAAGTGTTGCCGGCTGGGCGTTTTGGCGAATTGGCTCTTCCCAGAGCCCCAGGGGAAGGGAGGCCCAGTCCCGGTGGTGGTGCTGATGGGGGCGAAATGGGAAATCCTCAGAGAAAGCAAACGCCGCATCTGGGCTATCCTTCCCGAGAGGTTTCCCCGGAGTGTCTGTCAAAGGCGCTTCTCTGCCTTTGCTGGGAAAGATGGGATGCCTCCAGCCATGCCTTAAAAGTCGCCCACGTCGAACTGTACGGCATAGTCAAGCGTTGGCACAGGAAATGTTTAGTGACATTTTGTGTTATGTAGGTCGCTTTATGATAAATATCTTGCCAAATCTCAGTTCCGTAGGAATCCCGCGTCCTGGGTTTTGGATGCATTCTATAAGTTAGCCCATTTGAGGTAACGTGGTTCAAAAAGTTTTGCCCTACATGTACCATTTTGCCAGGTTACAGGAATCGGGTTTATATTAGCGTATAGATGAAAAGCATCTTAACTCCAGACACTGCATCTGGTTTTGTAGTCTGATGGATTCCCTATCAAGAGAAACCTTTTCCACGTCATTGTTCACCCAAGAACAAGGAGAACTGACACATCTTTTAAAATTATTCTTAATTTCTTCACACACAAAAAAAGCCTGTGGTTATATCCTTCCAAAAATCCTTATTTTGGATATTTTACTTGTTTTTAATGCTTTATGTTTCCCATTTAGGAGAGTCTCGCGGTAAAAAAAGCAGAAAATAATGTAGATTTTCCCCTACCTTAAAAAAAAAAAGAACCAGAAGCCAGTGCAAGCCACTTGTCCTTGTGACATAAGGCAGCATTTTCTCTGAAAGCCTAGGCTGCCCCTGCTGAGTTCAGTCCATTCAGAAAATAAAACTTAACAGCTATTTTTTTTGGGGGGGGGGGAGGAATGTCTCTGAAAGGGCAGTGGCACTTGTTGTTTTAATCAATTTGCATTCCTTCTTTGTTTAATGTGGTACTAAAAAAGTCAGAGCTTTTTAAAAGGAACAGAAAGGTGTGTGTGTGTGCTACCGTACTTACATTACCTAAACCTAGGCAGTCTTAAGGAGAGAGGCCCATAGTTGAAGTTACATATTAAATATTCATAGAATTTTGTTAGAAGGGACAGCAGTAATCTTGGTTAGTACAGGCAAGAATAAAGGACCAGATTTGAGGAAAAAAAACACCCCTGCCCTTTAATAGCAGGGTTCATTAAACTTCTTTGACTGTTGCTTTAGTCAGGACTCTGATAAGTGAGGATTTCATTTCTGACTCAGGCCTAGAGTTTAGTCTGGCAGCCAGTTAAAATGGTTAGGATTGAACCGCCAGGTTGGACCTGAATCATACCTTGTGCTGTTGATGCAAATCCCTATTTTAAATGGGATGCAGGTCAGAATGTCCTGACACAGCAGATCGGCTCTCCACACCTGCCCTGTTGCGAAAGAAGGCAGCGCTCCACCTGGGCATACCTAGAGGGAACGCAACAGCCTCCGTACATTGTACCATAACTGTGATGTAAGGCTTTGTTATCATAAGATACCCTTGGCCTTAAGTCTCACTGTCCAAATTAAACACATTTTTTTACAGACAGCAAAACCCATATTTCTGTAAAGAATGCGCTTTTTAGCAATGTAAACATTGTTTTAGTTTGATGGGTGCCAGATACAATGGTCTTCCTTAGGCCTAAACTCTGAAACAAAAGCTTACATTATGCTACAAATCCCAAGATGGGAAACGATAAAAAGCCACATTGAGAAGAGAGCTTTGTTAAAAAGCTGCTGGCATATTTGTAAAATTTCCAGGTATTCATCCAGCGATGATGTCATGCAGATTTCCAAGCAGCTTGCAGGGGGCGGCTCGAGTGGCCGTCCAGTGGCGGAGGAGTCCCTCTGGCCACATAGAAGCTCCTAGGCGGGCTCCTGCAAGGGCTGCCCAGGAGTGGGTGCAAAGAGGCAGGAGGAAAAAAGTGGGGGGGGGGGAAGGAAAAAAAGGCCTCTGCCTGAGGAGAACACCTCAGGGGTGGCAGATGTGAGGGAGCCATTGTGCACTTCGCGGCAGGAGGAGCGTCTCCATCTCTGCCTTACAGTTGTGCGCCCTCTCACACCAACCAGGGGCGCCAGACGTTTTGCCTGCGGCCACCCTTGTCCGGCGCTTGCCCAGACCGGTGCCCTGGTCCCTTGGGGCCGTGACGGGGTGCGCTCTGGCACGTTCTTCCTGGGCGGGGAAAGGGAAGCATCGCCGTCCTTCTCGTCTCCTACGGGGGGGGCTTTCATTTTCCCTTGAGCCAAGCGCAGAGTGGGGAGGCGGGGGTCGCAGAGGAGCCTCTGACACAAGCGAGTGGCAGGGGTGGGAATCTCGCTCGGTGGGGGTGGCAGGGCCGGGCGGTTGGTTCTCCTCATGGCAGGGATGGCCGGGCCTTCTCCCCCCCCCCTGCAGCCTCCATAACGTGCCCCTTGGAAATGTTATCGCTCAGAAGATAGGAACAAGGACAGACAGGGCGGCTGCTGCTGCTGCGTGACATAGTTCAGGTATTGTTTAAGCAAAATATACCCTATTTTTAGGTGCCTCTGAGTAGCTCTTGCCAACTTCCTCTGTGATTTCATCTGGCCTGCCCTCTCTCTGCTGAGCGCTGGGTCATTCAGGCCGCTCTGGGAGGCGCCCTTCTCGGAATGTGCTTGGACGCTCCGCGGCTGCCGTCCTGGGCCGTTTGCTGCAGGGGGGGGGACGGAGAGGCAGAGAGCCCAGGGGATCTGGGGGGAGCTGCTTCCCTGGTCCAGCTTCACCCTCTCTTCAGAAGATGGGGAGCCCCAAAGAAAATGCACTGTAAATGGACCATTCTCTGCTTCGGAAACAGGCCGGACGAGCATCGGGTCGTTCTGAAATCCAGGCAGACGGTCACTTCTACCTGAGGGTCGGTGTGATGCCCACGTGAGGATCCCACAACATCTGCGTGCAGATGTTCTTGTCACTGTCACAGCTCTGCCTCTTCTAAGAAGGCCCACGTAGCCCTGTACAAAGTTACACACTTCCTTCGGAATTCCCTAGCGAGGGCTGCCGCTGTTCCTGCCTAGTGGATTCCGCCCCCCCCTTGCAGCCCCCCCCAGGTCTGGAATGCCCTGAAGGCTTGCCTCTTCCCTCCTTGGATGAGCTGCCAGGATTGGCATGTGGTGAATTTTGATCCCAAAGCTGTGCTTGTTTGCAGCGTTTGTGTCTTGTTTTGGTTGACCGCGGTGATTGAATTGTTGCTTTTCGTGTTGTCAGTGGCCCAGAGCTGCTTCCTCGGCAAGCAGCCATACAAATAGAATGAATGAGTAAATAAATGATTGCGTCATAAAAGGACGCAAGGTGGATGGATTCTGTGCATGCTTTCTGCGCTGGCAGCGTTTCTGGATTTGTGCGCTTGTTACAGCTTTTCTCGCAAGAAGACGTGAAATGGAGGTTGGGGGCCGGACCTGATGCCTCCGAGGCCGGCTGCCCTGTTTGAGCCGCACCTGGTCCTCGGCCCTTCCGTTCCTTCCGTGTAGGAAGTTGTTCCGTGAACCAGGAAATATCTTCTTGGGGAAGCCTTTCCGGGCGTGTCAAGTTTGAATCCTGGGCAGGGTTGTCTTCTGTGCCAGTGTTTCTCAACCTTGCCAACTCTTAAGTCATGTGGACTTCAATTCCCAGAATTCCCCAGCCAGGTTGAGAAACACTGTCCTGAGCTTTCCAGCCTGCTAAAAGAGCAGAGGAGAGGGAACGCTTTGCATTAATGGTGAGAGGCCGGCCCAAGCGGCATGCAGACGTCTCTGCTGATGGGGAGCGGACAAGATCCCTCGTTGCTGCCACACGTCCGGCCAAAGCCCAGCTTCCCCCAAATTCTCTTTCTGTGCTACAGAAGCTAAAGGTGAACTTGCTAGCCAGCCCAGCAACTTCCTGGGAGCTGTCCACCCTGGAGGCAGGAGCTCAGATGCATCTGCCTATTTTATTATGTGGAAATAAACAAAAGCCAGTTCAAAGCATGCAGCTTAATACAGACGTTATTTTTACTAGTAATAAATACAGGAAGAAGGAAGAGATTGACCCATTTCTATGACTACCCACTTACCATGTGATTCATTTTGGCTAACAAAAACAGGGAAAAATCCACCCAAAATACATAGTGTGCTGTGCCAAGGACAGTTCGTGCACACCGGCAATTGAAGCCGCTAGCCCACCAGCTCTGACCCGGGCGGGGGTCTTCAAGGCCCTTTCAGAGGCAGCCAGCCAAGTCTCGGGGGAGCCCCTGTGGCAGGGCAGGCACGGTGACGGCGAAGAAGCTGGAGGGAGGTGGAGACGGGGTCCCACTGGCTGTTCTGAGACCCTTAAAGAAGAGGTACGGGAGTGCAGGAGGAGCCTGCATAAAGGTATGGAGAGTTAATGCTCAGGCAGGAAGTCCTATCCCGTTCCAGACAAAGGTGTTCCAATTTCTTCTTAAAAACTTCCAGTGTTGAAGTGAATGCTCCAACATTGGAAGTTTTTAAGAAGAGATTGACAGCCACGGTCTCTAGCGTGAGCAGGGGGTTGGACTAGAAGACCTCCAAGGTCCCTTCCAACTCTGTAATTCTGTTAATGAACGGGGCTGGGGTTGAGGGGGCCCCCCTTCCTTTTTCTTCCCTTTCTTACTCGTCTGCTGTTTTCTCCGAAAGGGAAGAGTGGGATGGGGTGGGCAGGTATGTCCTCTTTCTTGGATGGACCCATCATGCGGGCAGTTTGCGAGCCTGGGCCCAACCTGCCTCCCTCCCTCCCTCCCGGGCAGCCCCCAAGCCTTGTGAGTGCCGGGTGCTTCTTTGTGGGCCGGGTGTCTTTGGGCGGCACATCTGGGCGGCCGTCCCTGCTGGGTCCCCCTGCAAGGTTTATTCCCCAGGGCCAGTGGCAACCGCCCTATGTCCAGGGCCAGAGCGCCGGCGCCTGTTCTCCCGTTTTGGGGTCTTGTGGTCTCCCCAGCTCTGAGCACAAAGCCGCCCATTGTGGGAGCGAGGAAGGGTTTGGTCTGAGGCATCATATCCTCCGTGCTTCAGCCCTGCAGATAACATCAGGACTCCTGCCGCACGGGCCCTCGGCCCCGAGCAGGCCGTTTGTGTGCTTTGAATAGAGTGCGCTGCACCCTCCGTCTGGGGGCTGCCGGCACATCCTCCGGCCCGGCCCCCCCATTCAGGCGAGCCATTGTTGGGTTTTTCTGGTGGTTGCGCTCCAAGGCAAGCTGTGCCAAGAGCTTTCTTGATAAAAGAGCTTAAGCACTTTGGAGACTTTTGTTTTTTAAAGGTTTTGACAAAACAGTTCATTGGCAGGACTTCCTCCGAGATAGCAAGATGGCCATTAAGAACCGGCCGCGGCGATAAAAGCCGGCCAGGCAGCGGAGAGGATGGAGGGGAGCTGCTGGCGCTGAGGGAGCTGGGCCGTCCGTCCAAGTCCGTCTAACTCTCTCCAGCGACCGGCTCACCCTTCTGACGCTGGCTACCTCGCCAGCCAGCCGGTGAGCGAGTGGCTTTGGGGGCCAGGAGACGATGGGCAGGGAGGCAGGAGCAGAAGAGAGCGGGGCAGGAGGGGACCGGCAGAGGGGGCAGGGCAGGGGGGGCTGCTTTCTGCTGGAGTTGACGCTCTCCGGCTTTCTGAGGTCGGCTGGGTTGCTTTTCTCCCTTCGGCTGCCAAAGGTGCCCGGCAGCGAAGGTGCGTTGCTTGCAAGGGCAAAATAGTTTTGAGAACCAAGCACGGCGTTATTGCTTATAAAATAAGCCCTGTGCCCATTTATCATTTCTTACGACTTCCGATTTGGCAAAGCGGTTGTTGCCATTTGCCCTTTCCGAGGGGCAGAGCCAGCCCTTCCGTGGGACAACACATGGAGAGCGGCAACATTATTATTATTGATTAGGGTTGATCAGCCAGATGTTTAGAGGGACTTTGGCATTTTTATCCACTCGGAGGTACCTGGGATAGGCATGTGGTGTCGCTTGATGGTATCAGAAGGTCAGCCCTCCTGAGGCAGGCTGCTTTTGGCAGTTGACCGATGGCGATTTTGTCAACGCTGCTGGTGTTCAAGGGGTGCTTCAGGCGTTTTTCGATCGCACCCAGAGCGTCTGTTACTGTTGGTGTGAGCCTTGCTTTCTTTTGCCAGTCATTCAACTTCCATTTGCAGCTCTTCGTATGTTGGATTTTCTCCAGTTTTTCTATTCTGTGTCTCCAGGTATTGCAACATCGATTATTCAGATTTTTTTTGCCTGTCTTATCAAAAATTGCAAAGTCTGGAATGTTACGTGGCTGGTCTCTGTTGATTTGCATTTTAAAGTCCCGGAGCTCTTTAGAGCATCTTCATTTTTTATGACTGTCTCTGTTTTATGACACCACCGGTTCTTGCTTGCAGGCAAATGGCGTTTCTTGCCGCTATTCCAAGGCGCCGTTGCTGCTACCTTGTCATGCTGTTGCTTGTGGTCGGCCCTAGTGATCTTCTTGCAGGAGCGAATTAAGCGGCCCGCTCTTTCTTCAGCTTCTTTGCAGAGGTGGCATTTGCTCTTCGTTGTGGCCTTCTCAGTGCACTGGTCCTCAAGGCTGGGTCTTGTGCGGCCAATATTAGCCTCTCGGTCTCTCTCTTCGACTTCCCTGCTCTTGGCCATGGCCAGGTCTTGTGGTTACCTGCTTTGCCTGCTGTTTTGCTTTTTTAAAATGTAGAGGCCGCGTGTGCTACTTTGTCTTCCCGCGTCTTTTCCTGTTCTCCATTTGGTCTTTCTCGTAGGCCAGTTTGGCCTCTCCAGTGGTCAGTAAGCCTTCCTGGTGTACTAGCTTCAGTGCATCTTCTTCTCTGTCCTTCAGATGTTCTTCCAGTGACCCTTCTTCAAGTTTCTGAGGGGCTTGCAGCATTCCCCGCCCATCTGTTTTCCTTGGTAAGTAGAGCCTGTCAGCATGGCTGTGTGGATCCATTGTCCTTATTTTGCTGGCCTTCCTATCCGGGGCTTTCAGTCCTGCTTGAGTCCAGCTCACTGTTCCCTCGGTGTGTGCAGTGACTCGAACTGCCCAGGCGCTGATGGCCTTGGCGGCATTTCCCCCTCCGAGTTTGGACCTTGAAGATCTTCCTCCGCTCCCCCGATACCTTCGTTTCTAACCTCCTCCTTGGCTTCAGTGTGCTTGACGTGGTCAGTTTGAAGGATGCCCAGGTGGTCTGTATGTATGTGTCCTCCTCCTCCTCCTCCTCCTCCTCCTCCTCCTTCCCACCCAGAACAGGTGATCGCAGAGTGGAGGTTTTTTTTTGTTTCTGTTTCCGCTTTTCCCAAGGAGACATTCCGAGATCTGCTCAGACAGCAGCATAGATTCTAAATCGGCAGATGGGAGGGAGGGGCTTCGTCCTGGGGTCCAGATCTAAACGGCAGACCTCTAACTCCAGCTCCTAACTTGGCTTTACTAGTCGAGTAAAAAATGGGTGTTCCGAGGAGTTTTAAGAGCTTCTCAGCTTCTCCTACCCAGTGAGGCTGTCCCAGGGCCTGGGGCTTTGCTTGTGGGAAAGAGCGGTTGCCCCACAGCCTCCTTGGGGACGTTTAGCTACTATCAGCTGGGAGACAGACTTTGCACCTGGTGGGAGATCCAACAGATTCCTGATGAACCTAGCTGACAGCTTTGTCTCCCAGAAGGTAAAGAAGGAGATTAAAAGGTCAGTTATACTGGACTTAATTCTTATCAACAGAACTGAAATTATAGATGGGGTTGAAAGTTGTGGGAACTTTGGGGCTGAGTGACCGTGTCATGTTGGAATTCAATATAACGTAGACACAAGCAATGGGAAAAAATCAAACTAGTGTCTTGGACTTTAAGAGGGCTGATTCCAAGAAAGATAGAGCTTGGGAAATATTCTGTGGGTGAAAAACTTAAAGGGAAAACAACTCAGGAAGCTTGGGAAAATCTGAAAAATGAGATTATAGAAAAGTCCAGTCCAAAACAATACCACTGAAAAAGAAAAATAAGAGATCATAGAAGAAATTAGCATGGTTGCTTAAGAACTCTCAGATAAACTGAAACACAAAAAGGACAAGTACAAAAAATGAAAAGTAGGAGACATAAGTAAAACAAAATAGCCTGAATCTGCAAAGACGAAGAAGTCAGGAAAGCTAAGGCTCAGAATGAACTGAGACATGCAACAAATGTCAAAAATAGTAATTTAAAAAGTTTCACCATGTAAAAAAACCAGAAAAAAAGTCAAGGAAATGATTGACCCAGTAATAAGAGGAGATGGCAAGGAGGTGACAGGTTTCAGGGAGAAAGCAGAACTGCTTAATTCATTATTTGCATTTGTCTTTAGACAAAACGGGGGGGGGGGGGGAAGGCCAATCTATGAAAAGCAGCACCGTAAAAGACAAAATAGGAATGCAGGCCAAAACAGGTAAGGAAAACCAAATCCACAGGCGCAGAATAGGCTCAACAGTAGCACCGGTGAATGTGAGAGGGATTATGGAGGCCTAAGGCAGCAGTCCACAGTCTGTGGGCTGCAGGGCACTACCGGGCCATGGCCTACTGGACACTGGGCTCCGGAACAGGCTGGCCAGTGTGCGCATGTGTGTGTGCGCACTCACCCCCCCATTCGTGCTGCTGCAGCCGCTACACAAACGGCACCGTGCAGTGAAAACGGGCGCCACACGGCAAAAACGTGGCGGTGCTAGCGAGTGTCACGTGGGTGGTAGCACCGGCCCATTTGCATCACGTGAGAAAGATTGGAGTCCTCAGTCCTAAGGGACAATCGCCTAAGTGTGAGCCAGCCGTGTCCGGCGGCAGCCAAAAAAGCCAACACAGTGCTGGGCTGCATTAACAGAGGGATAGAATCAAGATCACGCGAAGTCTTAATACCGCTTTACAAGGCCTTGTTAAGGCCACACTTGGAATACTGCATCCAGTTTTGGTCACCACGATGTGAAAAAGATGTTGAGACTCTAGAAAGAGTGCAGAGAAGAGCAGCAAAGAGGATCGGGGGACTGGAGGCTAAATTGTATGAGAAACGGTTAAGGGGGCTAGGCATGTTTAGCCTGTTGGAAGAGAAGGATTAGGGCTAGCCTGTCTTCCAGTACTGGAGGGGCTGCTGTCCCAGGGGAGAGGGGTTTGATCACTTCTCCAAAGCACCGGGTGGAAGACCATTGAAGAGAGACCCAACCTAGAACTAAGAAGGAATTTCCTGAGAACAATCAGCCGGTGGAACGGGAGTGGCCTCCAGAAGTTGTGGTTGCTCCATCACTGGAGGCTTTCAAGAAGACGCTGGACAACCATTTGACCAGGGTAGTATAAGGTCTCTTGCCGTGGGCAGGGACTTGGACTAGAGCAGGGCTCCTCAACCTTGGCCACTTTAAGACTTGTGGACTTCAACTCCCAGAATTCCCCAGCGAGCAAAGCTGGCTGAGGAATTCTGGGAGTTGAAGTCCACAAGTCTTAAAGTGGCCATGGTTGAGGAGCCCTAGACTAGAGGACCTCCAAGGCCCCTTCCAACTCTGTTATTCTGCGTTTGCCATCTGGGAAGTGGTCTTTTTCCTCCAAGAGACGTGGAAGTTAGGTGGAGCCCCTTGGCAGGGAGGGGGGAGAGCGAACGTCCACTCAGGATTTGTGGTAAAAAAAAAAAGTCGTCCTTCTGCCATTTCCCAAGGGGAAAACGCCCAGGGCTTCAGGTGGGCGCTACATGTGGCCAAGGGCTTCCGATGCACGGTGGTAAAACTCTGGGTTCGTTTGAGATCTGTAATCAAAACTAATCAAACCCCTTATCGGAGGCGTCGATGGCAATATCACATTATTTCCCGGCACGGCGAAAGAATGGGCTCAGCACGCCTGGAAGCATCCCCTTCGTGTCTTCAGCGGAGGGACAGAGACCGGGGTGGTGTGGGGGATTTAAGTGGCAGAGAAAATGCCGAGGAGGATGAGGAGGAGACGAGGCCGGGTGCGACTCTTCAGGCTGAGCTGCCTTCCATGGCTGGGTGGTTTGGTTTCTGTTTGGTGGGCAAACAGGATTTATGTGCAGGTAATCCTGGAGTGAACCTGAACCTCCCTTGCTAGGCAGGACAGCTGCTAAGCAATCTTTTTTTGGCCATGGTTCAAGTGAATCGCTGCCGTTGTTAAGTGGAACATGTGGTCGTGAAGCGAATCTGGCTTCCCCCATTCACTTTGCTTCTTGGAAGCTGGCTGGGAAGGTTGCAAAAAAGTGACACCTTTCCTCCCCTCCCCCGGACGTTGCAGCCCTCATGCATACATGCCAAGTGCCCAAACGGGGATGCTGCAGCGGTTGGTTAGTGTGAAAAATGGTCATGCAGTTTTGCAGTTACAGCTTCGGACGGTCACTAAACGAAGGGTTTACCACCTTTTGTAGCAGAAGGGTGACAAGGAGCAAAACGTTTGCGTGCTTTTAAGAGCTCTGTAGTTGAGTTTCTTCCAGGCTGTTGCCCTAAGCTATTGCCCCCCCCCAGGCTTGTTTCTCAGTGGGTGACGTTGGGGGGGACATTGAGAGGGGGGAGAGTTGGGGCGGTGTTTCCCCCCGTATTCCCCACCTCGAGCGTGTCTGGGGTGCTACGCTTGAAGGAAGCCAAGGCAGAGCCGCTCTTTGTAAACGTGGTTTAAGAACAGCATTTCCCAACCTTGGCCCTTTAAGAGGTCTGGGCTGCAGCTGGCTGGGGAATGCTGGGAGTTGAAGTCCACAAGTTTGAGAAAGGCTGTTTTCAAGGCTTCTTCCCTCGTCTCTCCCCATCCTAGGTTCCCTGGGACTGAGAATTCGACATCATGGAGAACGAAGAAAGCCTGCTCCAGGAAGGCGAAGAGGAGGAGCTGGTAGTTCCTTAATCCTCATCTCTCTCCCTCTCCTCCTCCTCCTCCTCCCTCCCTCCCTCCCCCACTGCATGGCATGGACACCCACCCCCACCCCCACCCCCCAAGGAGCAGAGGTTAAAGGTTTGCTGCAGCCTTTCTGATCCTACCCTGGGAGAGCAAAGGATTCAACAGGCCCTGCTCAGCCATGGAAGTTCCTCTCTCTCTCAGCCCAGTCTACCTCACAGGGCTGTTTGGGGGAGATAAATGCCCATAGAGACCACCTAGGCCTGGAAAATCGTGAGACAGAATCTAATGCCTCAAACAGTCCCTCCCTTTCCCTCCCTCCCTCCCTTCCTTCCTCTTTCCTGGGGAGGTGTGGAGGGCCTGGTTCCCACAGGTGACTTTATTCCCTCCAGCCAGCTGCCGACACCATCTGTAGGGAAATTGCCCCTCTCCTCCCCCCCCCCCCAACAAAGGCAGGGTCTGCTTGCAGGCTCTCAGAGGGAAGCCTGGGAGGCCCTTCGGCTGAGGCAGGAGCAGCCTCGTAGATCAAAAGGGGCGTCATTGGGTGACTCAGTGTGGACCTCTGTCCTGTTCTCACTTTGGCCCACTTAAATTTAGCCCCTTTGAGCTAGTCGCTCTTTATTTTTTTACTTTTATTTTAATCCCATTTATATCCTGCCCTTCTCCGAAGACTCAGGGCGGCTTACAATTTAAGCACAAACCAATGTGCTTAGCAATAGCCTTCATTCTATGTATATGCCTGCTTATTAGGGCTTTCGCCCCCCCCCCCAAGCGGCATTATTACAAAGTCAGCTTATTGCTCTTTGCAGTATTGTGGGTGGGATTCCTTAGGCCTCTTGCGTGATTTTTCCCAAAACGATGTTGAGGGGGAGGCCAGTAACATGTCAAGTTTCCGACCTAAGGGCTTTTCAAGTGACTGTTTACTTTAAAAGTCCTTTATTAGCCTAATACACCTGCAAATGCTTTCTCAAAGGAAGCTGGAATATGAAATCTCTGCCCCTTGCACAATATATTAAAACACATTTCTCCATCTTTCTAGTTTTGTCATTAATCATATTCTCCAATTAATTTAAAGAATCAGTTTCCCTTCCGTTAGACCGCCAAGGTCTTATCTGCTTTAGAGAGATGGCCTTGAAGGTGCAATCCTACTGGTCCCCCCTCCCAACCTTAAACTCAATCTTTTAAAGCAATACACAAGTTTAACATACGAAATGGCTACTACTTCATCCCTTCTCAAGCAATAACATTCGTTTTTTAGCTGCGTTGACATAAGATCACTCCTCCTGCGCCAGGCCCACGAAAGCCCTTTGGTCCCATGGTAGCTGTGAGCCACCCACAGCCGGACTGCGGGGCAGGGGGGCACTTGCACCCAGCCCCCCCCCCAGATACCCTGCTGGAACTGCCATGCTCCGCCTGCTCTCTTTCTGTGCAGAAAATCTACGGGTACAACTTTTGCCGGTGGAAGCTGGTCTTTGTGGCCGGAGGGGTGCTGTGCTCGGGCGGCCTCCTCCTCCTCCTCCTCTACTGGATGCCGGAGTGGCGAGTGAAGGCCACCTGCCAAAGGGCTTCGCTGAGACGCTGCCAGGTGGCCCTGCTGAGAACCACCGTAAGTCCGTGGCCTGGGGGGGCTGTGGGGGTCACCTCGGGGGCATCTCGAAAGGCCCGTCTGCTCCTCTGGATCCCAGAATTGTTCTTAACGCCAAGCAGTTGGACTTGCTTGTCTTTCATCCTTCTCAGTAATAATAATAAAAAGCAGAAAACTTGAAAGAAAATCGAGGTTAGGTTCAGCCAACATGCTAGCACCTAAAACTGGGTTAACAAAATGCAGTTTGTGGGGCCACGTAAGTTAATAACAGCTTAATGCTCAACATGCTAAGACTGTCGCTAGCGGTTCCCACCTAGTCAAAGAGCTGAGGACTGTTTGAGCCGCAAGAGAGCTGAGAGATTCAAGGTATAAGAGGAAGGAGAAGGAGAAGTTGTGTTTTTGTGGCTTTTTGAAACGCAGCCATTTTGTGCATCGAGCGACAGGAGGGTTGTGGAGAGAAAAGGTGGCCAGGAGGATCATTTGAAGCTCGGGAAAGGAAGGCTTAGCAAATACCCAGGTGGAGAATTCAGAGAGATCGGCTGCCGTGGAGAAGGGGGGGACAAGAGGCTTCGGGTTAGGGCAGAAGCTCTTCAGAATTAGCCCTGGCTTAGCTTCAGAACTGGCCCTTTTGGCCTGATCCCGCAGTGGGCCTTCTCAGGCCAGGTGTGTCTGCTGGGGAGGCTCTCTGGGCTGGCCTCTGAGCCCCTGCCACCCCTGTCCTGGGTGCCTCCACCCTTGCCGCCTTGGCCCCAGAGAGTCTGCCCTATGGCGTGGCCAGGCCGCTCTGCGGGAAGGAAGAGGGATCTGCCAAGCCGGCACAAGGGTTGGCAGCTGGACCTGTTTGGTCTCCTGTGGTTCCAGGAACTCCTCCTCAAAACCATCCCTTCTTCCCCCCTTTCTCCAAAGGATGAATTCCAGACCTGGTTCTGCGCAAAGGTCCGCACCGTCTTGTCCCCGGGGCGCCACCCCTTGCAGGCCCCGGCAGAGCTGGCCTCGGACAAGATGTCCAATGGCTCCAGCACCCCTCTCTGCCTCCCTCCCTCGGAAGAGAAGGGCAGCAGCGCCTTGAACGGCCTCTCCCAGGCCCCACAGCTCCTCCAGGTACCCAGCACCGCCAGAAGGCTGCCCTCCCCCCTCCCTCCCCAAGGGCAGCCTGCTTAGGCCTCGTTTCCCGAGGGGGGGGCTTTGCCTGATGGGGCCACAGCAGTGGGGAGAAAAACAAGGGCGCTCCACGCTCCGTTGGCCTCTCCTGCGGGTAAAGTGACCCAGGGAAGGCGGGGTGGGTGGAGGGAGGGCAGCGGGCGGAAGCGTGGGGTGTACGGCCGCCAAAACTCAGTCCGCCTTTATGAGCAGCACCTGCTGAGTCTCTGCCTGAAGCAGCAACGCGCTCTGCATTTCTTGCCTTCCAGCTGCGCTATTTCACCCACCACAGCGTGAAGTATTTCTGGGATGACGCGGTGCAGAACTTCATTTCCATAAAGTAAGAGATGGACGGCGCCTTCCATGCCCAGAGAGAGGCCCTGGCAGCAGGAGGGCTCCTCCCGACTAACCCGCCTGCGCCTCTCCCTTTCCTGCAGGGGTTTGGATGACTCCACCTCCTGCGCTTCCATCCACCGGGAACACAGCACGGGGCTGACGAAGGAGATGCAGGACTACCGGTGAGCCCCTGCGAGGGGCACGGGGTTCGGCGCAGGGCTCCCCGCCAGCCTCCCTCTCGGCCTCCCTCCGCTCCGGCTGCTTCCCTGCCCCTCGTCCACCACTCTCCCCACTCGGCTTCCACCGCTCGTGGCCATCCGGAGAGGGCCCAGGGGTGCCCAGGAACCCTCCCTGCCTTCCTCTCCTTCCCATCCGCCAGCTCTTCCTCCTCCAGGCTGGCCCTCTTGGTGCTGGGTGGCTGTTGGGCGGCAGCGGTGAGCTAAATTCATGCCCTTTCATTTTTTATCCCTTTTGGATGCAGGAAGATTTTCTACGGACCGAATGAAATTGCGGTCAAAGTGCCTTCCATTTTTAAACTGTTGATTAAAGAGGTGAGTCTTTTGCTGTGAAAGGGAGGTGGGGAACTGCTATTATTGGCCCTCTGAGTCTTGAGAAAGCGTTAGCGGGGGTGGGGGGAGAAACTAGCAGCCCTTCAGTTCCTCTGTCTCACACTGCTGCTGCCTAGGTGAGTTTCTGTGAGAATCGGTTGGCTTTTATCTCAAAACGCAGGTAGAGGGTTGGGTTGTCCACAGGAACGCTCCAGAATCTTTGGCCTGCCTCTTTTTAACCTGCCACATCGTCTTAAAAAAGATTCCTGCTCGTTAAACAGAGCCCGGTTGCTCTGCTTCAGCCTTCCGGGACCCTCGGGTGGGAGGGGTCCAGGCAAGGACAGAAAGGGATGGAGGGGAGCAGGCTGGGCCATCGCCCTGGGGGGGGGGCTGTAGTGCAGGGGTGTCCGTCCAGTGCAAGTTTGAGACCTGTGGGCTCCCAGAATTCCCCAGCCAGCGTGAATCACTCTGCAACGCCTGATTTCTTTTTGCTTCTGTTGGATGAGTTAAAAACAAAAGAAAAGGGAAGGAAAAATAATGATAAAGAAAAAAGGAAAATAAATTAAAATTCAAAACTAGAATATATACAAAGGCATTTCAGTGGAGGCTGTCTTTCTTTGCAATCGTCTATAGCAGACATGTCAAACACAAGGCCCGGGGGCCGGATCCGGCCCGCAAAGTGGTTTCATGTGGCCCGCAAAGCCAACCTGGAAACAGTGAGGGAACGGCCCCCACTGCCTTGGCCCAGAGACCCTCCTGCCAGAGACCCCCAGATCCCCTGTCCCAGTCCTGCCCAGGCCCCCATAGGACCCTTGATGACCCTTGATGCGAACCATGTAGAGCTGGCCACGCCCACCCAGTAGGCCATACGCACTCTAGCCACGCCCACCCAGTAGGCCACGCCCACCCTGGCCATACCCACCTGGCCCCCTGAGGGTAACCGCAATGCTGATGCGGCCCTCAATGAAATTGAGTTTGACACCCCTGGTCTATAGCTAATCTACTTCAATAACTGACTCAGTCCTAAACTGCTAATGACATCAGCTCTGCCAGCTTTTGAATAGCTGAGGCCCTGTATTTATCTTTCCTGTGCTGGAAAATATTTTAAGTAGGACACACAGGATTCGATTTCCTTGTCCAGGTGCCAATTTTCACACAATAAAGAATATAGCTCAAAAGACTCTGATATTAAATCTTGTCTCAAATTGAGTTTTAAAGCTTTTGGGACACGCAGCATTTAAATGAAAGATTTATCTTATTGCACCGTCAGCATGTTGTAAGCCACCAAGAGTTGCCCTTACGATATTCAGGCAGCCTAGGGGTTGGTTAAATGGATATTTATTCAAGCTTTTTCCACATAGCCACAATGGATTCCAATAAGTCCAAAATACTGTACGTAATTTTTTGTTGAATGAAGTACTGCGTAGTTTCTGGTGAGACTTTTGGTACTGATGATAGCATCTTCCCAGGGAAATGGCTGAAGACAGCTGGAATTCTTGTAACTTTAAAGCTTGCCTTTCCGACCGATTCATTACCACACAAATGTATGAAGTGCAACTGGATGTGTGTGAGTGTGTGTGTGTGAGAGAGAGAGAGACTTAGTATTTAATAGTTGCTCTCAGCTTTCTAGGGTGGAAACCCAAGTCCTGCAGCCGTTCTTTTTATGTTTTAATCTCCAGGCCTTTGATCATCTTAGTTGCTCTTCTCTGATTTTTTTCCAAACTCTCAACATCTTTTTTGTGATATGGTGGCCAAAATTGGTTGCGGTATTCCAGGTGTGGCTCTTACTAGGGTTTTATAAAGTGGTACTAATACTTCGCGTGATCTTGATTCTGTGTCTCTGTTTATACAACCCAGGATTGTATTCGCTTTTTGGCTGCTGCTGCACACAGTTGGCTCACGGTCAACTGATCGTCCACTGGGACCTCAAGGTCCCTCTTACAGTTGCTGTTTTAAGCCAGGTCTCTCACCTAATCTGTACTTGTACCTTTGATTTTTTTCCTGCCTAGTATAAAACTTTGCCTTTTCTCCACATGGAAACTCATTTTGTTGAATAGGGTCCATTGTTCAAGTTTATCAAGATCTTTCTGGATCCTGAGTTTGTCTTCTGAGATGTTGGATACTCCTACCAGTTTAGCGTCATCTGCAAATTTGATGAGTTCCCGTTCAATTCCCTCATCTAATTCTAAGTCAGTGATGAAGATGACGTACTGGGCCTAAGACGGAGCCTTGTGGTGCCCCACTGCTCACTTCTCTCCGTGTGGACGTGGTGCCCTTGAGGACTACTCGTTGAGTACGGTTTGCCAGCCAGCTGCAGATCCATCTGGTGGTGATCGTGTCTATTCCACCTTTTCCTAGATTACCAAGGAGTAGGTTGTGGTCTACTTTGTCAAATGCTTTACTGAAATCTAAGTATACGACGTCCACAGCATTTCGCTGATCTAGTTTAGTAGTTTAGTCACTTTATCAAAGAACGAGAGAAGATTGGTTTGGCACGATCTGTTTTCAACAAACCTGTGCTGGCTACTAGTTATGACTTTATTTGCTTCTAGTTGTTCGCAGATCCGTTTTTTGATTATCTTTTCTAGGATCTTCCCAGGTATTGATGTTAAACTGACTGGTCTGTAGTTTCCTGGGTCCGTTTTCCCCCCTCTTTCTTGAAGATGGGAACCGCATCAGCACTTAACCAATCCTCAGGAATTTCCCCGATGCTCCAGGATTTTTGATAGATATGGTGCAGTGGTTCTGAGATAACATCTGTCAGTTCCTTCAGAACAATGGGATGTAATCCATTGGGTCCTGGTGATTTATATCCGTCAAGGTTGGATAGGTGTTCTCTTACCATTTTCCTGCTTATTTTAATTTTGTTTTCTAGTTTGTCTTTTGCAGTGGTTTTTTTGGGTTATGTTGGGCTGCAGTTTCTTTTTATGTGAAGACTGATGCAAAGAACGAGTTAAGCAGCTCTGCTTTCTCCCTGTGGACTGTTATTCCTTGCCATCCTCTCTCTTTAAGGAAACCTACAGTTTCTTTAACTTTTTTCTTGTTGTTAATATGTTGGAAGGAACTTTTTTTTATTAGCCTTGATTTCTGTTGCAAATCTTTGTTCGTTCATCCACAATTTGGCGCTATAAGACATGCCAGAGGCCTAATTCAAGATATGGAAAGCCAGATTCTCCCCTCTGACAGACAGCTGCACGTATTTCCAAGGTCATTCCCCCACAGCCATTTAGGAAACGATGTAGTTACTATACGTTGGAAAATACTTTGTAGGTATGTTTGTGTGTGCGTATGAATTCCACGCTGGGTCTACAATATTGCATGTTTATTTTAAGAATATTAACCTTACCCCAAGGGTTAATTTTTAAAACTGCCCTCTGTCGTAATCCAGTGAGCTCTTCTCAGACATGTTATTCACACTGCAAAATTTCACTCGGCAAAGAACTCCCAAGAAGTAAGTTACTGTGTCGTTGAAGGGCTTTTAACCTTTTAACCTCAGATGCCCCAGTTAACGGGATGTCCTGCTTTCTCCCCAAACTCACTTCGCTTACTGACAGCGGACACAAGTAATACGTGCCATTGGCATGTCACGCACCACCGTGCCTGCACCGTGGACGTGAAGTTTGACACAAGGGTTTCAGTAACATTTCCGTAGGGTCCGATCCCTGTGACTTTTAATAAAATCAGCCTGACCAGCCAAGGGAACCTCTTCTGCCGCCTGTTTGTGCAAAGGACAGCCTCCCGCATCCATCCGAAGGGAAAGTCGGTGGCGCTTTCTTCCTTTCTGCCCACTTAAGTCTTCTGGAAGACCAAACGCTTCCGGTCCAACACGGGTGACCTCTGGCTGGGCCCCAGCAAAGGCTTTGCCCCCATGCGGAGCCTCACCCTGAGGTGGAAGGGGGTCCTCTCCTTGTCCACTTGCAAGTGGGGCGGAGGGTGGGCACTCGGCTTTCAGCCTTCCGGAGCCTTTTACAAGGGTGAGCAAAGCCTTTTGTGGGCCTCCTGCTTCTCGGGCCCACTCTGCGTGCTGAGCCCTTCCCCTTTCTGCCCTAGCCGATCGGGGGGACTCTGGACGTTCACCCTGAGTAGGGAATTCAGAATTGGAGGGTCCAGGTGAAGGAGAGGTCGTGATCTAACGCTGGTTTCTGGTTTTCTCTCTCTCTCTCTCTTGTTCCTGGCAGGTCCTCAATCCTTTCTACATTTTCCAGCTGTTCAGTGTGATCCTGTGGTGCACAGACGAATATTACTACTATGCAATCGCCATTGTGATCATGTCTCTGATCTCCATCGCCAGCTCTCTGTACAGCATCCGAAAGGTGGGTGTGAAAAGCCTTGCGGGGGGGTGGCAGACTTGAGCCCTTTCACTGCTGCTTTGCACAATAAGCTGGCTGGTCTGAGTGCAGCGGGCTGGACTTGGTGAGGTTTCTTTAGCTGATCCCGTTCCGATTGGCAGAGAGAGTCACAGGAATCCAGCCAGGTTGGTTAGTTTAGGATCCAGTGCCTGGAGCAAACACAAGTCAGCCACTACTCAAGTTAAGTCTGTTTTTGTGCAACGTGGCCTTTGTGTTCCCATCGCGCTGTGCTGAGCTGCCCTAAACCCCAGATGTCCATTCTTGGCATCGGTTTGTCTGAAAGAGTCCCAGATTCTGCCCTCATCTGGCCACTCACTTCGGGCTGTGGTGCTTAAAGGTTTATGAACCATTTTGAATTTTCAACATTTCTGCTTAAATGAGTCAGAAACAAATATGTATAGTTTTGGATCACTTTCTTCAATAAATAGATTAACACATATAATGTTTTTGACTAATTTTGGATTCACTTTATCCAGTTTTAGGACTTATGTGAAGAGAGCCCAGTTTAGGTCATATTTATGCAGAAATATTGAAAATTCAAAAGAGTTCCCAGATATTTAAGCGTCCCTGTAGCTCTGAAGACAAAATGTGCAGATCGAAGTGGACTGTGGTGACCTGTTTCTGCCTGTCCCTGGTCTGTTTGGGTCCCCATCACCAGCGGTATTCGTAGAGAACTGGACAGAAGGACTGTGTTGGACCCCCCCCCCCGGATGGTCTTCAGGAACCCCCCCCAAAGTAGCTGACAAGGAGGGAATCTGAAGGACTTGTTCCACTGACGTTCCTCGAGGATTATCGTTAGCTCACAACAATCAAGCAAACAAATTGCAATAAAATCAATAAGCGATTAAGATAAAAGATGGCGAGCATGATGAAGCAGATAGTCTTGCCAAAGGCCCGGGCGATGAGCCAAGTCTTCCCACCCCTTCTAGACAAAGCAGGGTGGGGGCCAATGGGAGGGCCCCATTCCAGGGGAGGGGCACTGCTGTAGAGAATTAATTAAATACTTATTTCAGAATAATGTGTTTTCTCATTCCCCCCTCCCCCCCAAATTTGGTGCCTCAGGATTCTGCCTGGGGTCTTGGAATTGGTGCCACATCCTGCTGGGGGCGCCAGGTGTGGGCGAAGCTCCGAGCAGGGGTGGGGTGGGCATCCTTTGAAAGGGCAGATCAGGGTTCTGGCTTCCTCTGAAGACTTTGAGTCTTCCAGGTGCTCCTCAGCGCATCCCTGAATTTTGGCTTCAGGAGCAAATTAGGCACGTCAGCTCCAGTGGCTGTTCCTGGAGGCTTCAGCTGGCTGGGCCGGAGGACGTGGGGCAGGGGTGCTCCGCTTGGGCCAAATAGGGAAGCCCCTCCTGGGAGGCCTCCCTGCTCTGCTGGGGATTTCACCAGAGGCACGAGGGTCATGCAGGATGGACTCTGAGAAAGATGGGGGGCAGTTCGGAAAGAGGGTCTTCCAGCTATGCTG
This sequence comes from Vipera ursinii, assembly GCF_947247035.1. Classification (NCBI taxonomy): domain Eukaryota; kingdom Metazoa; phylum Chordata; class Lepidosauria; order Squamata; family Viperidae; genus Vipera; species Vipera ursinii. The sequence goes on from NC_139518.1 coordinate 328,190, forward strand.
GCCTTGTCCGCATCCGTGGGACCTTGTGGCTCCAAGAGAGGGGGACGCCACCCAAGGCAGGCCGGCCAACAGGAGCTGCTCCCCCTTCCGCCTCCCCCTTTGGTTCGTGGTGTGGCTGGGACGGCTCGCTCAGGCTTGGGGCGTCTGGCTAGCAACGCTCTCCTCTCCTCCCTTCAGCAATACACGATGCTGCACGACATGGTGGCAGCTCACAGCATCATCAGGGTGTCCGTCAACAGAGCCAACCACGGTAGGATGGGCTGGGCACGGGCAGTTCAGCCGGCAGGAGGGGCGAGGGCGAGAGGGGCACCTTTGGGGGTTCCTGCTTAAGCTCCTCCTGGGGTGCAAGCAGCTGTGGGGGTGGGGGAGCGTTTTACAGCTGCCCACCTGGACTTGGTCCTTGGCTCGCGGACGTGTCGAGAGGCCACTGCCCGTTGCTGCCAAGTATGTGCAGGACTGGCAGATCCCTCTGCCAGCCTCGTGCTGTACCCAGAGTCCTTGCCAGCTGCTCTGCGCACCGTCGGCCTCAGTTTGGAGGAGGCAGGAGTGGGTCAGGGCTTTTTCCACTTGCAACCCTCTTGTCTGCCCTGTAGGGGTGGAAGAGGTCCTGTCCACAGACCTGGTGCCTGGGGACGTCATCGTGGTCCCGCTTCGGGGAATGATCATGCCCTGTGACGCGGTGCTTCTCAGCGGGACCTGCATCGTCAACGAAAGCATGTTGACAGGTGAGTCGGGGGTGCTTGCTCTGTGCCAGCGGCCGGGCTGCAACGCCGCAGGTGGCACGGGCAGCGAGAAAGCCTCTTCTTCCCTCAGGGGAGAGCGTCCCGGTCACGAAGACCAACCTGCCCAACCCGTCCAAGGACTCGCAGGCCTTGGAGGGCGAAGTGTACGACCCGGACGGGCACCGGAGGCACACCCTCTTCTGTGGCACGACGGTCATTCAGACCCGCTTCTACACTGGGGAGCTGGTCAAGGCTGTGGTCGTCAGAACAGGTACGCCAGCGCTGGGAGGAAAGGAGGGCCAGGGTCTCCAAACGATCCAGGTGTTGGATTCAGGGCTGTGTTTGGGAAAGGCTGCTTCGGATCCTTCCCCAACTCTTTGCCCCATCACAGCCCCAATGTCAATCAGAATAGAGCTGGAAGGCACCTTGGAGGTCTTCTCGTCCAGCCCCCTGCTCAAGCGGGAGGCCCTGCACCATCTCAGACAAGGGACTGTCCAGTCTCTTCTTAAAAGCCTCCAGGGATGGAGCGCCCACGATTTCTGGTGGCAAGCTGTTCCACAGGTTAATTGTTCTCACTGTAAAGGAAATTTCTCCTTAGTCCCAGGTTGCTTCTCCATCCGCTGCTTCTTGTCCTGCCTTCAGGTGCTTTGGAGAAGAGCTTGACTCCCGCTTCTTTGGGGCAGCCCCTCAAATACTGGAACACTGCTCTTCTTTTCATTAAACTTGAGTCATACCCAATTCCTGCAACCGTTCTTCATATGTTTTTGCCTCCAGGCCTTCACTCATCTTAGTTGCTCTTCTTTGCACTTTTTCCAAAGTCTGAACATCTTTTTTGTAATATGGTGATCAAAACTGGATGCAGGATTCCAGGTGTGGCCTCACTAGGGTTTTATAAAAGCGGTACTAATACCTCGCGTGACCCAGGATTGTATTAGCTTTTTTGGCTGCTGCCGCGCACGGCTGTCTCATGTTTAAGTGATCGTCCACTAGGACTCCGAGGTCCCTCTCACGGTTACTGTTTTTTGAGCCAGGATTCACCTAGTCTGTACTTGTACCTTGGTTTTTCCTGCCTAGGTGTAAAACCTTGCTGTTCTCCACATTAAATTTCATTTTGTTGGACAGTCAGGATCTTTTTGCATCCTGCGCTTGTCTTCCGGGCTGTTGGCTATTCCTGCCAGCCTCTGCTGGGATGTTCAGGTCCCTCGGTGCCAGTCCACTGTTTACCCCACAGCAAGGCCCCTTTGAGTGGCTGCCTGGGTGCCCCCTTTGGGGTCAGGACCTTCTCTGCCACAGACTTGTATGCGCCTCTGGGCTTCCTAGGTGGGGGCCCCCAGAATCCCTCTGGGGAGATCGCTGAATGCCAACATGGCAGCCTCTCTGGGCCTGAGTCACCTGCGCCGCATCCCTGGTGCTCTGTGCCTCTCCGGAGGGTCCCGGCACAGGAGAGACAGCCTCTGACCCTCCCCTTCGCAACACCCCCCCTCCCACCGCCCCCAAAAAGGAATGGCCCCAGACTGACCCTGCCTCCTCGTAGATCCTTTCGGTCCCGTGCTTTGAGATCCCCCCGGAACACTGGGACTCAGATCCTCTCTTTGGGGAGAGCTTTCTGCAAGACCCTTTCCCCCCCACCGGAGGGAGCTGCCCTGGGTCACCAGCTTTAGCTTCCCGCCTGGGGCTCCGGCTCTTCTGGGTGCGCGGCAGCCTCCAGGCCCCCTCGGCAGCTTTGGGACCAGGCTGTGGCGGAGGGGCGGGCCTCCCTTCTGACCCGCTTTTTGGGGATCCTCCCGGCTGCAGGGTTCAGCACTTCGAAAGGGCAGCTGGTGCGCTCCATCCTGTACCCAAAGCCCACCGACTTTCAGCTCTACCGCGAGGCCTACCTGTTCCTGCTCTGCCTGGTGGGCGTGGCCGGCATCGGCTTCCTCTACACCATCGTCATCAGCATCCTTCACCAGGTGGGGAGCTCTCTGGGCGCAGTCGAGGGCCGACTGGCGAGGTCCCCCCCCCCCGGCAGACCCGACAGCGCCAGGGCTGGGCCGGTTGTCAGGGTCTGCCCTTAAGGCGAGGTGCCGTCTCGGGCGACGCCTCTGCTGGCCACAGAGCCACCTCCTGGGCCAAGGGAAGCGCCCGCACTGGGGCTGCCCTCTCCTGGCAGCTCTGGCAAGGGGCAGCGTGGCTGACGGCTGACGCCCGCCCCTCCTCACAGGTTCCCGCTCGCATTATCATCATTGAGTCTCTGGACATCATCACCATCACGGTCCCTCCGGCCCTGCCTGCTGCCATGACGGCCGGGATCGTCTACGCGCAGCGGCGGCTTAAGAAGGTCGGGATCTTCTGCATCAGCCCCCAGAGGATCAACATCTGTGGGCAGCTGAACCTCGTGTGCTTCGACAAGGTCAGGCCTCTGGCCGCTCTCCTGCCCTGGGGGGCTGGGTGGACTCAGGGGGGAGCCCCCGGCCCTGGCCCTCTTTTGCTGCCCCAAGGCCCCCGCCTAAGAAGAGGGAAGGGGGGGGACAGCGGGACCTGAAAGAGTGTCCCCCCGGCTCGGGTGCTGCCACCCTCTCTGGCCTGGGCCTGCCAGGTGGGTCACTTGGCCCCTGAATCCCTCGGAGGGGCCGCTGGGCAGAGGCCTGGCCCCCAATCCTGTCCCCGAGGGGCAGCTTGCCCCCCCCCATGTGACAGGCAGCCCTCGACCTGGCCATAATTGAGCCCAGAAATACAGTCGTAAGTCGGGGTGGCCATTAAGCGGGTCACCACCTGCACGACCTTTTTTGTGGTAGTCCCTAAGCAAACACTCCTGGTTAGATGAATCTATCGCATCATTTTTTGCCAGAAACCAGAAGTAAAGGTGAGTTTCCAGCAAAAAACAAAAAAATCACTGAAAATTGCGGTGACCCGACTGCGGGCTTCTGCAAACGGTTGTAAATGCAGGCCGGTTGCCAAGCGCCCAAAAGACAGTCACGTGACTGGGGGGGGGGCAGCTGTTGGAATTTTTAAACCAGTTTATAAGTAGCTCTGGGGAGGCCCCTCGTAACTGGGAACCGACCGGTTCAGAGACAACCTGTATGCAGCCCCCTCCCCACGCAGTTAAGAAGCCGGCCTTGCTTTGGAAATGCTCAGTCTCACACACACACACACACACACACACACACAGACAGAGCTGTCGTTGGAGGGCCTGTCCAGCCAAACATCCCTCCCAATTTTGCTTGGAAAAGCCAAGGGAAGGAGCAACCTTGGAAGGGAGGAGATTGGAGGGGGGGGGGGTTAAGGCAGCCTGCACAGCAGGATCCAGCAAGGAATTCAGCCCCAGCGGCCCTGTGGAGGGGATCTGGGGAGGAGGGAGGGAGGGAGGGGGAGCCCAGCAGGCCTCTGCTTGCTCCCAGGCAGTTGTGGGGAGCCCCCTCCTTGAGCCCCCCGGGCTCCTCTTGTTCTGCGCAGCCTTCATGGCAGACATCCTTGGATGCCACCCCGAGGAAAGAAGGCTGAGGGGCAGGGAGAGCCAGGGGGCTCCTGCGTGGGTCGGGGAGGGAGGGGGCTTCCTTTGCTCGGCACGGACTTCCATCCCGGGTGGGGTGGGCGTCTCTCTTCTCCTCCAGGGTTGTAACCCCATTCCTGCCTCTTGGGCTTACCCTGGAGGGAGGAGGAGGGGGCCTCTGGCTGCCCCTCCCTCAGCTCCGCACCCCCCCCGCCCAGCCCCCCCCCCCCCGATGCAGTCTCAGGCGCTGGAAGGCAGGAGCTTCTCTCCATCCCCCAATGGAGGCAACGACCGACAGCTCTGCTTCGGTTTGAGGGCCGGCTTGTCTACGGTCTGCGGTCAGGTCTTTCTGGCTGTGGCCCCCAAAGGCTGCCAAGCGGTTGGCGAGCCCTCTCGGCCCCACAGCCACCACTGCCCTTTTCTCTCCCCCTAGACAGGGACCCTGACGGAGGATGGCCTGGACCTCTGGGGCATCCAAAGGGTAGAAAGCGCCTGGTAAGTAAGAGAGGCGAGTCCAATCCTCGGTGGTCCTCCTGCTCCTCAGCCACCGGGAGGCGGGCCCCCAGGGCCCCCTTCGCCACCCTACCTGGCCAGGGTTCGGGGCGGGCAGTGCTTGGATGGCCTTCTGCCCGGAAGGGAAGGCAGACCTGGCGGCGGCTGCAGCCTCCAGAGGGTCCTGGCGAGGGGCGCCTTGCTCAGCCTCCGCCCTCCACCCAGCTTCCAGCTGCCCGAGGAGAGCGCCTGCACGGAGAGCCTGGTGCGCTCGCCCTTCGTCGCCTGCATGGCCACCTGCCATTCCCTCACCAAGATCGAAGGGGTGCTCTCCGGAGATCCGCTCGATCTGAAGATGTTTGAAGCCACCGGATGGGTGAGGAGACGTCCCCTCTGGGAGGGGAAGGGGCTGTCTGGCGGGGGGAGGGGGGCAGAGGTTCCCCAGAGCTCTGGAGGCGGCAGGCCCTCTTGGGCTCCGGGATTTGGGCTGACGGGCGTCTCGGGGGCTCTGTCTCCTTTAGGTGCTGGAGGAGGCAACGGAGGAGGAAACGGCCCTTCACAACCGGATTATGCCCACGGTTGTCCGGCCGGCTAAGCAGCTTCTTCCAGACTTCCATGCTGGAAACAACAAGGAAATGGTGGGTCCCCTGGCCCTCTCTTTCCTTCCCGCTCTCTGCTTCGGCTGCCCCTGCACCATCCGGGAGCCGCCCTGGGGGCCGCCTTGCGAGAGCCGAGGCTCTGGCTGGCTGCGGGACAGCCGAAGGTGCCTCTGCGTGCGTGTGTGCGTGCGCACGATGAGTGTTCCTACCATGGCCTCTTGGGGTGGTGGGGACACACTGCGTGGCTCAAGAACCCCTGGGCTGCCTCTGCTGCTGGGAAGAATTCCGGGCCAGGCGGTCCTGCCCAAAACTCTCTTCTCTCCTTCCCTTGCAGGAGCTGTTCCAGCTCTCGGTGAGTGCTTGCCCTCCACCCCCTGGGCGGCTGTGCCCACCCTGGCCCGCCAGCTGGTCACCAGGCGCCTCCCTTCACCTGCCCTTTCTTGACCAGGCCAGCTATGAAATCGGGATCGTGCGGCAGTTCCCCTTCTCTTCCGCTCTGCAGCGGATGTGCGTGGTGGCCCGGATCCTGGGCGAGAAGAAGATGGACGCCTTTGTGAAAGGGGCCCCGGAGGTGGTTGCGGGGCTGTGCAAGCCAGCCACGGGTAAGGGCCCCCCCCGGCTCCCAGGGGGGGAGGGAGGGAGGGTGGCAGGGGTCCTGCTGGCCTGGCCCTCAGCCGGTGGCCTCTCTTCCTTCCCAGTGCCGGCTGACTTCGAGCGGGTGCTGGAGGACTTCACCCGGCAGGGCTTCCGCGTGATTGCCCTGGCACACCGGAAGCTGGAGTCCCGGCTCACCTGGCACAAGGTGCAGAACGCTGCCCGGTGAGTGGATGGGGCTGGGCTCGGGGGGGGGGGAGGCGGTGTAGTCCAGGCAGCCCGGAAGACTTTCCTGGGCTCGCGCCCCACACTCTTCTTGGATCCCAGCCTGAAGCAGCCTTCTCTGCTCAGCAGGCCCAGGCTCTGATGCACACGCACACGCACGTGTGTGCGCGCACACACACACACACACACACACACACTCTGAACCCGAGCAGCATCTCCTAGAAGCCTCCTTGCTGCCAGCTCTCCTGGCTCTGACAGGCGGCCTCCGGCCTGTGCCCAGCAGGCCTGAGGCTGACCCATCCCCCCTCCTGCCCCCCTGCCGGCCAAGTCTGGGTGGGGCACTTCCTCGTTGCCCCACGTGGCTCCCGGCACCAGAGGCAGCGCAGTAAAGAGCTGAAGCGGGCGAGGTTCTGCCTCGGTGCCCGTGGTGGATCCGAATCCTGAGCCCCTCTCGTGCCAAGGGAAGAGTTTGAACTCCAGTGTGAATTCGTGCTTGGGAGTCACGGCAGCTTCCCGGCCTCGATCCCTTTGCGAATCCTGCCCTGGTTTTCATGGAATCGCCTCTCCCGCCACAGAGACGCCATCGAGGCCAACATGGACTTTATGGGGCTCATCATCATGCAGAATAAACTCAAGCCGGAAACTCCAGCCGTACTTCACGACTTGCACAAAGCCAACATCCGCACGGTCATGGTCACAGGTGTGTGTGAGGGGCCGTCCGCCTTTCCTTTCGCGCTTTCCCTGAAGTGGCCGTCATTAAGCGAGGGGAGGCTTCCTCCGGAAGAGACGGGGTCCTCCCCGGGCCGCCCACCAGGGTGCTTGTTTAGCCGTGCTTAAGGCCTGCCCCTTCTCTCTCACCCGGAGCCTAGGGGGGGACTTTCCCTTCCCCCAGCCCAGCCGGTCCCCCACTTGTGGCTGAGATGATCCGGATTCGGGTGCTGAGCACCGTCGGGTAGCCTTGCTGTGAACCGGGGGCTCCTCGCTGCCCGGAGGACTTCCTTTCCGGCTGGTCTCCAGTTTTTCTGCAGTCTCCTCTTGTGGGCACATCCTGCGGGCTCAGGAGGGGCAGATTCTTAGATCAGATCCAACCCTAACTTGGCTTCCAGTTCCACATCCCCACTTTTGCTCGCGTATACCCGTGTGTCCGTGTGAACTGCCGCTGGCGTGGGATGGCCCGGGGGTGGCTGAGCCCTGGCCACACACACGCTTGTGCTCACTTCACAGGGGACAACATGCTGACCGCCATCTCTGTGGCCCGGGACTGTGGCATGATTCTACCTCAGGACAAGGTCATTGTGGCTGAAGCACTACCTCCCAAGGATGGGCACCCCGCCAGGATCAAGTGGCACCACGCTGATGCCCTCGAGAGGGCTCCCGAGGCCACGCCCACCATAAACTCAGAGGTAAGGGGGGCCTCCAGAGGGCAGGGGGAGGAGCCCCTCTGAAGCCCACTTCAAGGGGGAGCCTCCCCACACTTTCCCCCAATCTGCGCTTCCGGCTGGGGAGGAAGGGGTGCCGTGGGAGGAAAGGTGGCCTTGGGGGGAGGAAGGCACAGGAGCAAAGCTCTCCCCCCCCCCCAGGATGCACTTCTCACCACACCTTTGTCAGAAATGAGCCTCTTTGCCTGGGTGCCCTGGGACCTTCCGCCCTCAAAGCCATTTGGCTGCGGTTTCATGTAATTAATACTATTGAGGGGAGGGGTCTGCCCTGATTTGAAGGTCGGTGGGCGTCTGTGCCTGGAAGACGTGGCCGTTCACACTTTTCTTTTGCCAAAGCTGGCTGCTCCTTGGCCGAGCACTCTCACTTCTGTGTTTCAGTAAAATTTTAATCTGTGCAGTTTTCAATGTTTTAATTACTTTTTGCTTGCTTTATAACTTGCAAGCCACCCAGAATCGCCAAGTAGGGGAGATTGGCGGCATAAACCTTTAATAAATAAAATAAATAACTACTCTCCCTTGGATAGGAAGTCTAATTGAGTGCTAAATTTGGCGGTGGTTTATTTCAGATCAGATATTTAATCTGTGGCAATTTTGAGTCAGCGTTCTCCCCCCCCCCCCGCGCCTTTGCCAGGTCTAGGCGGCAGTGACCGATTTTGTTGACTTTATACTTCAAATATCTGATCAGAAAGTGCTGCTTTTAGCAGCTGTGCTTCACTGTTTACGTGGAGTTTAGAGTTCCTGCCCAAAGATGGTTAAATTGAAAGGGTGTGTGTGTGTTGTTTCTCTCTTGTTACAGGATATTCCCATTAAACTTGCCCAGGAGAACTTTGAGGACTTCCACAAAACCAAATTCCATTTTGCTATGAACGGGAAGTCCTTTGCCGTCATCCAGGAGCATTTCCAGGACCTGGTGCCCAAGGTCAGTCCCAGCCCGGTGCCGTTGGGGTCTCGCTCTGCCCGTGGGTCAGCTCTGCCCATGCTGCGTGCGCCTCCTGGGAGGGTCTGTGCAGCCCTGTGGGGAGGGTCTCCTTCCCAAGAGCCCGCCGGCCCACACCTGCGTCCTCCTCTGGGCCCCTCCACTTGCCTGCGTTCACCCTCCCCCAAAGAGGAGGGGGGCTTCCCCAGCCTTGAAAGAGCCAGAACTGAGCCTGCACTTCCTGTGGCCTTTCTGAGGCTTTCCCATTGGGAGGGGGGAAGGGGGGGCTGGCAGCAGTTCTAGAAAGGCCCCCTCCTTCTGAGAATCCCTGCAGAATGCTTCCACACAATGAAAGGTACATTTCCTGCATGAAAAGAGCGATGCGTTAAACTTTTGCCCATATTGCCAAACACACACACACACACACACAGACAAAACCCAGCAATTGTTGTCCCTTCCACCTTCTCACCCTCCTGCCCCCGGGATGCTGAGAGAACCAACCCCCCCCTTGCCTTCCAGCTTGTGCTTCACGGCACGGTCTTCGCCCGCATGGCCCCCGACCAAAAGACACAACTGGTGGAGGCCCTGCAAAACGTGGAGTAAGTACAAAATTGCGGGGGGGGGGCTGCCCGCCCCCCCTCAAAGAGTAGGCAAGCCTCGCTGCCCAGCAGCCGGCCTCTGAGAGGGCCGAGCAGTGTCCCTGCCCTGAGGTCACCAGGCACGAGACTGGAACTCGGAGGGAGCCCCCTGCCCCCTCGGGCTCTGCCGCTGGGGGTCTCGGGGCAGGGGGAGAACGTAAGGGGCAGGAAAGGCTTCCGGTTGCCAGCCTCGTCCTCCGTGCTTTGCCTCCCGATCCGCCCTGCCAATTGCTGGGGTTCAGCCAGCTGCAAAGGAGACGGTGCCTCCGCTGGGCTGCTTCAGCAGACGGGCGTAAATTAAGCGGTTGGCACGCTACGGCCTCCTGACCGCTCAGCCGCTGCCAAACCCGGTCCCCTGGGCAAATATTCCCTCTTTCCCAGCACCGAGGACGCCCCCTTCTGCCCAGCCCCCCTCAGGATCAGGGATCTCATTTTCCAGGTCTGGCAGATGGGGGGGGGGGCTTTTGCTTTCGTTGACTCCCTGAAGGCCAGTCCAAGGGGGCTGGTCAAGTAGATCCAGGGAAGCGGTTTGTGGGAGCCTTTGCTGGACAACTCTCCCCTCCCGCCCACGGTCACTCTGCAGAAGGAGCTTCTGGTGCGCAGGGGGACCCTCACCCTCCCCGCTCTCTCTCTCGCAGCTACCACGTGGGGATGTGCGGAGACGGAGCAAATGACTGTGGCGTGAGTATGCCCCCCTCCCTCCCCCTCCCTCCAGCTGCTCGGTGGGGGACAAAAGGCACCCTTCTCACACCTCTTCCCCCCCCAGGCTCTGAAGAGGGCCCATGGCGGCATTTCACTCTCCGAGCTGGAAGCGTCCGTCGCTTCTCCCTTCACCTCCAGGGCAGCCAGCATCTCCTGCGTGCCGAACCTGATCAGGTAAAGGGTTTGGGCATCGCGTAGCCGGAGGGCCTCCTGCCTCGGGCCAAGCGCCTGGCTGTGCAGTGTAGACGGGGTGTCTGTGGGCATGCGGAGGCCCCGCTTGGAGGGGAGAACGGAGAAGGCCACCGGCTAAGCCCCTCTGGACGTGGTGCCCAGACCGCAGGCCCAGGGCTCTACCGCCCAAGCGGGCCTCACGCCACCTGAAGGACAGGCACAGCTGGTGGGTTAGCCACAGCTTCCTTTCCCAGGAGGGTTGGGGGGGTCACGGAAACACCCATCCTGCCTCCCGTTTCTGCCTCCACGTTGCAAGAGCCGGAACCGGTTCCCAGGTGGGCCTTGCATTTTGGAGTTCTGGGCTCTCCCGAGACGTGGTGCTTCTCTTGTGCACCAGACGTGCGCAGGCGGACAGCGGGTGGCTCTCCCCGGCCACACAAGCCCCCTCCCTTCCTGGATGGGGTTGAGCAGGAATTCCCCCCCCCCGAGGAAACCCCGAGGAAACCCCCCGAGGAAACCCCCCCCCCCAGGAAACCTGGGATCGTGTCCGTCTCCATGGCTGCTGCTTTGCCTCCGCAGGGAAGGCCGGGCTGCCCTAATGACCTCCTTCTGCGTGTTCAAATTCATGGCTTTGTACAGCCTCATCCAGTACCTCAGCGTGACTCTGCTCTACTCTGTAAGTCTCTGGCTGCCTCGGGGGAGGCCTCCCTCGGAGGGAGGGCGCCGGGCACCTTCCCCAGGCATCCGGCCTGTCCCGTGGGGCGGCCGTGATGATGCTGGGGATGGCGGGGGCCTCGGGAGCGCGTTCTCTGCACGCTGCGCTCGCTGCTTAAGGTGGGCCCCAGACCCGCTCGAAGCCCACCCGGAGAAGCAGAATCTGCCATGGAGCCCAAGCGGCTTCGATAGGGCAGGAGGGGGAATCGGGGCCTGGGTTGCCCAGCGAGTGAAGCCGGGGGCCAGCCTCTGTCTTGGAGGAACGAGGGAACCGGGTGCTTCTTCGGGGCCCGAAGGAGGAAGCGCCCAGGATGCCCCCCTCCCACACACGCACCCCCTCTCTCTGGGAGGATGGCCGGGGCCAGAGGCAGGGGGGAGGGGGGCTGCCCAGGGCTCCGGGGGGGGGAGGTGGGGAAGGGCAGGCCCGGGACGATCAGCAGAGGGGGAGGACGTAAGTCGGGGGGGCGTTTCAGAGGGAGGAGGCTTAGGAGTTCAGGAGTAAAGCGTCCCTCTCTGTTCTGGATTTAGGAGTCAGGATACAGGCAGTCCTCCACTTACGACACTTCATTTAGTGACCAAAGTTACAATGGCACCAAAAAAAGAGACTGGTGACCGTTTTTCACACTTAATGACCATTGCGGCATCCCCGTGGTCACATGATGAAAAGTCAGACGCTTGGAACTGGCTCATAGATAGGATGGCCGCATTGACCCCATGTCACGTGATCCCCTTTGGCGACATTCTGACAAGCAGAGTCAACGGGGAAGCCAGATTCACTTAACGACCGTTGTAACTAACTTAGCAACTGCCGTGATTCCCTTAGCAAATGTTGCAAGAAAAGTCGTAAAATGGGGCAAAACTCACTTAACAGATTTCTCACTTAACAACATCAATGTTGGGCTCAGTTGTCGTCGTAAGTCGAGGACTACCTGTACTCAAGCTACTTACAACGTCTGCCGCTACTATTGGCCTTAAGGAAGATCCCTGACAAGCCGGAGAGGGTTGCTGGGAGGAGGAGGAGGACAGAGGTCCTCCCCCCCCCCACACTGAGAGGGCAGGGCAGGCGGGACCCCCCCTCCCGCTGGCAGCGAAAGCCTCGCCCGCCTGGTGGCTTTAGTCCCACCCTTCTTGGTCTGGGGAGAAGCAGGGAAGGGGCTGCCCCGGCCAGGCATTTAGGGGAGGGGGCTCCTCTCCATCCCTGCCCCCTGAATGCCTTCCCTAGCGGCTGCCTGGCCGGGGCTCCCGCGACTGGCCCCTCCTTGGGGGGGGGAGTGCGGGAAGGGCTGTGAAGGGAGACCATGAAGCTCAGCCTCGGGGGCGGGGGCAGGGGGGAGCAGCTGCCCCCCCCCGATGGAAACGCAAACTCTCCTCGGCAGGTGCAGAGCAACCTGGGAGACTTCCAGTTCCTCTTCATCGACCTGGCCATCATTTTGGTGCTGGTCTTCACCAGTGAGTCGGACAGGCTGGGAGCTCTGGGTTGGTGCTCGGGCTCCCCTCCCCCACAGGAGGAGCCTCTGGGGCGCTGGGGTCCCTTCCTGCCTGCAGACAGATGAGGGAGCGCGGTGGCTTCCTTGAGAGGCCCAGGCCCAGTTTTGCATTCCATCCCAAAGGTTCCTGGGCCATTTTGCCGGGTGGGGGGACAGGAGAGGAAGCCCCCCCTGACAGGCTTAACCTTATCCTTTGCAATCCCCACTAATCCATCCTTGCATATGAACTAAGCCAGCCTCTTTTGAGGAGCCCCGTTTGTGTCCGTCCCGAGGCTTTTGCTCTCCTTCGTGCGGTGTGGGCAGACCTGCCTGACGGCCTCTCCTCTCCCTGCAGTGAGCCTGAATCCAGCCTGGAAGGAGCTGGTGGCTCAGCGGCCGCCCTCCGGCCTCATCTCGGGGGCCCTCCTCTTCTCCGTCCTCTCCCAGATCCTCATCTGCCTGGGCTTCCAGCTCCTGGCCTTCCTGTGGGTCAAGCAGCAGCCCTGGTACACGACGTGGACCCCCTCCTCAGAGTAAGTGGCCAGCTTGGCAATCCGGCCCAGTTGAAGTCACTGCGGAGAATCGTGGCCGATTATTAGAAAGCCCCTCCCAGCTGCTTTCTAGCTTTTCAGAAGCCGTTTCGGTTGCCGCGACTTCGGGAGCTGATCGCTCTTCCCAGGCCGTGGGGCAGAGAGAGCGTGCGTGCCGAGAGGCCACGGAGCATGAACACGCCGGTACTTTTAACCGCTCGGGTCCTGAGCTGCTGAGCCGGGATTCAGGGAATCTCCATTCTGAGCCTTCCCCCACTAGATGGCAGCAGGGAGTTATAGACAGTTGAGCGTTTTGCTGTCACCTAGTGGCCGTGACAGGACTTCTGTGGCTAAGCTGTGAAACTCTCTAAGGCGGCCTGGTCTTCCCCTTTTCTCAACATTTTTCTGCTTTGAGTACTGACGGAACCCCAGACGGGCTCATTCCCTCCAGGGTGGCGGCACCTGACTCCCACCCCAGTTGCAGAGGAGAGGCGCCTGGTTGGACCCCCGGGAAAACCAAGGTTTTCGGCTAAGGCCGGCCTTGACCCGATCCAGCAGAACGGTTCTTACCTTGTCTCCAGCGGACTCACCGGAGCGAAAAGCCCTGGGGCCTGAGGTGTTGCTGTTCGGCCCAGCAGTCACCCGGCGGCCCAAACTCCCTGCCTGCCAGGGGAAGTGTTTGTTCTCCCCATTCCCCAGCTCCAGAGAAGGCCGGCCGTCTGGCTCTGCCCGGAGACGTGGAGGGGAGCTGCTCTGAAAGAGGGCTGCGGAGCTGGGAGCCGATGCTCCTTCCTCGCCCCTCAAAGGGTCCCGCTAGGTCGGATGGCGGCTCTGCCGCCGAGTGTTCTCCCGAGGAACTGCAGGTCCAGCCAGAGACCGCAGACCGCGGCCGGGTGGGAGGCGGGAGGGGCATTCCGGACGAGACAGCGGCAGCAGGGGCAGGGGGACCGTCCAAGAGCAGCCAAAGTCCTCCTCCTCCTCCCCCCCAACCCCAAGTGGGCTTCTCCCCTTCCCAGAGAAGAGCGAAGCCGGTTTCCCCCTCTTCCTCCAGGGGAAGGCTGGGCCCCTGGACGGAAGAGGCTGCGCCAGTTCTGCGGTGGCCAAAAAATCGGGAGCAGCCTTTCTGCCTAGTTTTTTTTCCCAAAGGCAGACAACATTTTCACAATCCGCACCTCAACACATCAGTTGCCGTGGCGTGGCTAGGCCGGTGTACGGTTTAAATAGTATTTTCTTCTTTTGTTTGTCATCGTGTTGTGCTTTTGTCCCAAGGGTTCCTAATTATTTGCAAAATTTGCACCAAAAAAATGCTATTTGCAAAAATAAGGAGTCTTAACATCCCTTTTCCAACCAATTTCATTACTAGGCAGAAGCTGCACCTCGTTCACTGGAAGCCGGGTGGGGGCAGCCCGTAAATTGGGCTGGAAGGGAAGGGAAGGGAAGGTGGGTGGGCAGGTCACACGCGAGAGGATTTCCCGGTCAGTTAACAGTCGTACTGAACTCCTTGCGGACAGCCGCTGAGCTGGCCTGAGGCGCTTCACGCGAGTTCAGCCGTTTCTCGTTCAGGACTGCCTCCAATGGGAGCCCAGGTCTTCTCCTGAGTTTCTGCTCTCAGGGCGGCCCCAGGTAGCCCAGCCAGTCCTGGGTGCGGTTTGAAGCGAGTCCCCGGAGGGTTCTTGGCGGGCCCAGGCTCTGGAGCCAAGAGCGGGGACTCGGGCCGCCTGCGCTGCCTGCCGTGAGAGAGGGGAGGCTGCTGAGGGCTGGGGGACTCGGGGACCCTGCATGTGGGCTGGGACCCAGCAGAAGGCCCAGCGTGGAAGCAGACCAGATTCTGGGGTGCTGCGGGGTCCCCATTGGTCTCAGGGGGGCTGGGGGGGACGTGGAAAGCAGGGGGGGCAAGAGATTGGCTGCTGCTGAAAGGCCTTTGGGCAGCTGGCGGGAGGGGGGAGGGTTGGGTATGTTCCCCCTCCCAAAGGAAGATGATGCTTCCCTGCTGTGCCTGCAGAAAGCCCAGGAAGGGTGTGTGTGTGTGTGTGTGTGTGTGTGTGCGCGTGGCATTTTAGTTTTTCCCAAAGGCTTGTTTAGACTGGAGTGGCTGCCGTCCGGGGCCTGGCTGAGCCGGATGCCCGCAGAGGAAGCCGGTGGCAGAGGCCGGCCTCTGCTGCGTGGCCAGTCCTGCCTTCCGCTTGCCTTCCAGCGCCTGCAACCTCTCGGCCGCGGCCAGCGCCTCCCAGCCGGCCAACGTCTCCCACCACGACCACGATGAGCACAACATCCGGAACTACGAGAACACCACCCTCTTCTTCGTCTCCTGCTTCCAGTACCTCATCGTGGCCGTGGTCTTCTCCAAGGGCAGGCCCTTCCGCCAGCCTTGCTACAGGAACTGTACGTGGCCCAGCCCAGGGAGGGGGGGAGGGAGTCTCACACGCACACACAGAGCTGAGCAAAGACTGATGGGTCGGAGGTCTTGGCGCCCAAAAGGCACCACGTCCGGCCCTGGGGTGGGGGGTTTAGGGTTAGGCTTCTCTCTGCTGGGAGGTGCGGTGAAGGCAGCTGACCCCTCTTCCCTCCCCAGATCTGTTTGTGGTCTCCGTGGTTGCCCTTTACGCCTTCGCTCTGACCATCCTGCTCCACCCGGTGGCAGCCATCGAATCGTTCTTGGAGGTAAGAGGGGGGTCTGGCCCCCGGCCACAGCATCGGCCCCCTTCCCAGCCGCCGGGCACTTTCACCGAGCCCCCTTGGCACCCATCTGGGGGAGAGGCCGGGCAAGGAGGGTGGAGACACCCAGGTGAGCTTCTCCCCGGTCCCAGGATGGCCCCTGGGGGCCCCAGGAAGAGGGGCTTCCAGCCAGCCCTTCCCCCATCACCTGAGAGTGTTGTTGCTCCACAGCTGGTCTGCGTGCCTTACGCGTGGCGGGTCACGGTCCTCTTCATCGTCATTGCCAACGCTGTGGTGTCCATGCTGGTGGAGGTGAGCCGTGGGGAGCCGCTCTTTCTGACGGCCACAGAGGTGCCTTCTGGGCTTTTAGCTGGGGGCCAAGCTGCAGGAAGCCCTGCCAGGGTGGGGGGCTCCCCTTGGTCATAAACAGGCCAGCAACTACCGGGTCTTGCGGTAGTTGACGCTGACTGATAGGGCTCAGGTGCTCCCGAGATCATCACCACCACCACCACCTCGGCGTCGGGGGAGGAAGGGACAGTCCGGCACCGGAACGGTTGCCCTCTGCATGCGCTTGTCTGCCAGCCCCCCCTCCTCCTCCTGGGAGCCCCCTCCCCACCTGTCCTTCTCTGCACTGACTTGATCGCCCTGACTTCTCTCTGGTTCTGGGGCCCTCCTGGTTGTGCCTTCTGGATTCTCCCTGCCTCTCGGATCAAACCACAGAACTTTCTCCTTGACTTGGTCCTTTGGAAGGTCCTCTTCAGTCGAGACAAGCCAGGGGAGGACCGTCTAGCTTCCTCCTCCTCCTCCTCCTCCTCTTCCTCCTCCTCCCACCCGGCTCAGGTTGGAACTGTGCACGTTTCCTCCCTCGTCAAGCATGCAGAGGCTCCCTTTGGAAGGCGGTTGGTGGGGGTGGGGGGCTCGGCTGCCGGAGGAGAAGGGCTGGGGCTCACCTGTGGGGCGCTTGTCAGAGAGCAGGGGGTCTGATAGGTTGGGGAGGGCAGAGCAGGAGGGTCTGGGGTTCGCTGCACACCCCTCCACCCCTCACAGAAGCTCCAGGGGGGGGATAGAGAAAGTGGGGAGCGGGCAAGTGGGCCTTGGCGCTGGGCCGTCAGCTTAGAGGGCTGGCACTTAGGCTTGGCGACAGCGTCCCTCCCTCGGCCCCCGTGCAGGCAGGGGACGGCGCTCAGTTGGTCTGCAGCTGAATTGGGGCACCCTGGGGAAGGGGGGGCAGCGTTGGGAAGCCTCCCCTCTGCGCCTTGCGGGAGGCCCCAGAGGTCAGCTTCCCACCCTCTGTCTCGTTCCAGGAGGGGCTGGACCGCTGCTGTGGATGCGCCCTGACGGGGCTGCTGGGCCTGAAGAAGAGGCCACCCAAGGCCCGTTACATGCACCTGGCCCAGGAGCTGCTGGTGGACCCGGAGTGGCCGCCCAAGGGCCGCACCACCACCGAGGCCCCCGGCCCCTCCTGCCGAAACGGCTCCTGCCAAGTGGTCACCGTGACGTAGCAGAGGCCCCCTGGCGCAAGCCGGGGCTGCCCACGGCCTGGCCTCTCTGCTGCTGACCAGACGGCTGGCTGGGCTCCCCTCCCTCCCTGCCGATGCCCGTCTTCCTCCCCTCGGCCACCCGGGCCGAGCACCTGGCAGGACATCTTTCCTCTCCAGGCCTGCCTGGGATGGGGCTCCTGGCTGCTCTCGGCCCCCCGCAAAGGACCACCTGCCTTGGCCTCTGAAACTATGCACGGAAACGGGCACTCGGCCCCTTCGGAAAGACGGGGACTTTCTGGCTGGTCTCTGGGGGAGGGGAGGATTGCTCCCTCCGCCCTCCCCCTGATCCTGGGAGGACTAGCTCTCCCCCTCCCTACCCGGCTGCATGGGCCTCTCTCTGCCACTCGCCCTGGCCTCCAGGAAAGGGGCTGGAGCTGTTTGGGGGTTTTCAGAGTGGGAGTTGCCAGCCGGTGTCCCCTCCTTCCTCCTGACCCTCCCCCGAACATCTCACCACATGCAGCCCCCTCCCCTATCTGGACCTCAAGGTGCTTGGGAGGCCCAGGGGCCGGTGCCAGGAAGCAGGAGGAGCTGGCGGCTTCCCACTCTCGTCTTCCTTCCTTACCTCCGCAAGAGCTCTATGCAGGCGCAGGCAAGCGGCCTTCTTCCCCCTGGAACCACTCTGGGCTCCCCCCCCCACAAGGCCCCATCCGGTAGTCCCTTGCCGGCCGGAGTAGGGCTGCCGTAACCGATGGGAGCGCTTGGCAGAATCCTGGCTCAGAGCAGCCGTGGGAGAGCATCGCTTGGAGCACGACCAGGCGCCCCAAAAGCGAGAGGGGAAGGCCTCAGCAGGTGGTCAGCAACCCCCGGCTGGACAGGAACTTGGGAAGGCTACTCTGAAGCTCGAGCATCGGGCTGTGGAAAACACGGCCGCTCGGCTGCAGCGCTGTTCTCCCATCTGCGCTGCAAACGGTTGAGACGGTGGTTGTGCCGAGATGGCAACTGCTCCACCCCGGTGCTAAGAGTTGGACAGCTGCAACAACCAGGAAAAGCTGCTGGAGAAACTAGCTGCGGTCAGGCCTTCACACCCATGCCGCGTGGGAAGGAAGTCGGCCCGCTGCAGCGTTTTTCCCTTCTGCGTTTGAAATTCACAAGTATTTTACTTCTGCGGTTGGTGGTGGTAGTAACGGGAGAATCTGAGGCTGTGCATCCCTCCTTGGACCCTGGAAGTGTGGCTTGCGAGCGCCTCTCACTGCCGGGAAGCGGCGGCTGTCGAAGGAGGGGGCTCCCCTTGGGGCTCCCCTTGGGGTTTTGAAAAGTGGCCGCTGCGCCTTCCAGCTCTTCCCCGTCTCCCCAGCCAGGCAAAGGAAAGGGGGCTCGTCAGCAGACTTTGGGGGACTGGTAGAGATG
Organism: Vipera ursinii; assembly: GCF_947247035.1. Taxonomy (NCBI): domain Eukaryota; kingdom Metazoa; phylum Chordata; class Lepidosauria; order Squamata; family Viperidae; genus Vipera; species Vipera ursinii. Next base: position 346,413 of record NC_139518.1, read on the forward strand.
GTCTGCAGAGCGTTTGCACAGGGTCGTCGGGCTAAAAGCAATATTGTGTTGAGCCTGCCCTTTGGGGAGCAGGTGGGGTGACCCCTCAAAGAAAGCTGGTCCCCCCTCCAGATGGGGTGCATCTTCAGTCTGTTCCAGTGACACTTAAAATTCCGAAGTTGGCGTTTTTAAATAATTATTTTCTTACACTTCCTTGTGAATTCAGGTGAACAAGATCACTTTGCTAACTTGGATTCAGAGGGGTTCATAAATTACTTGAGACAGACTTACCCCTAAAAGCTGTAAGTTAGGATTGTATATATGGCCAATTAAATATTTTATTATTTATGCATATCTCTAGAGGATTTGCTTGCTTGAGAAAAGAAACTCTTAAATTATACTTTTTAAAGTATCCAGATTTTAAAATAATATATACGCACAGACACACACACCTCCATCCCTCAGGGTTATTTTTTTATTAATGCTTTTATTTCTTCCCAAATAACTATAGGACTGCTGGGTTTCATGGCACATCCCTCCGCCCTGCACACGTGGGCAACCCCCCCCCCCGCCGAGGTTGCTTGTGCCCACCCAGCGCTTCTCAGCCCACACATGGCAACCCACCCACGGTGGCAGCTCCCCTCCCGGCTCCAGAGGGAATGGGGAGGGGAGAGGAATCTGCTGCAATATTGGGGTCTTCGTGTTCTGCTGGAAAGACAGCTGCCTCAGGTGGGCAAGGACCACCCATTCCCTCAATTGGCAATTTTACGAACTTGCACTCTTCTTCATTTTTATTTATTTTTCCGGTGGGGAAACGATTTTCCTTCGCTGGGTGATTTTATCTGCTGTAGTATATTATGGCTGCAAATCAGTAGTTACGAGGTGAAGAATAATTCTTAATGCTGCAAATGATCTTACTCTCAAAAGCTTTCCTTGACCGTCACAGACTTAAAAGGGCTTCGTGTTTTTAGCTTGCAAGGATTAAATTCTAAAATCAAATGTTTGTATATATGATGGAAAAGTTGATTTAAAGGTTCAGATGTGATCACTTTAGAGCATAGAAATGTCCAGTTTTTTTAAAAAAAAAGGTTTGTATAAATATGCAAACATTTCGATAAATTACGTATTCTCTGCCACCAGCACCTCAGGCCGTGATTGGCAAGACACACCCCCCTCCCCTCATCTTAAACTGTTTGAAAAATACTTTGGTTTAAGTGGCTCCGCATAAAAAATTATTTTGCTGTTTTTTATAATGGTACCCACCCAGTTGTAATAAAGACATTTTATCTAATTGTAATTGTAGTAAACAGCCTTGTAAAGTCTGGTGCGCCCGCCCTTCCCTTCTCACGTTGCTGGGCTGCCCGTGTCTGACCGCGTTCGTTCCCTCGCTGGCCGCCTCTCGGCCACACCACCACCACCCCGTGAGCCGCGACAAGGGGGGGTCGCCTCGCCGGGTGGAAGATTCAGCCAGGCGCGGAGGAGACGCAAAAGATCCAGCCTCGGGTGGGTTGGGGGGATTTCCACACCCGAGGCTCTGTCCCCCCTCCCCACCCAGGCTGCTCCGCTCTCCCCTCTCCACTGAGGAGGCAGAGGCCCAGGGTGGAGGTGCCTCCGAAGTGGGGCAGGGGGGTGCCGTCGGCTGCCTCCCCACCGCTGCCCTGGGGGAGCCTTCACCCGCTTTCCCAGGCGCCCTCCTGGGCGCTCCTTTCCCAGGCCCTGGAAATAAATCGCAGTAGCGGCCAAAGTTGCCCTGAAGGCGCCCTCCGCGCCTCCCTCCCTCGCTCGGACGGGGCGGGCCGGAGCCGACTGGGGACGCCGCCCCGGCTTCCAAGATCCCGGCAGCAGGCACCTTGCAGGGAGCGCACGCGCCAGGGGCCCGGGCAAGCAGGGGGAAGGAGGGGCAGAAGCCGGGCGTCGGGGGGGGAGCCTGCCAGGCTCTGACAAGCAGCCCCCCCTGTGAAGCAGCTTTCACAAGAGATCAATGGGACGTTAAGGTGCTTCCAAGTAAAATAGGCAGAATGCAGAAATGCAGTCATTATGAAGCTTTATTCATCGATAGGTTATATAAAAAGAGCTATATGGCATGGAAGCATCCATGCTTGTATGATAGAGAATGCATGCAAGTGAGAAGATAGAAAAAGAGAAGCAGAACAAAGAAGCAGCCCCTGGGCAGAGGTATTTATGGGGGGTCTCAGCCCCTCCCTAGCCATAAAACTCTCTCGCCAATGGGGCTGCTGCAGAGGAGCAAAGAAGCCTCTTTGCTCCATCTGATGACCTATTTAGGGAACTGCCATGGGCTGGCACAAAACATGTAACAATTCCCCTTCTTGCCAGCCAATGACAGGGACCAGTGAATGTGTGTGAGGGGGCGAGCAGGTGTCATAGACATGTATAAAAACGTTCAGAAGACCAAACACAAACGCTTACACAGAAGGTTGTGCCGGTCAATGGGAACAGGTTTGGTGAACAGATCAGCTATCTGGTCAGCTGTATTACAGTGCTCTACATGTACAAAACCCTCTTTGGCAAGCTGTCTGACATTTTTATAGCGTATGTCTATGTGGCGAGATCTAGAGCCTACTGCATAAGCCCCCGAGATTGCAATGGCGGCTGTGTTGTCCTCTAGAATTTGGATGGGCAGAGGAGGAGCTGCCCAGATGCTCGTTATCAGATCATTGAACCAAGTCAAATCATTGGCTGTGTCTGACAGGCTGGCATATTCAGCCTCGGCCGTGGAGCAAGAAACAAATTTTTGCTGCCTAACGTGCCAATGTATTGGGCAGCCATTTAGCAATATGAGGATACCAGAGGTGCTCCGCCTACTTTTGGTGTCACCAGCCCAGTCTGCGTCTGAGTAAGCGGAGAGCTGGGCCGTCTTCCCCTTCTCTGGTTCCAGCACAAGGAGGGCATCGGCCGTGCCCCTGAGGTACCTAAGTACCCTCTTAACAGCAGTCCAGTGGAATTCCTTTGGGTGTTCCACATGCCTGGACAATAGATTTACAGCTAAAGCTATGTCAGGCCTGCTCCAATTGCTGATATATAGCAAGGAGCCAATCACAGATCTGTAAAGCGTATTATCTGTGAACTCAGGACCGTCCTTATGAGTATGGTTGTAAAAGTCGCTTTGCATTGGGCTATGCGTGGGATTAGATTCTGCCATTTTGCATTTGGCCAATAACTCCTCTATCTTTTCTTTTTGAGATAGAGTGAACCCCCCCTTAGTGGCCAAAATATGCACACCCAAGTACTTATCAACCCGCCCCAAAGATTTCAAAGTGAACTTTTCTTCCAGGGCCTTGGCAAATTCATCACACCCTTTCTTGTCAGGTCCTACATATAGTAGGTCGTCCACATAAACTAACACCCTTTCTGTGGTATCCTTGGACTTGCGTGTGAAAACACATTCATCTGCACGGGATGCGATGAAACCAACTTGTTCTAAACTTTTTCTAAGGCAGTCATACCATAGTTTCCCTGACTGCTTGAGACCATATAACCCTTTGTGGAGTAACCATGTATTTTCCCCTTCTTGCTGGTAGCCAGGAGGGGCCTTCACGTAGATCTGCCGGTCCAAGTTGGCGTGGAGGTAAGCCGTCTGGATGTCGAATTGGAAGACTTCCTCCCCCAGAGCGGCTGCAGTCACGAGGGCGGTCTTGACGCTCTCTGCCCGGACGGTGGGAGAGTATGTCTCGGCGTAGTCTTCCATGTAGCGCTGAGCGAAGCCCTGAGCTACCAAACGGGCCTTATACAGGTAGAGGCCATTGGCAAGTGGTTTTGCCTTGTAAACCCACCTTGTGCCAATGACTTTCCTCTCCTTTGGAGGTTGCTGTGGGGTGAAGACCTTGAGTTGTTTTAAGCTCTGCATTTCCTTCTCCATCGCGAGCTGCCATTTCTCCTGTTCTTCGATGGGCAGCTCCTGGATGTCAGAGAAGGATTTTGGGGTGACCACAACGCTGTTAACAGACGCGATGTGCCCAATGTCAATTCTCTTTGGCGGGATGCCTTTGTTGGACCGCTTTGACCTCCTTCTGCCACTCACCGCCTTTTTCTTCCGTGGGTTTCTGAGGCGTTGCTGGGGAACTGGACGGCTCATCCTCCCCATCTGAACCAGGTGGGATGACATCTTCGTCTTGTTCCACACTTTCGTCGGTGGCAGGGTATGTGGACGTCTCAGGTGATGTCGTAGTCGGTGTGTCCTTGCTGGGACGGTTGATATATGGGCTCAGATCATTGGAGTGTATCTGGGCCCAATTGGAGTCCTCTTCGAAGGAGGCAGATTGAGAAGTCACAATCCTGCCCCCTTCTCCCAGGAAACGGTAGGCCTTGGAGCCAGGAGCGTAGCCCAAGAACCTCAGTCTCTGGGAGACAGATCTCCCCTTCTTCCGCAGCTGCTTGGGGATGTGAACCCATGCGTAGGACCCAAAAACACGTAAATGTCCCAGATTTGTTTTCCTACCATGAACTAGGAAATATGGGGTCTGGTTCACAACACTGCTCCAAGTGCGGTTTAAGGTGTAATTGGCGTATTTTACCGCTTCTGCCCAGTATGATTCTGCGACCCCTGCGTCTGCAATCAGACTACGCATCATAGTTTGTAGGACTCCATTTCTTTTCTCTGCCACACCATTCTGAGCTGGGGTGAAAGGCGCGGTAAGAAAATGGCGGATGCCCTTACGCTTTACCCAGTCCTGGAATTTTCGGGACATGAACTCAGCCCCGCGGTCGCTCTGCAGTTGTGCGATCTTGGTTTTATACTGGGTCTCTACAAAGTTGTAGAGTGATTTTATGGCGTCAAAGGCTTCAGATTTTTCTGTGAGGATATACACGTGGCCGTATCGTGAAAAATCATCAACTGCAGTGAGAAAATACTGACTTTTCCCTAAGGATGGTGTGAAAGGCCCGACCAAATCAACATGTACTAGTTGGTACGGGTATTGGGTCTTACGCAGTGATGTTTTTGGAATGGGCGCAGCCTTCCTCTTTGACCTCTTACAGATTGCACAGTCCAGGAATACCTCACAATCTTTGAGCTGCACTCCCTCAGCAAACTCTCCCATCTTTTTAACCACAGGGAAGCTTGCATGACCTAATCTTAGGTGCAAAATATGGCCACACTTATTGTGGAGTGGCTTCCCCACTGACACCCTCTTGGCTTTGGTTGCCTTGAGCGGTGCTTCAGGTGACAGCTGAGGTTCGGATTTCTTATCCACACTGCCTTGCTGTGGGGGCTTGGATGCAACCGCTTCACCCTTGCGGTCGTTAAGCAGCCTTGGGGTTGTCTGTGAGGCCCCTTCTAAGGGGGAGAAATATGGCAAATCATTTATGATGGCTATATTTCCAATGACCCTCTGGTCCCGGGTGACGTGACCTCCCCCTTTGCAAAATAGAACTTCCACATTGTCATCGTCACATAATTTGATAATGCTTAATAGGTTGTTGGCAATGGAGGGAGCGTGTAAAACACCTTCAACTTTTCCAAGCCTGGGTACAGAAACCGTGCCCTCCCCAATAACTAAAGCCTTATCACCATTTGCTACTTTGACAGATGAGTTAATTTTCTTTACCCTTTTAAAACCTTGACTCATATTGGTAATGTGAGAAGAAGCTCCAGAGTCCAGTAACCATAAGTCAGTGGGGCTATCAGCCTTTGTGGTGGGGGCACAGGTAGACACAAAATTGTTAGTACTTTTGGCCCCGCCACGGCCCCTTCCTTGTCCCTTGCCCCTACCTTGATTGGGACCACGCTTGGGGCCTTGTTGAAAATGGGGGCAGTCCTTCTTGAGGTGCCCCTCAGAGCCACAGGTGAAACACTTGAGTAGAGCATTAACCTGCTTGTGTCATCTGCTGGCTGGCAGGCTGGTGACTCTGTTGTATTCTCCCGTATCTCTTCGTCTGCTATCTTCGTCAATGAGTCTGCCCTCGAGATAGGACAGAGGCATGGGTTCATCCCTGCCCCCTTCCAGGGAAATAATAAAATTGTTCCAACTTTTGTCCAGGGAAGCCACGATAACTGCGACCAAGTTCTCTTCAGGTATTCGGTAATTTTTGGACATCAGTTGCGCCCTGAGGGATTTTAATTTTCCGAGATGTTCTGCCATGCTGGCCCCAAACCTGAGTCTTGTGTTGTAAAACTCAGTTGTGAGTCTGGTGAGGGAACCCATGCTCTTGCTGTTGAATAAATTGTATAATAACCGCCAAACTGCGCAAGCTGTGAGTCCATCTGGAATGCTTGGGAACAAATTATCATCCATAGAACCCATCAGAGTAGAAAAAGCCTGTCTACGGAGCCACTCTTCTCGTGAGCTCTGTGAAGCAGCTTTCACAAGAGATCGATGGAACGTTAAGGTGCTTCCAAAGTGAAATAGGCAGAATGCATAGATGCAGTCATTATGAAGCTTTATTCATCGACAGGTTATATAAAAAGAGCTATATGGCATGGAAGCATCCATGCTTCTATGAGAGAAGATAGATAGAAAAAGAAGCAGAGCTAGAACAAAAGAAGCAGCCCCTGGGCAGAGGTATTTATGGGGGGTCTCGGCCCCTCCCTAGCCATAAAACTCTCTCGCCAATGGGGCTGCTGCAGGGGAGCAAAGAAGCCTCTTTGCTCCATCTGATGACCTATTTGGGGAACTGCCATGGCTGGCACAAAACATGTAACAATTCCCCTTCTTGCCAGCCAATGACAGGGACCAGTGAATGTGTGTGAGGGGGCGAGCAGGTGTCATAGACATGTATAAAAACATTCAGAAGACCAAACACAAACGCTTACACAGAAGGTTGTGCCGGTCAATGGGAAGAGGTTTGGTGAACAGATCAGCTATCTGGTCAGCCGTATTACAGTGCTCTACACGTATAAAACCCTCTTTGACAAGCTGTCTGACATTTTTATAGCGTATGTCTATGTGGCGAGATCTAGAGCCTACTGCATAAGCCTCCGAGATTGCAATGGCGGCTGTGTTGTCCTCTAGAATTTGGATGGGCAGAGGAGGAGCTGCCCAGATGCTCGTTATCAGCTCATTGAACCAAGTCAAATCATTGGCCGTGTCTGACAGGCTGGCATATTCAGCCTCGGCCGTGGAGCAAGAAACAAATTTTTGCTGCCTAACATGCCAATGTATTGGGCAGCCATTTAGCAATATGAGTATACCAGAAGTGCTCCGCCTACTTTTTGTGTCGCCAGCCCAGTCTGCGTCTGAGTAAGCAGAGAGCTGGGCCGTCTCCCCCTTCTCTGGTTCCAGCACAAGGAGGGCATCGGTCGTGCCCCTGAGGTACCTAAGTACCCTCTTAACAGCAGTCCAGTGGAATTCCTTTGGGTGTTCCACATGCCTGGACAATAGATTTACAGCTAAAGCTATGTCAGGCCTGCTCCAATTGCTGATATATAGCAAGGAGCCAATCACAGATCTGTAAAGTGTATTATCTGTGAACTCAGGACCGTCCTTGTGAGTATGGTTGTAAAAGTCGCTTTGCATTGGGCTGTGCGTAGGATTAGATTCTGCCATTTTGCATTTGGCCAATAACTCCTCTATCTTTTCTTTTTGAGATAGAGCGAACCCCCCCTTAGTGGCCAAAATATGCACACCCAAGTACTTATCAACCCGCCCCAAAGATTTCAAAGTAAACTTTTCTTCCAGGGCCTTGGCAAATTCATCACACCCTTCCTTGTCAGGTCCTACATATAGTAGGTCGTCCACATAAACTAACACCCTTTCTGTGGTACCCTTTGAGTTGCGTGTGAAAACACATTTATCTGCACGGGATGCAGTGAAACCAACTCGTTCTAAACTTTTTCTAAGGCAGTCATACCATAGTTTCCCTGACTGTTTGAGACCATATAACCCTTTGTGAAGTAACCATGTATTTTCCCCTTCTTGCTGGTAGCCAGGAGGGGCCTTCACGTAGATCTGCCGGTCCAATTTGGCGTGGAGGTAAGCCGTCTGGATGTCGAATTGGAAGACTTCCTCCCCCAGAGCAGCTGCAGTCACGAGGGCGGTCTTGACGCTCTCTGCCCGGACAGTTGGAGAGTATGTCTCGCCATAGTCTTCCATATAGCGTTGGGCGAATCCCTGAGCTACCAAACGGGCCTTATACAGGTAGAGGCCATTGGCAAGTGGTTTTGCCTTGTAAACCCACCTTGTGCCAATGACTTTCCTCTCCTTTGGAGGTTGCTGGGGGGTGAAGACCTTGAGTTGTTTTAAGCTCTGCATTTCCTTCTCCATCGCGAGCTGCCATTTCTCCTGTTCTTCGATGGGCAGCTCCTGGATGTCAGAGAAGGATTTTGGGGTGACCACAATGCTGTTAACAGACGCGATGTGCCCAATGTCAATTCTCTTTGGCGGGATGCCTTTGTTGGACCGCTTTGACCTCCTTACCTTCTGCCACTCACCGCCTTTTTCTTCCGCGGGTTTCTGAGGCGTTGCTGGGGAACTGGACGGCTCATCCTCCCCATCTGAACCAGGTGGGATGACATCTTCGTCTTGTTCCACACTTTCGTCGGTGGCAGGGTATGTGGACGTCTCAGGTGATGTCGTAGTTGGTGTGCCCTTGCTGGGACGGTTGATATATGGGCTCAGATCATTGGAGTGTATCTGGGCCCAATTGGAGTCCTCTTCGAAGGAGGCAGATTGGGAAGTCACAATCTTGCCCCCTTCTCCCAGGAAACGGTAGGCCTTGGAGCCAGGAGCGTAGCCCAAGAACCTCAGTCTCTGGGAGACAGATCTCCCCTTCTTCCGCAGCTGCTTGGGGATGTGAACCCATGCATAGGACCCAAAAACACGTAAATGTCCAAGATTTGGTTTCCTACCATGAACTAGGAAATATGGGGTCTGGTTCACAACACTGCTCCAAGTGCGGTTTAAGGTATAATTGGCGTATTTTACCGCTTCTGCCCAGTATGATTCTGCGACCCCTGCGTCTGCAATCAGACTACGCATCATAGTTTGTAGGACTCCATTTCTTTTCTCTGCCACACCATTCTGAGCGGGGGTGAAAGGCGCGGTAAGAAAATGGCGGATGCCCTTACGCTTTACCCAGTCCTGGAATTTTCGGGACATGAACTCAGCCCCGCGGTCGCTCTGCAGTTGTGCAATCTTGGTTTTATACTGGGTCTCTACAAGGTTGTAGAGTGATTTTATGGCGTCAAAGGCTCCAGATTTTTCTGTGAGGATATACACATGGCCGTACCGTGAAAAATCATCAACTGCAGTGAGAAAATACTGACTTTTCCCTAGAGATGGTGTGAAAGGCCCGACCAAATCAACATGAACTAGTTGATATGGGAATTGGGTCTTACGCATTGATGTTTTTGGGATAGGCGCAGCTTTCCTCTTTGACTTCTTACAGATTGCACAGTCCAGGAATACCTCACAATCTTTGAGCTGGACTCCCTCAGCAAACTCTCCCATCTTTTTAACTACAGGGAAGCTTGCATGACCTAATCTTCGGTGCAATATATGGGCACACTTATCGTGGAGTGGCTTCCCGACTGACACCCTCTTGGCTTTGGTAGCCTTGAGCGGTGCTTCAGGTGACAGCTGAGGTTGGGATTTCTTATCCACACTGCCTTGCTGTGGGGGCTTGGATGCAACCGCTTCACCCTTGCGGTCGTTAAGCAGCCTTGGGGTTGTCTGTGAGGCCCCTTCTAAGGGGGAGAAATATGGCAAATCATCTATGATGGCTATATTTCCAATGACCCTCTGGTCTCGGGTGACATGACCTCCCCCTTTGCGAAATAAAACTTCCACCCCGTCATTGTCACATAACTTGATAATGCTCAACAGGTTGTTGGCAATAGAGGGCGCGTGTAAGACACCTTCAACTTTTCCAAGCCCGGGTAGAGAAACCGTGCCCTCCCCAATAACCAAAGCTTTATCACCGTTGGCCACCTTGACAGATGATTTAATTTTCTTTACTCTTTTAAAACCTTGACTCACATTAGTAATGTGAGATGAAGCTCCAGAGTCCAGCAACCATAAGTCAGTGGAGCTATCAGCTCTTGTGGTGGGGGCACAGGTAGACACAAGATTGTTAGTACTTTTGGCCCCGCCACGGCCCCTTCCTTGTCCCTTGCCCCTACCTTGATTGGGACAACGCTTGGGGCCTTGTTGAAAATGGGGGCAGTCCTTCTTGAGGTGCCCCTCAGAGCCACAGGTGAAACACTTGAGTAGAGCATTAACCCGCTCTAAGTTGCGGTGTCGTGTGCTGGCTGGCTGGCTGGTGACTCTGTTGTATTCTCCCGTATGTCTACGTCTGCTATCTTCGTCAATGAGTCTGCCCTCGAGGTAGGACAGAGGCATGGGTCCATCCCTGCCCCCTTCCAGGGAAATAATAAAATTGTTCCAACTTTTGTCCAGGGAAGCCACAATAACTGCGACCAAGTTCTCTTCAGGTATTCGGTAATTTTTGGACATTAGTTGCGCCCTGAGGGATTTTAATTTTCCAAGATGTTCTGCCATGCTGGCCCCAAACCTGAGTCTTGTGTTGTAAAACTCAGTAGTGAGTCTGGTGAGAGAACCCATGCTCTTGCTGTTGAATAAATTGTATAATAAGCGCAAGGCTGCGCAAGCTGTGAGTCCATCTGGAATGCTAGGGAACATATTATCATCGATGGACTCCATCAGAATGGAAAAAGTCTGTCTATGAAGCCACTCTTCTTGTGAGCTCCACGGGAAAGGTGGTGGGTTCAGGGCCATTTCAAGAATCCCATCCTTTAATAGACATACTTGCAAGTTTCTATTCCAACTGTGATAGTTCTCACCCCCAATTTTCAATTTTTCAAAGTTGGGATTCAACGGGGTGGCAATTAGAAACGTATTATCCCATTCTTGGAGCATTTGGGAGGTTGGCATTGAAAAAAATGGTAAAGGTACCCCTCTAGTGGGCGTTGGTGGTATATTTCTCTGATTTTCAGATGGCCCCCCTTCTGGGTTAAAAAGCCCGTACTGGGCATGTCCGGAAAACACGTGATCAGGGGGTGGGCGGAGCCCAAGATTGCCGGCCGGCACTTGGTTTTTAAAATGCTCTGGAAATCCTTCCTGGAGCCCCCCCGGCCCTGGATTGCCTTGAGAAGCCCATCGCTGTTCCTGAAGACCTTGGGGATGGCTAAAGCCGATGCTGGAGGAGGGGGCCAACCCCCCCCCGAAGGCCAAGTAAGGAGAGCGCCTGGGCGGGGGCGAAAGGAAGACTGGGGGCCCCGGAGAGAGGGTCGGGGGCCTTGGGGGGTAATGGGCAGTCCTATAGCCATCATAGGTCACGAGGGTTTCTGCTGGAGAGAGCCCAGGAGTTTGCATGTTGCTACGGCCGTATGCCAGGGGTTGCTGGGCCTCCAGACTAAGTTGAGGCCTTTCTTTGTTAGAAAATGTGGGCGCACAGGGGGCTGCCATCTTGCTTCCTGTGCCGGGCCATGCGGTCTCCCTGGGCGCAGCCATCTTGTTTCCTGTTGCCCCAGGAAGCTGGAGGTCGCAGTTAGGCAGGGGATTTCGCGCCGAAAGCCCTGGGGTCCCGGGGTTACTCAGGGTGGCAGGCGCCATATTGAGGGGCCTCGTGGTGGCTGAGGGGGGGCTTACCCGGCATCCACAGTCCTTCTGCACTGATGTCCTCCATGGAGAGGCTTGTGGGGTCTCCTGTACTTCAAGGAGTTTTAGAAGCAGTTCCTTGCATTCTGGTGTAGACATTTGATCCACGCGTTGCTTGCGTTGGGCCCGGAGCGCTTCTGCTGCATCTTGACAGTCTTGGGCGGACTGTAAAACTTCCAAGCTTCCCTCTGTGGCGTGCAGAAGGAAGCCATCTGTGCTCTCACCTGGAGCGGGGCTTGCTTCAGTGGGTAGAGCTGTTAATCTTGATTGAAGACTCCTGGTCACAATCTGCGATTTCCGGCCATCCATTTCAGTTTCAAATCTAGGCATTAGCTGCAGGCTTTGGAAGCGTTCCCTTTAACCATCCTCTCTGCTACCAACTTGTGAAGCAGCTTTCACAAGAGATCGATGGAACGTTAAGGTGCTTCCAAAGTGAAATAGGCAGAATGCATAGATGCAGTCATTATGAAGCTTTATTCATCGACAGGTTATATAAAAAGAGCTATATGGCATGGAAGCATCCATGCTTCTATGAGAGAAGATAGATAGAAAAAGAAGCAGAGCTAGAACAAAAGAAGCAGCCCCTGGGCAGAGGTATTTATGGGGGGTCTCGGCCCCTCCCTAGCCATAAAACTCTCTCGCCAATGGGGCTGCTGCAGGGGAGCAAAGAAGCCTCTTTGCTCCATCTGATGACCTATTTGGGGAACTGCCATGGCTGGCACAAAACATGTAACAAGCTCCACGGGAAAGGTGGGGGGTTCAGGACCATTTCAAGAGTCCCATCCTTTAATAGACATACCTGCAAATTTCTATTCCAACTGTGGTAGTTCTCCCCACCAATTTTCAGTTTTCAAAGTTGAGAGGCAACGTGGACGCAGGGAGAAACGTTTTGTCCAGTTCCTGTAGTATTTGAGAGGTTTGCATTGAAAAAAAAGGTAAAGGTACCCCTCTAGTGGGCGTTGGCGGTATTTTTCTCTGATTTTCAGATGGCCCCCCTTCTGGGTTAAAAAGCCCGTACTGGGCATGTCCGGAAAACATGTGATCAGGGGGTGGGCGTTGCCCAAGATTGCCGGCCGGCATTTGGATCTGAAAAGACTCTGGAAAACTTTCCTGGAGCCCCCCCCCCCCGGCCCTGGATTGCCCCAAAGATGCTGTTGGTTGCCTTGAGAAGCCCATCGCTGGTCCTGAAAACCTTGGGGATGGCTAAAGCCGATGCTGGAGGAGGGGGCCAACCCCCCCCGAAGGCCATTTGGTAAGGAGAGAGTCTGGGCGGGGCGAAAGGAAGACTGGGGGGCCCGGAGAGAGAGTCGGGGGCCTTGGAGGGTAATGAGCAGTCTTATTGCCATCATAGGTCATGAGGGTTTCTGGTGGAGAGAGCCCAGGAGTTTGCATGTTGCTACGGCTGGATGCCAGGGATTGCTGGGCCTCCAGACTTAATTGAGGCCTTTCTTTGTTAGAACATGTGGGCGCACAGGGGGATGCCATCTTGTTTCCTGTGCCGGGCCATGCGGTCTCCCTGGGCGCAGCCATCTTGTATCCTGTTGCCCCAGGAAGCTGTAGGTCACAGTTACGCAGGGGATTTCGCGCCGAAAGCCCTGGGGTCCCGGGGTTACTCAGGGTGGCGGGCACCATATTGAGGGGCCTCGTGGTCGCTGAGGGGGGGCTTACCCGGCATCCACAGTCCTTCTGCACTGATGTCCTTCGTGGAGAGGCTTGTGGGGTCTCCTGTACTGCAAGGAGTTTTAGAAGCAGTTCCTTGCATTCCTGTGTAGACATTTGATTCACCCGTTGCTTGCGTTGGGCCCGGAGCGCTTCTGCTGCATCTGGACAGTCTTGGGCGGACTGTAAAACTTCCAAGCTTCCCTCTGTGGCGTGCAGAAGGAAGCCATCTGTGCTCTCACCTGGAGTGGAGCTTGCTTCAGGGGCTAGAGCTGTTGATCTTGATTGAAGACTTCTTGTCACAATCTGGGATCTACGGCCATCTATTTCAGTTTCAAATCTAAGGATCTTACTGCTATCTGCAAGCTTAGAAGCTTTGCCTTAAACCATCCTCTCTGCTACCAATTTGTGAAGCAGCTTTCACAAGAGATCGATGGGACATTAAGGTGCTTCCAAGTAAAATAAGCAGAATGCAGAAATGCAGTCATTATGAAGCTTTATTCATCGATAGGTTATATAAAAAGAGTTATATGGCATGGAAGCATCCATGCTTGTATGAAAGAGAATGCATGCAAGAGACAAGATAGGAAAGAGAAGCAGAACAAGAACAAAGAAGCAGCCCCTGGGCAGAGGTATTTATGGGGGGTCTCGGCCCCTCCCTAGCCATAAAACTCTCTCGCCAATGGGGCTGCTGCAGAGGAGCAAAGAAGCCTCTTTGCTCCATCTGATGACCTATTTAGGGAACTGCCATGGGCTGGCACAAAACATGTAACACCCCCGGGGGGGACTTCTTCGTGCAGAGGAGGCGACGGCAGTCGGGAGCCCCGGCGGTCCCGGCTCCGGCCCCTTCAGAGGGAGGCCCGCCGGAGGTGCCGGCTAAAGTCAGGCCCCCGGCTGTCCCGCGGCCAAGAGAGCTCGCCTGGACTGCGCTGCCCTTCCCGCTCCGGCCAGAGGGCGCCAGGGAAGGCGGCCGGCCGCGCTGAAGCCTCAGCAGGGAAGCCGAGGGAGGCCCACCTCGCCCGGCCTGTCGAGGGAGGCGGCTCTTCAGGCAGATTCCCCCCCCCCCGCAGGAAGGGCAACGTTTCCTGGGGATCAGGCATCCGGGTTTATTCACAGTCGCCCAATTGGGGCGAAATCCAACGTGACCCAGTTGTGAGTCAGACGGATCTTCCCGAACCAGCTTGGCTGGAAGAGCCGAGGCCACCAGGGCTGAAGGGGCGTCGGGCTGGGTGGGGGGGAAGGGGATTTTAGAAAAATCCCGCCTTAGGCATGAAAGCCAGCTGGGTCACTTTGGGCGGGTCACTCGCTCTCAACCCAACCCACCTCACAGGGTTGTCGTTGCGCAGGAAAATAAGAGAAGGGAGGAGGGTCATGTATGCTCGCCCCGGAGGCGTCTTATCCCATCCTCTGCCGGGGCTGGCAGTGCCCTCCTCGCCCAGATGCTTCGGGAAGCCCCTCCGCCTGCCCGGGGGCCCCCGGGAGGCTTTCCCCGCTGCTTTGCGCGACGCTCCGAGGCGCATCGCTTCCCTCCGGGCCGCTGCCTCCATTTCCGCCTCTCCGCAACCCCCACCTGGCCAGCAGGGCGAGAGAAGGGCTGGGATGGGCGACGCTTTCGGGCGCAACAAGCAGCCCTGGCCCGAAGCCCCGCTTCCTGCAGAGGAGCAAAGCGGCCTTTCTCCTTCCCGCCCCTCCTCTCTCCACCCCCCCTTCCCCATTTCCAGCTGGAGGAAACTCGCGGCGCTTTGCCCCTCCCCCCATTTCCTTGGAGGGAGGACCGACTATTTGGGCATATGGGACCTGCGGAGTGTTTGGGGGAGTTGACAGGGAGGGTCTTGCAGCCTCCCCCCTCGCAAAGGGCAGCACCACCCGAGCTCTTCTCTTCCAGCCCCCAAAGGGCCCTTCGCTTCCTCCCTTTGTAACAGACAATCATCACCTGGTCACATCTCCTGGTGCTCCAGGCTTCATCTGGCTTCACATGAAGAAGTGGTACCGCCGCTTTACACTGCTTTGGAAAGGGCAAACTTGGAATACTGCATCCAGTTTTGGTCACCCTATTTATAAAAAAGTTGTTGAGACTCTAGAAAGAATGGGGAAAAGAGCAACAAAGATGATCAGGGGGCTGGAGGCTAAAACGTACCAAGAATGCTAGCAGGAATTCATTCGTTCATTCATTTCATTTTATTAAATTTATATGCCGCCCGTCTCCCTGAGGACTCAGGGAGGCTCACAACAATAGAAATTAAAAAAACATAGAGTAAAAAATTTAAAAGAGAATTAAACAGTAAATACAAAATTACAAAACAATTTAACCCAATAAAAAACTAATTAAAAATGGTAGTCAGTCCAGGCCCGCTTGTTGGAACAACCAGGTCTTCAGGTCACGGCGGAAGGAGAAGTTCAGGGGCCGTCCGCAGCTCCGGAGGGTCGGCACGCCCACAGAGAAGGCTCTCCCCCTGGGGGTCGCCAGCCGGCATTGCCTGGCCGGAATCCTGAGGACGCCGACTCTGTGGGAGCGAACCGGGCGATGGGAGGTTGACAATGGCAGCAGGTGGTCTCGCAAGTACCCCGGGCCTAAGCCATGCAGGGCTTTAAAGGTTGTTACCAGCACCTTGAATCGCACTCGGAGGGTAACCGGAAGCCAATGCAGCTCGCGCAGGAGTGGTGTAACATGGGAGTACCGAGATACTCCCATAAGCACCCGTGCGGCTGCATTTTGCACCAGTTGAAGCCTCCGGGTGCTCTTCAAGTGCAGCCCCATATAAAGAGCATTGCAGTAATCCAGGCAAGAAGTGACAAGGGTGTGGGTAACCGTGCATAGGGCATCTCGGTCCAAAAAGGGGCGCAACTGGCGCACTAGGCGAACCTGTGCAAAGGCCCCCCTGGTCACGGCCGTTAGATGATCTTCCAAATTAAACCGTGAATCCAGGAGGACGCCCAAGCTGCGAGCCCTTTCTGAGGGGGGCAATACCTCCCCCCCCATCAAAAGAGATGGAACATGTTGGACAATATGAGATGCTGGTATCCACAGTCACTCAGTCTTGGAGGGGTTCAGCCTGAGCCTGTTCCTTCCCATCCAGACCCACACCGCCTCCAGGCGGCATCACTGGGTTGGTTTGGGGTGGAGATGAACAACTGGGTATCATCTGCCTTGGTGGAGCAGTGGGCTAATGCCTCCTTAAGTAACACCAGCTGCCTGCAATTAGTGCAGGTTCGAGTCCCACCAGGCTCAAGGTTGACTCAGCCTTCCATCCTTCCGAGGTAGGTAAAATGAGGACCCAGATTGTTGGGGGCAATTAAGCTGACTTTGGAATAATGCCGCTTGGGAGGGGTGTGAAAGCCCTAATAAGCAGGCATATACATAGAATGAAGGCTACTGCTAAGCTTGTAAGCCGCCCTGAGTCTTCGGAGAAGGGCGGGATATAAATGGAATTAAAATAAAAATAAAATAAAATATTGGCGATACCTCACACCAAAGCCACGGATGATCTCACCCAGCGGCTTCATGTAGATGTTAAACAGGAGGGGGGAGAGAACCAACCCCTGAGGCACCCCACAAGTGAGGGGCCTCAGGGTAGATCTCTGTCCCCCTGCCAATACAAACTGTGAACCACCGTAAAACAGTGCCTCCGAACCCCTCGAGCCATCGCAGCAGGATACCATGGTCGATGGTATCAAAAGCCGCTGAGAGGTCAAGTAGGACCAGGACAGAGGAACAGCCCCTGTCCCGGGTCCGCCAGAGATCATCCACCAGTGCGACCAATGCCGTTTCCGTGCTGTAACCGGGCCTGAAACCGGACTGGTGCGGGTCCAGATAGTCGGCTTCATCCAGGAATTGCAGAAGCTGACGCGCTACAACACTCTTAACAACCTTCGCCTACAAAGCAAAGGTTGGAGACAGGGCGATAGTTATTCAAGGAGGCCAGGTCCAGAGCAGGCTTCTTGAGAAGGGGCCTCACCACCTCCTCTTTTAAGGCGGAGGGGAAGACACCCTCCATCAAAGAAGCATTGACGACTGCCTGGAGCCAGCCCCCTGTCACCTCCCAGGCGGCCGAAACCAGCCAGGAGGGACATGGGTCCAGTAAATAAGTTGTAGCGCTAAGTCTACGCATGATCCTGTCCACATCAGCCAGAGTCACAGGGTCAAACTCACCCCAAATGGTATGATCAAGACCTGCCCTCTCCACTCCGCCGGATTCCGTCCAGTCGGAGTCCAAGCCAGTCTGGATCTGAGCGATTTCGTCCTGCAGATACTGTGCAAATTCCTCAGCCCTACCCTGCAAGGGGTCATCCCTCGGTCCCTGATTAAACAGGGAGCAGGTCACTCTAAACAAGGCGGCTGGGCGGTTATCTGCAGACGCAATGAGAGCGGAAAAGTAAACACGCTTTGCTGCTTCCATCGCCACTAGGTAAGACTTAAGATAAGTTCTTAGCTGTGTTCGATCAGATTCGGATCCGCTGGACCTCCAACAGCTCTCTAGGTGTCTTTTCCGGTGCTTCATCTCCCGGAGCTCCTCGGTAAACCAGGGGGCCACCCGGGGTCTGCGCCAGGTCAGAGGCCGCAAAGGCACAACTCGATCCAAGGCCCCAGCAGCCGCCTTCTCCCAGGCTTCTACTAGGTCCTTGGCAGAGTCGTGGGCAAGGGAAGCAGGAAATGTCCCAAGCTCCGTCTGGAACCTCTCAGGGTCCATCAGGCGCCTGGGGTGGAACCCCCTGGTCGGCATAGGACTAGGGGTGACATGACAGCTGACTTCCAAGATTGGAGAGGAGGAAGTCCACCTCTTCTCCAAAGCCCCTGAAGCAGGACAAGAAGCAACGGATGGAAACTCACCAAGGAGAGAAGCAACCTAGAACTACGGAGAAACTTCCTGACAGTTAGAACAATTAACCAGTGGAACAGATTGCCCCCAGAAGTTATGGGTGCTCCATTGCTGGAGGTTTTTAAGAAGAAATTGGACAAAATAATATAGGGTCTCCTGCCTGTGCTGGGGGTTGGACTGGAAGACCTCCAAGATCCCTTTCAACTCTGTTATTCTGTTCTGCTCTGAAATTTATCCTTGAGCCGTTTTCTCATTACAGGAGCCAGAGAATCAAAAAGGCTGAAGAAGCGTTTATTGTTAGCCAGCCAGTTTTGCTGAATTTGTCAGTTTCGGTATCCCCCCATCCCCTTGCCCCCCTCCAAGGGGTTGCCCAGCAGCTGGTCGACTTCAATTGTCACCCTACTCTATAGGCATCAATGAGTCGAGCCAAACTGGCAGGCCCTGTTCCCTCATCTGGAGGGCTGTTCCTGCTCTGGAAACTTCCCACAGGCTACACTCTCTCTCTCACACACACACACTCACAGACAGAAAGCGGGGGAGGAATGCATACAGTCCAAAAACATGATTTATTGGATTGTTTAGGAAAAAGGACTAGGAGAATTAGACTAGTCTATCTGTGCAGGATCCAGCCAAATCTGGCCCGTCATTTAAAAAGTTGTAAGGAAACTCGCAGAGGAGGGAACTAGATGAAAAGCTCTACTGGATCTAATTCTTACTAAGAGAGAAGAAGTAATGGAGTTGAAGTTGCGGGAGCTTTGGGCAAGAGAGACCACGTCATACTGGAATTCAATATAATGCAAACACAAGCAATGGAATATAATCCAACCAGTCTCTTAAACTTCAAAAGAGCTGATTTTAACAAACAAAAAGAGCCTAAGAAAAGTTCCACGGATAAAAATCCTAAAGGGGAAAACAACTCAAGAAGTGTGGGAAACGCTGAAAAAATATGATCACAAAAGCTCAGTCCAGCACAATACCACCGGAAAAGAAAAAAAAAATCAACAAGAAATTCAAGAAGAGACCACAAAGATCTCTCTGATAAACTGAAAGACAAAAAGGACAAGTAGAAAAAGTGGAAGGAAGGACACACACCTAACAGCAGATGGTCCGAATCTGCAAAGGTGAAGTCAGGAAAGCAAAGGGTCAGAATGAATTAAGACTTGCAACAAAAGTCAAAGATAATTTTTAAAAGGTTTCTTTTAACATAAAAATAACAAGAAAAAAATCAAGGAAACAGTCGGTCCACGAAAGGGAGAAGATGGAAAGGAAGTAACAGGCAGAGTAGAGAGAAAGCAGAGCTGCTTAACTCATTCTTTGCATTAGTCTTCATGCAAAACTTACCAAAAGCATAACTTTAAAAGACAGACTAGAAATAAAAATTAAAATAAGCAAGAAAATGGTAAGAGAACACCTGCCCGACCTTGACGGATATAAATACCGGGACCCGACGGATTGGATCCCAGAGTTCTGAAGGAGCTGGCAGATTTTATCTCGGAACCATTGCACCACATCCTTTAAAAATCCTGGAGCATCGGGGAAATACCTGAGGATTGGAAAAGGGCTGATGTGGTTTCCATCTTCCAAAAAGGAAAAAAAAAAACAGACCCAGGAAACTACAGAGTAATCAGCCTAACATGAATACCTGGGAAGATACTGGAAAAAATAATCTAAAAAATAGGTCTGTGAACATCTTAAAACAAATAAAAGTTATAACTAAAAGCCAGCACAGGTTTGTTAGAAATAGATCATGACAAACCAATCTTATTTCATTCTTTGACCAAGTAACTAAATTACTAGGTCAGCGAAATGCTGTGGGACATAGTATACTTAGTCTTCAGCAAGGCATTCGACAAAGTAGACCACAACCTGCTTTTTGGTAAACTAGAAAAATATGGGATAGACGGCATCACCACCAGATGGATTAGTAACTGGTTGACAAACTGTACTCAACGAGTAACTATGTCTACGTGGAGGGAAGTAAGCAGTGGGGTACCACAAGGTTCTGTCTTAGGCCCAGTATTTTTCAATATCTTTGTAAATGACTTAGATGAGGGAATAAAAGGGGAACTCATCAAATTTGCAGATGACACTAAGCTGGCAGGAGTAGCCAACACCCCAGAAGACAAGCTCAGGATCCAAAAAGCTCTCGACAGACCTGAACAATGGGACCTATCCAACAAAATGAACTTTAATGCGGAGAAAAACAAAGTTTTATACTTAGGCAGGAAAAATCAAAGATTTGGCGAAACCTGGCTCAAAAAACAATAACTGTGAAAAGGACCTCGGAGTCCTAGTGGACAATCACTTAAAAATGAGCCAGCTGTGTGCGGCAGCAGCCCAAAAAGCTAACACAATTCTTGGTTGTATAAACAGAGGCATAGAATCCAAATCACATGAAGTATTAGTACCACTTTATAAACCCTTAGTAAGACCATCCCTGGAATACTGCGTTCAGTTTTGGTCACCACATTACAAAAAAAAGATGCTGAGAGTTGGAAAAAGTGCAAAGAAGGGTAATTACCAGTAAGATGATGAAGGGCCTGGAGGTAAAAACATAAAAGCGAGGGTTGCAGGAATTCGCTATTGCCAGTCTAGAGAAAAGAAAAACTAAGGTGACGTGATAGCAATCTTCCAGTATTTGAGGGGCTGCCCCAAAGAAGAGGGAGTCAAGCTCTTCTCCAAAGCACCTGAAGGCAGGACGAGAAGCAACGGATGGAAACTGACCAAGGAGAGAAGCAACCTGGAATTAAGGAGAAACTTCCTAACGGGGAGGACAATTAACCGGTGGAACAGAAGTTGCCTTCAGAAGTCAGATAATCTGCAGCAAACAGGCAATAAGGAGAACGGATGGGAATTCAAAGTTATATAGGATTATATAATTATATAGGTTATATAAAGTTATATAGGATAGGCTTCAGAGTTATATTTAACAGGAAAGATGAAGAATTACAAGTCTGTAGCTGGATGGCAGGACTGGGATGTTTGGGGTGGAGTCTGCTTCATTCGGCTGTCTGGCTGGGCCCCCCCCCCCTGCGATTTCGTTATTTCCTGTCTCCAGTTCCCGAGGTTACTATTTTGGGGAGGGTCTGCATGCATGGCTGTGTTCATTTCCACTTGGAGATGCCCGGTGGGTGAGGTGGGGGGGTCTAATTGGCCTAGAGCAGCTCCGGCAGAGTCCAACAGAGACCCTCCCCGATGCCCCCTTTCCTGCTGACCCCAGCTGGCCGCTGCAGAAAGGGCAGCCAAGCCAGAGGCAAGAAGCAGCCTCCCGTGGCAAGAGGAGTCCAGCCTGGTGATGTGGACAGGCGCTTTCCCGGTGGGGCCTGGAAATGGGAGTGCGGAAGTGGTGACGTGGAGCTTCCAGAAGGATCCCTGCCTGGAAGGGTTCCCTGTGGGGGCTAGCTGAGGGGCAGGAAGGGGGAGGAGGGAGATGCTCCAGGCCACAACAGAAGCAGCAGCAGCAGCGCCCGCCCGGGGAGGAAGCCAGTGGAGGAGGACCGAACAGCAGCAGCCCAACCGCAGCAGTTTCTCCGCCAGGGAACACATATATATTTACATTTATTAAACTTATATTTAACACATGGCCCAGGGCGCTGCTTCTCCCGCCGAGGGAGGGGGGCGGGGAGGGTGCCGAGCGGCCTCTGTCCCAGCCAGGGGGAGCCTGCAGGACCCCCAAAGGGGCGGGGAGCTGCTCCTGTTCTCCTCCCCTGGCAGGAAGGTCCCCTTTTCCGCCTGGGGCTTCGCCACTCTCCCGGAGAGATGGATGGGCCAGAGACCCCTTGGGGGCTCCTCAGGGAGATCAGGCAGTGAGAGCCGTGTGTGTGGTGTGGCGGAAGACCCAGCCCTCAACTCTTTCCAGAGGAGAGGCAGAGGGCTCCACCTCATCCACAGGGCGGCCGTCCGTCTCCCTGCGTGCCTGCATGAAACGGGGCCGGGGGGGGGGGACAGAGCCCACCTCAGGGGCCCCGTCTGCCTCCTGCTGCTGGCCCTGCCCGTGGGAAGGCTGCTGAAAACCTGGCTCCGGCTCCGGACTGGGGGCATCGGGCACCGGCCAGGCTGGCACTGTCAGACGCAGATCAACCAGCTGCCCAGCACATGGCTGGTTTTGCTGGGGAGGCCGTCGCGCCGGCCCAGCTGATCTGGCCAATTTATGGAAACCGGGGAAAGGTCGCTTCTAGGCTGCGTCCAAAATGCCCTTTGGGGGCTGTGCCCGTGGAAGGGGGGAGGGGCTCTTTTGCCTTTGGTCCCCCCAGAAAATCGTCCCAAAGAGGAGCAGTTGGGGGACTCTGCCACCCCTGGGAGTCACACAAGATGCCTTTTCCTCTCTCGGACTTTTTAATCCCCCCGCATCTTCCTGTTGCTTTGTTCTCATTTTGGACTCTTTCGGACATCCTGTTGTTGCTGTTCGCTCCGTGTGAAGTTAACGCTGCTTTCTTTCATCTCTGGCTTTATCGTCTTGATTCTGACTGGCTGTTTGTGGGTTTGGCTGGAGACGGCAGGCCCCTTCGAGCGCTATTGGCTGCAAGTGACGAATGGGGCTTGGAAGCCATTCCCAGGAAGCGTTGGGGGCTGCCAGGCTTTGAGCCAGTCCTGGGACGCTGTTAGCCTCCCCCGGCTCCCCCACTGCGGGCTCTGACACGGGAAATGCTGATCCCAGGAGTTTGGTCAAGAAGCTGCCTGTGGACTAATTTTCGGAGGCCTGGAGGAGCCTCCGAGGAAACGCTGACACTGCAAGCAGTCTGCAGCCTCCCCTCTGGAAGGCGGCCGGAGAAGCCGGGAAGGGCCTGATGGCGCCCATCCTCCTGCTGCCGCTTTTCCCCCCTACAGGACTAGCTACCCCCGCCCTCCCAGGTGGCTTGAGCATGCCTGGGGCACCCCAAGGGATCCTGCCTTCCGTGGGGCAGAGAGAAGCTCTGCTTGGGGGACGCTTCTACACTGGAGTGTCTGGAGGCGCCCCTCCTCTTCCTGGCGGGGGGGGGGGAAAAACTATCTGCAGAGCGGAGCACCGGACAGAGGGGGCCAGCTGGGGCTTCAGCCAGGTGGAACCAGAGCATGGATTCCAGGGACAGTCTCCGGGAGGGGGAGGGGGCAAAGGTGGACAAGGTGGGCATAAGAGAATTGGCTTTCTTAGGGAGGGGCTCTGGCAGGCCACGCAGCACAGCCCCCAGGAAAAGGGTGCGCCGGTGGGACATCCAGAATGCCCCAAAGGAAGTCGCTTTCCCAGAGGACGCAGCTCCCCCAGGGATTCAGCAGGATCCTCACTAGCAAAGGGTCCAGAAACGGGCTACCCTATTGGGCGATAAAATCAAACCAAGGTGAAAACTACTCAAGCACCACCAGTTGAACAGAGGCAGCCCCGGAGCTTCACTGGGACGCTTAGGCAAAAGTGGCCCAGAGGCTGGACTGGGGATTATTGGGGGGAGAGGATAGGGGGACTGCAAAGGCACCCCAGCCACAGCTCGAGGTCTTTGGCCTGAACTCCCCAGGGTCTCCCTCCAGCAGAGGCGAGCAACCCTTTCCGTTGGCCCTCTGAGTGTGATGCCAAGAGCTCAGAGGGCAGAACCAGAAGAAACAGTGGGAAAGAGATACAAATAGGCCACCTGTGCTGAACAGACTTTCAGTTTTGTCACATTAAAGGGGAGAGAGGGGGGGGATGCATGGGAGGTCCTAAAGCTGGGCAGGGCCGAAGGGCGCAGGGGCTCCTCCTGCAGAGGAAGCCACTGAGAAGCAGCCTCCGATTCCCCCAGCTGCTCCAGTGAGCTGTTGGAGTGCTCTGGAAGCTCTCCAGCTTGGAGCCTCTTCTCAACTTGTGGCCGCCCTTGGCACCCTCTCTTCCTCCTGGAATGCCCTGCCGTTTAGCGGCTGGCTTGCTGGGCTCTCCCAGGAGCCCCAGGCCTCCCAGGCAGGGCAGTGGCCGGCTCACCTGGGCCCAAGTGCTGCACCTGGGAAGCTTCACAAGTGACATTGCATCCGGCACTGAAGCCCTGAGGCTGCGGAGGACTAGAGTCAGGAGAGAGAAAGCCACTGCCCGTGGGAGGCCCTGCTTTTCTGGGCAGCTCAGATCCCATTCAGTCGGAACAGAGCTGGACCAGAACTGGATGCCGTATTGCAGGTGTGGCCTTAATAAGGGTTTATAAAGTGGTACTAATACTTCATGTGATTTTTGATTCCATGCCTCTGTTTTAATTTAATTTAATTTAATAATATTTATATACCGCCCTTCTCCCTGAGGACTCAGGGCGGTTCACAGGGCAGAATAAAATACTACATACAAACGTTAAAACAAGATAAATAATTGCCCATATTAAAACAGTTGGAATAAAATTCTAAAACAACAATTTAAAATTAAAACAAAAAATTAAAAAACCCCACCAATCCCCATCAGGCTAGGCCGGCTTGTACAAACAGAAACGTCTTGAGGTCGCGGCGAAAGGAGCGAAGATCGGGCGCCATCCGGAGCTCTACCGGTAGCTGGTTCCACAGCTCCGGAGCGCCCACAGAGAAGGATCTCCCCCTGGGGGCCACCAATCGACATTCCCTGATCGGTGGCACCCTGAGGAGGCCCTCTCTGTGGGAACGCACAGGGCGCAGGGAGCTTGATGCCGGCAGCAGATGTTCCCTAAGGTACTCCGGCCCCATGCCATGAAGGGCTTTAAACACTGTTACCAGTACCTTGAATCTCACCCGGAAGACAACTGGCAACCAATGCAGCTCACGGAGCAGCGGTGTAACGTGGGAGTATCGGGAGACTCCCAACACAACTCTCGCGGCTGCATTCTGTACCAGTTGGAGCTTCCGGGTGGTCCTCAAGGGCAGCCCCATGTAGAGAGCGTTGCAGTAGTCCAGACGAGAGGACACGAGCGCATGAGTGACCGTGCACAAATCATCCCGGCTAAGATAGGGCCGCAACTGGCGCACCAGGCGAACCTGGGCGAAGGCCCCCCTAGTCACAGCTCCTATATGGTCTTCCAAAGTGAGCCGTGAATCTAGGAGGACTCCCAAGTTGCGAGCCCTATCTACGGGGGGTAATAATTCACCCCCCATAGCCAGAGGTGGAACATCCGAATAAACCCGGGATGAAGGTATGCACAGCCACTCAGTCTTGTCGGGGTTGAGTTGGAGTCTGTTCCTCCCCATCCAGACCCGAACCGCCTCCAGGCACCGGGACATCACGTTGAGGGCATCACTGGGGTGGTTTGGGGTCGAAAGGAAAAGTTGGGTATCATCAGCGTACTGATGATACCCAACTCCAAAGCCACGAATGATCTCACCCAGCGGTTTCATGTAGATGTTGAACAGGAGAGGCGAGAGGACCGACCCCTGAGGAACTCCACAAATGAGAGACCTCGCGGTCGACCTCTGCCCTCCTGCCAACACCGACTGCGAACGTCCCCGGAGATAGGAGGAGAACCACTGTAAAACTGTGCCTCCCACTCCCAATCCCCTGAGACGCCGCAGCAAGATACCATGGTCGATGGTATCGAAAGCCGCCGAGAGGTCTAATAGGACTAGAACAGAGGAATATCCCCTGTCCCGAGCCCTCCAGAGATCATTCACCAGTTTATGCAACCAAGGATTGTATTAGCTTTTTTGGCTGCTGCTGCACATGGCTGGCTCATAGTCCATTAGGACTCCAAGGTCCCTCTCACAGTCACTGTTTTTGAGCCAGGTTTTGCCCAATCTGTATCCGTACATACCCTTGGTTTTTCTTGCCTAGTTTAAAACCTCGCTTTTCGCCACATTCAATGTCATGTTGTTGGATAGGGGCCATTGTTCAAGTCTGTCAAGATCTTTTTGGATGCTGAGCTTGTCTTCTGGGGTGTTGGCTGCTCCTTAGCATCATCTGCAAATTTGATGAGTTCCCCTCCTGTTCCCTCATCAACAATAAGTCATTTATGAAGATATTGAAGAGCACCGTGGCACCCCACTGCTTTCTTCCCTCCATGTACCGTTAAGAATGACTCGTTGCAGGCGGTTGGTCAGCCAGTTACAAATCCACCTGGTGGTGATGTTGTCTATCCTACATTCCTGTATTGCCTTTCTATAATGCTATCCTTGGTTAGTATTAACTTTGGATAACAGCATGTGTGAACCGACCGTCTGGCCCAGACGCTGCAGGATGCAAACCCAGAAAATTGGTCCTTTCGTTGTCCAGGTGATGCCTGTTGCAGCTTCCTTGTCATCTCGTGTGAAAGGGTTAAAACTGCAAGGAAGGAGGGTTAGGAGAATAATCTCCACTGCTGGAGCTGCAGGGGGGGAGAGGAAGCGGCTGCAGCTGCGTGAAATGTTGACATCTTCACACTGAGGCCAGAGAGCAGAGCATCAGACTAGATGATCTCTAAGGAGACCTATTACTTTAGGAGGAACTATAACTAAGACTCTCCCCACCTGGGCTGCCTACATTCCCTCCGACCCTGGTGCACCGTGTGAGTCATCGCTGCAGCTTCCCTTCCTTCCTTACTGCCGGTCGTGTGAATCCAAGTCCCAGGTCAGCACTTTAAGAGACCCCAGGAGGGAGGCAGGGAGGGAGGGAGGGAGGGAGGCTGGCTCTCGGGCGGGTCTCTTTCCCCGCTCCTCCCGCTCCTCGCTCGGTTGCGGCAACCTGTGACGCTTCGCCTCGCTGGTGCTTTAAATACAGGGCGGAGGAAGGGGGAGGGTGGCAGCGGAGCCAAAGCGCGGCAGCCTTCGGCACGGCGCCGCCGCCTTTCCTCGGTAAGTGCCTCCCGGTGTCTCTGCAGCGAACGCGGCCTCTTCCCAGGGCGGCGGAGCGGGATAGGACGGGACGTGTGTATGTGTGTGTGTGTGTGTGGGGGGGGTTCTTTCTTTCGCCTTTCCCTTCACTTCGCCGCTCGCGGGGAATCGAACCGTGAGACTGCAATCCAGACGCCAAACGGAGAAAGCGGCTCAAACAAAGAGAAAAGTGATCGGAGCCCCCCCCCCCGCGAGGTGGGGAGTGGGCGTGGGAGGGAGAGAGGGAGGCAGACGCTAAATTCCTTCTGTAAACGAGACCCCCCCCCCGCCAAGCGCTCCTCCGCACGATGCCTTTCCGAAGCTCTTTTGAAGTGCTTGTGTGTGGGGGGGGGGGTGGACGCCGAGCAGGCACTGCGCCGTAGACGAGCTCGTCCCGCGCCGCGAACTGCTTCCATATGGCCGGGGCGAGGCTGCGGCGTGGCCAGATTCCTTCCTCGGGGAGCCGGCGGGGGGCGGCTGATTTGGTCCAGCTGCCGCCGCAGGCAAAAAGTTCTGCCTTGGAGGATGCGCGCACGTCCGGAGCCGGCGGGGCGGGGAGGGGCAGCGCGGAATCCCTCCCAGAGGGATCCCTCTCGAGAGCGCGGCTTGGAAACGTCCCTTCCGCGGAACTCTCCGGGAGAGGGGCGTGCGGGAATGCCCTGGCCGAGAGCACAAACAGCCGCCAGGGGTCTCGGCGCCCAGGGGAGCTGAGCGTCTCCCGCCCCTCGGCCGACGTCCGCTTCGCAGTTCCCAGATGGGGAAGATTCTCCCTAACACTCGATTCCGCACGCGCGCGCGCACGCACACACAGAGAGCGGGAGGTGGGCTGCGGGGTTGATTGGGGTCCGACCCTCGGCTCAGGGAAAGGACTCTGCAAGTTTAGAGACACGCGCTGGCTGTGTTCGCACAACACACTCCCTGATCACATAGACTTCGCAACTGGGATTCGCACAACGGATTAGGGGTCTGCGGTGCGAAACTTAGTTTGGATCGATTCGCGTTCAAGATGTTTGTGTACCCGGAGAGTGAGCGAATTCAGGAACCTAATAAAGCGGGTCTTGCGAAGGCAGGCAAAGGACAGCGACCCTGGAGCGTCGCGGGCAAACGCGACGGAGCGGCTGGGCGGGTCCAGGCGGGGTGACCTGCCTCTCCCTCCCTGCCGGCCGACCGGGCATCGCGAGCCGAGCGTCTGCACCACACGCCGCCCCGGGGGCTCTGCCGCTCTTGCGCGCTGGCTCTGCGCTCGGCAGTTCCCATGACTCACCGGTCGCGAATGCGCTCCTGCCGCCGCCGGCGTCGTGTGTGTGTGTGTGTATGCGGGGGGGGGGGGCGGGCTGCTTCGATGCCTCCCCCGTCCGCTTGCCCCCCTCTCCGGACTAGAGGCTAGCCAAGCTCGGCCTAATAGGGTGTAATTATGGTGGCCGCAAAGGCCTCGCTCCCAGTTTCCAGGCGGAGGCGACTGTTGGCTGGCGGGGAAGGAGGGCGCGGCCCCCGGCGAGGAAAAAACTTCTGGGATGTGGTCTTCTGTCTCCGTCGCCCCCTCTCCTCTTCTGCGCTCCGGAACGAGGCAGCCGGCGACTCTCGGCGGCACCGGCCAGAGTTCCGCAGCGGGTCCTCCATCACGGTTCTCCCGCCAGACCGAAGCAACGCAGGGCGAGGACAGCTCCTGTCTGAGAAGTTTCGGCCAAGCAGCCTCGAGTGACTCGAGGGGGGCGCAGAGATTGACCGTCTCCCAGAGAGAAAAGGGCCCCCCCTCCTTTGCCCAAAGCTCAGGAGCCCCTCCCTGCGGCAGAGAGGAGGGCTGGTCCAACCCCCTCCTCAAGCAGGAGACCGCGTCCCATTTCAGATACAGCTGCTCAGACTTTTCTTAAAAACCTCCAGTGAGGGAGCACCCACAATTTCTGGTGGCAAGCTGTTCCACTGGTTAATTGTCCTCACTGTTAGGAACTTTCTCCTTAATTCCAGGTTGCCTTTCTCCTTGGTAAATTTCCAACCATTGTTTCTCGTCCTGCCCTCTGGTGCTTTGGAGAACAGCTTGACGCCCTCCTCTTCTTTGGGGCAGCCCCTGAGATACTGGAAAACTGCCATTATGTACCCCCTAGTCCTTTTCTCCAGACGAGCCAAACCCAGCTTCCGCAACCGTCTCCAGGCCTTTAATCATCTTAGTTGCTCCTCTTTGCACTTTTCCCAAAGTCTCAACGTCTTTTATATTTTTCTACGACATCCCTGATGGATGCCCATCCAGCCTCTCTTCTCTGCTGCCAAATATGCCCCCCTTTCCCCCCCCCCGACAACATGGCTTTTTCCCCAGCATAGTCTAGGACTTCACAGGGGTCTTTGCTCAAATCCTCTTACTGATTTCTGCTGTGGTTCCAGCTTGTCTGATTCCGTCTGAATGTTGAATCCCACCTCTAAAGCCTTTGCTGCCCCCTCCTCTTTCCTTGTTAGTTAGTTGTGAAGTCGTGTCCGACCCATCAGAACCCCATGGACAACGTTCCTCCAGGCCTTCCTGTCTCTATGCTGGCTGCAAAGGTCTGATTTTCGAACAGCCCCTATTCGGCTGGGAAGATGAAGGTTTCTCCTGGCCAGGCGTATCTGACTCTAGGGGGCGCTGCTCATCTCCGTGTCTTGGCCGAGGGAGCCGGCGTTGTCCCGGAAGACATTCCCAGCAGGATTACATGCTGAGACGCGGGGAGTGCCCTTACCTTCTTGTGGGATTTGTTGTCTAGTTAAAATAAACGATTACCAACCAAAACTTCCAAGAGAAAATAACGGTAATTTATTTGTACTGCTTTTCAAGGTGGGTGTTCCACAGGCACAGTGGACACACCCTAAATCGTCACTGTTCTCTCTCTATATTCCCTATGGCCATTACGAATTTACCTCCCACGTTGTCTTCATTGCTCGGTTCTGCTGACGGGGCAGTAAATAACCAGAAACTTTGGGTTCGTGCAATCGCCGCCCACGGGAGCATCCTTGGCCCTGGTCTGCCACCGACCGTGGTTCTCCCAGGCCACAGACCGTCTCCTGCGGCTCTGCCATCTTGTTCTGGGCCCAAAAGGTGGACGCATCAGCGATGCAGGAGCTGCTGGTGGTCCTCCATTCGTACCCAAGGTTGGCTCTCCTCTGCGATGGCCCCACTTTTTATCCTTTCAGCTTTGATGGGCAGAAATCTCCTGCCCACCGAGGAGGGTCGTGGATCTTGTCCAGCTGCTGCCCTTAATGGATTCCGCCCCCCACCCCAAGCCAGGGGTAGCAAAAGGCTTCGCCAATCATACCGTGTTCAACAAACCAGCCTCGCTCGCCTGACATCCGCTCTCCTTCCCCAGCTCAGCCAGTCGGGTAACCCGCGTAGTGAGGGGCAGACAGATGGGGGGTATACAGGCAGGGAGGGGGGGGGCTGAAGGCCGAGTGCTCTGAAACTGAGCTAGGATGGGGGAGGGGCGCAGCAGAACCACACAGGCAACCCTAACCCTGTACTTTGCTTCCATTTCACAGCCGTCCGGTGGGGGGGGCTGCCCGGAACTGGGCTTGCAAGCCCGATGCCCCGACCTGCTTGGCAAGTTTGCTCAAATTCCCGCGGTTTGCTGGCCAAGCCGCCCCCGCCAGAGGCCCGAGCCCCTCCGGAGGGCTCCAGACTGCCGCTCTCTCAGGAGGGCGGGAGAGGAGAGGGCACGCGCTCGGTGCGGGGCAGCCCCAGAGTCGGTCTCACGGGTGTCTCTTTCTCCGCAGGCAACATGGCCCTCCGCGCTGCCCTGCTCCTGAGCTTCCTGCCGTCGGTCTTGGCGGGCGGCGGCTGCCCCCGCGAGTGCTCCTGCTCCCGGACGGCCCAGGTGGAGTGCTCGGGCGCCGAGGTCACGGAGATGCCCGCGCCGCTGCCCGGCCACGCCATGAGCCTGCAGGTGGTCAACACGCGCCTGGCCGCTCTGGGCCCCGCGGCCTTCGGCAACGCCTCGCAGCTGCTCGCCCTGCGGATGGAGAAGAACCTGCTGGAGCGGCTCAGTCCGCGCGCTTTCCGGCCCCTGGCGGCGCTGCGCTACCTGAGCCTGGCCAGCAACCGGCTGCAAGAGCTGCCGCCCGACGTCTTCCGGCCGCTGGCCCGCCTGGAGGCGCTGCTGCTGTCGGGGAACCAGCTGCGCCGCATCCAGCCGGCCCACTTCGCCGGGCTGAGCGCCCTCAAGGAGCTGCAGCTGCACGGCAACCGCCTGCAGGCCGTGCCCCCGGGCGCCTTCGACCGGCTGCCCAACCTGGCCCGCCTCAATCTGGCCCGCAACCAGCTGGTGCGCCTGCCGCCCCGCCTCTTCACGCCGCTGGCGCGCCTGCAGGTGCTGCGCCTCTACGAGAACCAGCTGACCGAGCTGGCGCCGCGCGCCTTCCACGGCCTGGGCGAGCTGCAGGAACTCGCCCTCTACCAGAACCGGCTCCGCCAGCTCCCCGCCGGCCTCTTCGACGGCCCGCGCAGGCTGCAGAAGCTGCTGCTGTCCGGCAACCTCCTGGAGGCGCTGCCCGAGGGGCTCCTGTTGGGCCTGCCCGAGCTCTCGCGGCTCTCGCTCTTTGGAAACGCCCTGCGCCAGCTGCGCCCGGGCACCTTCGGCCCGATGCCGCAATTGCGAGAGCTCCGACTGGCCGACAACCAGCTGGCCTCACTGCCCGGCCGCGCCCTGGCCAACCTCACCGCACTGCAGGTGCTGGTCCTGAGCAGGAACCGTCTCGGTTCACTGGCGCCCACCGCCTTCGCCGGTCTGGAGGGCCTCGAGGAACTCGCCCTGCACTCCAACCGGCTGGCCACGCTGGACGGGGAGCTCTTGCGCGGCCTGACCTCGCTGCGGAACCTCTCCGTGCACAGCAACCGGCTCGCCGCCTTGCCCGCGCACCTCTTCCAGGGGAGCCCCGGCCTGCGTGGACTGCAGCTGCAGAACAACTCGCTGGAGGAACTTCCCGCAGGCATCTTCGACGGGCTGCCGGAGCTGCGCGACCTCCAACTGCAGGACAACCCCTGGCGCTGCGAACCCGCCCTGCGGTCGCTCCGGCGCTGGCTGCTGGAGAACAGGGCCAGCCTCGGCGGAGAGAGCCGCCATCCCCGCTGCGCCGCGCCGCCTTGGCAGTTGGGCCGGTCCCTGCTGGAGCCGGAGACCACCACCTTCGGTCCCGGGACCTCCGCACTGCCGGAGGGCTGGGGGACCGTCTGGAGCCGCAAGGAGGCCAGTCCGGAGCATCAGCCAACGTCGGAGACGCTGTCGCCCGGACGCTGGCAGCCGCCGCCGGATAGCGAGCCGGGCAGCGCAGAGATCGCAGAGATCGTGCGCGAGTTGGCGGAGGAGCTCCCCGAAGCGGGCCGAGGGGGAGGCGGGATTTGGGGCCTGACTCGCACCCAGACGGGGGTCGTGGTCACCTGCCTCGTGGTGGCCTCCGCCTTGCTCCTGGGGATGGTGCTGGCGGTGGGCGTCTACGGCTCCAGGCGGAAGCGCTCCGTCCGGGCTAAAGCCTAAGTCCGCCACGGGGCTCTTCCTCCAGCACTCGCAGTCCACCGCTCCACCCCGCCGGCCCCGGCACGGGCTCAGCAGCGACCGGCGCGCTACAGCTCGGCCGACTTTTGTCCTGCGCAACTGAGCCCAGACGGACCCTCCCGCTCCTTCGCTCGGTGCTTTTTCAGGGCAGGTTGCCCACCTTCGGCCGAGGGACGCCCAGGAGCGCCTTCCCAGCAGGACGGCTAGCAAGGCCGGGCGCTGCCTGGTCCCCACACCGGGAAGTTGGGGGCAGCTCCAGGCAGCTCCAGGCACTGGAGAAGAGGCCCAACCCGGGCCCGCACTTTCCTCACGCAGGCCGCGAGTCAGGCTGTCCAAAGACCCCCCCCCCTGCAAGCCCTCCCGTCTCCAAAAAGGCGCTGGACTCCGGGACCGTCGATCCCACGCGGTGGGAGCTTACGCGGCTCACCGCCGACCAAAGGCCGGGGCTTCTGGGGAGGGCTGGGGTTCCCCGCGGGTGGTGGGGCTCGGAGGTGGCCGGGGAAGTCGCGCGCTGGCATGGCTATTAGCAGTCCCGCCCCGAGGGCCTCCCGCTGCCTTCTCGGGCGAGGCTGGAGCTCTAGGCGCACCTGGCATCCACCGGACGAGCCGACAACGCCCAAGCGACTGGATCTTGCGGAAGGCGAGGCGCCCGTTTGGCGACTAGGGCAGCCTGCTTCTGCGGGAGCCGAGGAGGGAAAGAACCGCGGGCGCTGCTGGGGCGACGAGGGCTGGGACGGGGGCGCGGGGAGTTTGCCGGGCGGGGGTGTGTGACGCCGGAATGGGGTTTGCATCTCCCGGGCAAACCGGGATCGAGCAGAGACGGGACAGCTTCCGCCGGAGAGCGAGCCCGGAGACGCAGGGACAGGCCGAGCGCGCCTTCTCCGGCGCCCCAGGGTGGCAGCTCCGCCGGCAAAGAGCGGCCCGCAACGACGGCAGCGCCTTCGCGGCAGAGGAGACGGTTCGGGTGGGGGTGGGGGCAGCTCTGGGAGGGAGCAGACGAGCCTCGTGAACGCGGCTGTGGACGGGAGCCCGGGCCTATTAAAGCTGCTGTTCTCGCTTCATCTCACGCCCCCCGCCCTTTTCTGCATTGCCCTCCCTGGCCTGGCCCCGAATGGGGGTGTGGGGGAGGGGGACATGGGGGTTGCAGAACTGGCCCAAGGCAACGAGAGGAAGCAAGGAGGTCTGGCTCAGCGCAGCGTCCGCTTGGGCTGCGGGGGAGGGAGGTGTGTGAGATAGCACTTATGCTGCCCCTCCCAAGGCTGACACATCGAGTTGCCAAGCCCGGCTGGGAGTTCAGCCTCAAAGCTCTTGGTGTGTACACCCCCACCCCCCGCCAAATCTGAATCTCAGCTGCTGCTTCGCCAGGTTCACACGTCATACAAGCTCGCTCAAGCAAGTACCCAGCAGCTGCCGCTTCCCCTGGGAAAGAGAGCAGCGCCGCCCCCCGCGAAGGCTCCCATCCAGGGGAGGGGCGGGCCTCTGCAGCGGGGGAATCCCTGGGAGAGTCCACTCGCCCACCCGCCCCGTGGCTCTGCGGCTGTCCTCTCTCCGAGAGGCTGGGGGGCAAGAACAGTCCCAGAGAGGGGCGACCCCCCCCCAGCCAGAGTTCCAAACCCAGAAAGAATCGTTTGTGTGCGGGTGTGTGTATGTGTGTATGTGTGTTCCTTTGTTGCCAGAGGAAGAAGAGGCGCTTTCCTCTGCAGAGCAGGAAGCAACGGAGGGAGGGAGGGAGCTGTGTCTGGAAGCCCTGTGTACACGTGTTGCCCCCTCCCCCAGACTGGGATGAGCATCGGAACAACCCACAGATCCCAGGAGATAAAAACGGGAGTTGCAGGGCCAGGGGAGGAGGGAGGGCTAACGGGTGGTTCCGGAGAATTTCCTGAACCAGCCAGCCCATTTTGCCACTCTTCCAGCAAGAAGCAAAACATGGAAACAACTACACCCACCAAAAGACACCCCCCACCCCAATTCCCGTTCTCATTCCCGGCCCCAGGTTGCGTTTAGCAAAGCAAGAGAAGAAGCGTTCCGACTACTGACGCAGAAGGGGAAACCCACCCCACCCCAAGGCTAGTGGGGGGATTCTGGTGTGCCTGAGGATGGTGGGATGCGTAACCACCCTGAGGCCCCCCGTGGATCAGGGGAAGGCAGCCAAGGGGTTGCAACCCAGGCATGGGCGTCACAGGTGGTGGTGGTGGGGAGGTGGCCCAAGACCACTCCTCCTCCCTTCCATAGAAGCAAGGGCAATCCTTGGTTGATGTTAACAGAGGTGCGCAGGCATAATGGCATCCACACAACATATTTAACCTGACTCCATTTCATTGGGAAAAAAATCAAGGAACCAAATTCAGGAGCGGCTCCCAGGATGTGCAAAGCTGCAGGAGAAATCTTCTGTGCAAGATTCAGCCATCAGAACAGGTGCCTGCTCCTTGTGACATGACCCAGTTGTATGAACACAGCCAGCGAGAGCCTCGCCCCCCCCCAAGAAGCAGGCCAGGCAGGGGGCCTGGAAGTGGGTTGGCTCTCAGCAGAGGAAGCCGTCCTGTTCCCTTCCTGGGCTCAGGGGGCCAGCCCCCCCCCACCCCTCTGGGGCTCCCAGAAGCCCACTGCTGGGGCTCTGTGGGGCTTCTTTCCAGGGAGGGGTGCCCAAAGGCCATGCAGCTGCCCCCAAAGTGCTTAGCGCCTCTCCCCCTCCCACCCCGGGGCCTCCCGCCCTCCCCCGAGGGGAGGCGCCCTGGCTGCTGCAGCTGTTGACTGAGGCCTGCCTGCCCCCCTCCCGAGGCTGCCAGCCTTTGCCCCCCTCTCTGGAAAGCAAAGTCCTGCAGCTGCCTCTGCCCAGCGGGTCACTGACTCGGCCACCCTGCGGACCCAGCGCTGCTCGTGGAGGTCAGGGACACGGGGGGGGGCTTTCTTAAGCACCCGATCGCACGGAAGGTAAGTGGGCAGCCGGGGAGCAGGGCCTGGGCAGGGCAAGGGGCCTGGGCTGTGCATTGGGGGGGTGTCTTCTCCCACCTTCCATGCTGGGCTGGGGAGTGATGGTACTTTTGTCCCCTACTACTGAAAACTGTATAAAATTTCCGGAATTCTGAGACAGGAAAACGCAGGAAAGCCCCCCAAAGTGCAGCATTAGCAAAGCAGAAAGAAAATGAAACACCCCCCCCCACACACACACACAAAGACAGACACTCTGGGCCAACCCATTGATTGAGCAACGACTTGCAAGGATTAAAGCAGCAGCAGGAGAGCGTCAGGAGGGTCGACCTGTTGAGTCAACCGAGTCTGAGAAAGTGCAGAGGGCGGGGGCAGGGGCAGAGGTTACCCCGAAAAAGACTCAGGGCTCTTGGTCTCTTCCAGCATGTGGCTCAGGACCCCCATCCTGGTCCTCCTCCTCTTCAGGGATGGCCGAGGGAACCAGGATTGCAGTGGCACTCCGAACGAGAGCTGCCCCTTTCAAGACGTCCACAGGGGCAGAGGCGTCACAGAGATCCCCAAGTCGGTTTCTCCCATCGTCACTGAAATGTACTTTATTGAGACCAGCATTGTGGAGATCGGGCGGGGGGCCTTCGTAAACATGCCTCACCTAGTGAAGATTGAATTCATAAACAGCAAGGTGGAAAGAGTTGAAGCGGGAGCTTTTGATAACTTGGAGAAACTGGTGGATTTGGAAATCACTGGGGCCGAGCTAGAGGATCTCCCCGTGGGCACCTTCCGATCCCTGGATCACCTGCGGAGAGTGAATCTGAGGGACTCCCAGGTGAGAAGGATCGAAAAAGGGCTGTTTGACGGTCTTGGGGATTTGGAGGAGGCTTATCTGCATTGGAACGAAATCGCCTCTCTCCCGGAGGGAGTTTTTGACGGGCTCCCTAAACTGTCCCTGTTACATCTGGGCCACAACCAGATCTCCGACATCCCTCTGGACCTCTTCAAGTCACTGACCCAGCTGAAGACTCTCCGGCTGCAGAACAACCAGATCGGGAGTCTGCGGGAGGGGACCCTGGACAGCCTGCAGGATCTGGTGGAGCTCAATCTCGAGAGCAACAGGATCCAGTCTCTCCCGCCCAACTTGCTGAGACGGCTGGTCAATCTGAAGAAGATTTTCCTGGACAAGAACTCCATCGAAGTTCTCCCGGATGAGATCTTCCTTGGACTGAGAAACGTGAAGCTGCTGAAGATGGCCTCCAACCACCTGAAGGCCTTCCCGCCCTTGGGGCCCATGCGGCAGCTCACCGAGCTGGACCTCAGCAGGAACAAGATCTCCTCCCTGGAGAATTGGGCAGCCGCTTCCCTCCCGTCCCTGACCACGCTCAAGCTTCAAGGGAACCTTCTGGAGACCATCCCCACGGGCCAGTTCGACCACTTGGGGAAGCTCAGGGACCTGCATCTCGGAGACAACCCGTGGAGGTGTGACTGCCACCTCCTCTACCTTCATCAGTGGATGAACAATAACGGCCAAAGAATAAAGGACGCCAGGAAGATCATCTGTAGGAGCCCCGGAGACCTGGCTGGGAAAGCAGTGAGCTCACTGTCCCAAGACCAGCTGCTCTGCTTAACAACCGCACCCACTGTAGCCAAAGCCGCCCCCTCGCCCACATCTGCTTCCCCATCTGCCGCCCCCACCTGGGGAAGCACCGCAGGTGCCTTTGCTCCCTCCACCAGGCTGCCTGCTAAGAGCACACAATTCAGGAGTACCAGCAGGACGTGGCCCACAGCCGCCCCCACGAGCACCCAGCCCCCACCTCCCAGCTCCTCCCTGGCCCCCACCCAGACGTCCACCTCTGCCAGGACAAGTCCTGACGTCACAACCCCTCAAGACACAACTTCCACGGCTTCTCTAACCACAACCGAAGGGGCCACAACTGCCTCTGAGATTTCTTCCACAACCCATGAAACGACGTCCACAAATACTCCAGCCACAAGCACGGAAGCCACAACCGCGGCATGCCCACCAGGGCTCCCCGGACACCCCTGACCAGGCAAGCCACGAGAGTGCCCAGCACCACAGCCCCTGGGGCCACGCTGGCACAGACGCCCATTGCAGGCTCAGCCCCGGCACTGCCATCTGCAGCAGAGCACCCCTTTTGCCCTTCCTCCTCCCTCCCCCCTTTGCCCCGGAGTGTTGGCAGCCCCCTCTCCCCCAGCCGGCCTGCCCTTCTGCCCCAGCACCGGGCCTGGGGTCTCCTGCTGAGCTCCGACTACCGCTATTGCAAAGCGTTCCTGCTGCTGTATCTCTCCATGCTCTCCGTGAGCATCTTCTGTGCAGCCGTCTTGGTGCGCCTGGCATACGCCCTCCACAAAGCCACGGAGCTGGTCCAGCTGCCTTCCAGGCCAGTAAGGCTGGTGCACCTCAGGGGCAGGCAAGGGGGGAAGTGAAGTCCGGGGGGCAGAAAGGCAGCCCTGCCATCTCTCCCACAGGGGCCCCGTGCCCTGTGGCACGCCTGCTGAGACCAGGCGCAGAGTGCTCCGGGCCCAGGCTGCTTCTTGCTAACACTGCCACCTCCTGGACCCCAAGGGAGAGGGCCGGCTCCCAGCATGTGCAAAGCTGCAGGACAGGTGCCTGCTCCTTGTGACATGACCCAGTTGTATGAACACAGCCAGCGAGAGCCTCGCCCCCCCCAAGAAGCAGGCCAGGCAGGGGGCCTGGAAGTGGGTTGGCTCTCAGCAGAGGAAGCCGTCCTGTTCCCTTCCTGGGCTCAGTGGGCCAGGCCCCACCTGCCCCTCTAGGGCTCCCAGAAGCCCACTGCTGGGGCTCTGTGGGGCTTCTTTCCAGGGAGGGGTGCCCAAAGGCCATGCAGCTGCCCCCAAAGTGCTTAGCGCCTCTCCCCCTCCCACCCCGGGGCCTCCCGCCCTCCCCCGAGGGGAGGCGCCCTGGCTGCTGCAGCTGTTGACTGAGGCCTGCCTGCCCCCCTCCCGAGGCTGCCAGCCTTTGCCCCCCTCTCTGGAAAGCAAAGTCCTGCAGCTGCCTCTGCCCAGCGGGTCACTGACTCGGCCACCATGCGGACCCAGCGCTGCTTGCGGAGGTCAAGGGCAGCGGGGGCGGCTTCCTTAAGCACCCGGTCGCACGGAAGGTAAGTGGGCAGCCGGGGAGCAGGGCCTGGGCAGGGCAAGGGGCCTGGGCTGTGCATTGGGGGGGTGTCTTCTCCCACCTTCCATGCTGGGCTGGGGAGTGATGGTACTTTTGTCCCCTACTACTGAAAACTGTATAAAATTTCCGGAATTCTGAGACAGGAAAACGCAGGAAAGCCCCCCAAAGTGCAGCATTAGCAAAGCAGAAAGAAAATGAAACACCCCCCCCCACACACACACACAACCTGGGAAACCATCCCAGGCGGTCTCCTGTGTGCCTTTCAGCCACACTCCTTGTGCCTTTCTGCCTCACTGGGGGTTGGGCTGCCGCCCCTTGTCCGGCATTCAATGCGATTTCCGGTCACCCCTGTCATTCTCCCCCTTTCCCAAGGCCCTAAGACTCTGCAGGGGACCCAGCCCCAAACCCCATCTGTTTCCAGGGAAAATCCAGCCTGGGCCAGGAATGCCTGTCTGGTGTGGGTGGGGTGGGGTCTCCGAGGCTCCCTCTCTGCTCTCCGTAGTGAGGAAGGGCTGCAAAGAGGAGCTTCGGTCTTAGGACCAACCAAAGCAGAAAGGACCCTGTTACTCTGGAGGCAACAAGGCAAGATTATGGTCAAGGGCTTAATGAATGAATCGGCTTCATTATGTGCCTAAATGAATGAACTGGAGGGGACTTTAAAAGCCACGTAGACCAACTGCCAGCTCTGTGCAGCTATGACAGGGGCTCTCCAGCCCCTGAAGTCCTCCAGCAGAGAGCCCAGTCCTGGGGCAGCCTGTTCCACTGGCTCCTGGCCGGAAGAGTCAGGCGATGCCTCTGAGCTCCCTTTGATCTGCTAGTTCTGGCTCTGTAGCCACTGGGAGTCCGTCCATCCCCTCCAGGCCCGGGTGGCATCTCCCCACCCACCCACCCACCTTGCCTGGGCTGAGTGTTCCCAGATCCATGCAGAGCTTGGCCTGTGGTTCTCTCCTTATCTCGGTAAAGGTAAAGGTTCCCCCGCACATGTGTGCTAGTCGTTTCTGACTCTAGGGGCCGGTGCTCATCTCCGTTTCAAAGCCGAAGAGCCAGCGCTTGTCCGAGGACGTCTCCGTGGTCATGTGGCGGGCATGACTAGATGCCAAAGGCGCACGGAACGCTGTTACCTTCCCACCGTAGTGGTCCCTATTTTTCTACTTGCCTTTTTACGTGCTTTCGAACTGCTAGGTTGGCAGAAGCTGGGACGAGTAACAGGCGCTCACTCTGCTACACGGCACTCGGGTTTCGACCCACCAAACTGCCGACCTTCTGATCGACAAGCTCAGCATCCTAACCCTTACTTCATCTCAGTAGACCTCCTCTAAACAGGCACCAGTTGGCTGGTGCCCTATGCCCAGGCTGTGGTGCCCAGAACTGAACCTGTATGCCAAGCAGGGCCAGGGCATTGGGGAACGGTGGCTCCTCACGCATTGGCTTCCCAACAGGCTCAGTTTGCTCCAGCTGCTCTTTCAGTTTGGGAGGTGTGGGCAGAGGGGCAGCACCGTGTGTGTGCGTGTGTGTGTGTGTGTCTGTCTGTCTGTCTGTCTGTGTGTCTGTGTGTCTGTGTGCGTGTGTGCGTGTGCTAGGACGAACTGGCAGCAGCTAATTGGCCGCAGGCAGATGCCCATGGCCAGTTGCCCCATTCCAGCCTTTGGGACCCTCAGTTAAGATCCCTTGTTTGCCCCCTGTCTTTGGAAGATGGGAGAGAAGGGACCTCCTTGCCCTCCTCCCTTGGGGGGTGCCTCCTTGGGGGGCTGCATCCCCTACAGCATTCTCAGTGAGCCCAGCCCCACTGCTCTCTCCTGCTGAGCCTTAGGGCACTTCCAGCCGATTAGTTGGATTCCTTGTCTAGAGGTCCCTTTAGATGTGTGTGTATGTGGGGGGGGGGGGGATGGACAGGCAGCGCCTGTTTGATAAGTTGAACGCTCACCCCTCCCTAGGAAGAAGCAGCCTCCGCCGGGGTGGGGGCGGGGTGGGGATGTCAGGGTGAGAGTGGGGTTCCTGCTTGGTCCCCAATGACAGCAATTCTAGGATGATTTGACCCTTGACCAGTGCAGCTGCCCATCGTAGCACAGAACCAACCCCTCCTCACACACATACCCGGTTCCCCTGGGCTCTCCTGCTTAACGTCCCCATGAAACTGCTGGGAGAGGTTGGGGGTCAGTTGTGGGTTCAGCAGCTGATGCTCCCCACCTTGGTCTGGGCCAGTGAAGTGGTTGAGATCTCGTTGGGGGTCCAGAGACTGTGGGGGTCTGGATAGGACATACTTGGCCGGTTCCACTGTGTCTCTTATTGAGGAAGCATGGCCCCCAACTTTGGAAGGGTGCTGGGGCTGGTGCAGCTGAGGGGGGGGCGTCCTACCTACCTGGACCTGCCCACATCATCTCATGCCTTTCTCAACGCTCACAATATTATTTTTTGTATATAATTGAAAGGGGAGAACAAGCCTAATCCTCCCGCCTTCAATTTTTTTCTACAACAACCCTGTGAGGTGGGTTGGGCAGAGAGAGAGGGACTAGCCCCAAGTAAGCCAGTTGGCTTCCGTGCCAAGGGGAGACCTAGAACTCCCGGTCTCCACGTTTCCAGGCACCTCCCCACCACACCCAACACGCTCCGGGTGGCTGCCTCTAGAGTAGGGGCCTTCAAACGTGGCCCTCTTGTGACTTGTGGACTTCAACTCCCAGAATTCCTCAGCCAGCGTGCCTGCCCACGTTGGGCCAACCTCTCCCGGCAGGAAGCACAGCTGGGGGCTCCCCATTCTGGGGAGAGGGTGGGTGGGCTGAGGCACTTTCCGCTTTCCTGGAACGGAGCCAGTCCCTGCAAGCCCCCCCCCCCCGCCACGCTTTTATCTGAGTCGCCACCTTGGCTTTCCTCTCTGGGAGCGCCTTTTTCAGGGTGATTTTTGGATCTTTATCTGATTTTTGTACGCTTCCTGTTTCCACTCAGGCTGCGGACGTCTGGGTGACTTGGCTGACCGGAGACTCTTCTGGGCGAGGGTGGCACCTCTGCCACGACTGCCGGATCTCCCCACCGCCCTTCCCTGCCCCCGTGCCTCCTCGCACCCCCTTCGCCCCCCCCCTCTGCGTCTAAGGAAGTGTTTCTTAGCGGGGCCGCTCGGAGCTGCGCGGACTCCTGGCCGGGCACACCCGGAGGCCGCCAAGGCTGGGGAAGAGCGGCGGCAGAGTCTCGCTGAAGACCCCTCGCCCACTCGCCCCCCCCCCGGTCTCACGGCGGCGCTTCTGCGTTTCCTCCGCAGGCGGAGACGATGCCCGTCCGGCCCGGCCTCTTGCTGCTGCTGCTGCTGGCCTTCTCGGTGCCGGCCCCGCCGGGGAGCGCCGCCTGCGCCCGCCTGGCCCCGTGCCAGTGCTTCGGCGGCGGCGCCACCGTCTTCTGCTCTGGGCGAAACGTTTCGGGCGTCCCGGAGGAGCTGCCTCCCGAGGCCGGCCAGCTGCTCTTCGCGGACGCCTCGCTGAGCGTCCTGCCCTGCGGCGCCTTCGCCCCGCGCGGCAACGGCAGCAGCGCCCTGCGCAAGCTCGCCTTCCTGGGCTGCCCCCTGCGGACGCTCCCCGGCTGCGCCTGGGCCGGGCTGCCCCGGCTGCGGGAGCTGGACGTCGCCCTGGCCCCGCTGGCCGGCCTGCCGCGCGGGGCCCTGCGGGGCTTGGGCGGCCTGAGCAAGCTGGCCGTCCGCTTCAGCCGGCTGGAGGCCCTGGA
The DNA here is from genome assembly GCF_947247035.1 of Vipera ursinii. Taxonomy (NCBI): domain Eukaryota; kingdom Metazoa; phylum Chordata; class Lepidosauria; order Squamata; family Viperidae; genus Vipera; species Vipera ursinii. The sequence goes on from NC_139518.1 coordinate 388,462, forward strand.
GGAGGGGCTCTTCGACGGCACCCCGGCGCTGGAGGCGCTGCACCTGCAGGGGAACCGGCTGGCCGCGCTGCCCCCGCGCCTCTTCCGCCCGCTGCCCGCCCTCCGCTCCCTCTCGCTGGCCCAGAACCGCCTGGCCGCGCTGCCCGCCCGCGCCTTCCAGCCGCTCCCGCGCCTGCGCCAGCTGCGCCTGAGCGACAACCGGCTGGAGCGCCTCCCGCCGCGGCTCTTCCGTCCGCTGCGGGCGCTGCGCGAGCTCTTCCTGGACGGGAACCGGCTGGCCGAGCTGCCGCGGGGGCTCTTCGCGGGGCTGGCGCGGCTGCGGCGGCTGCACCTGCAGCACAACGCCCTGGCCCGCCTGGAGCCGCCGGGCCCCTTCGCGGGGCTGCCCGACCTGGCCTTCCTGCTCCTGCAGAGCAACCGGCTGGCGGCGCTGCCCGCCGGGCTCTTCCGGGGGACGCCCCGCCTGGCGGAGCTCTCGCTGGCCGGCAACCGGCTCCGGGAGCTGCCCGAGGGGCTCTTCGGCGACCTGCCCGAGCTCTCCGTCCTCAGCCTCGCCCGCAACCGGCTCGGCCGCCTGGCTGCCGGCACCTTCCGGGGCTTGGCCGGGCTGGGCCGGCTGCAGCTCGCTTACAACTGCCTCTCCGCCCTGCCCGGGGCGGTCTTCGCCAACCTCAGCAGCCTGGAGGCCCTGGACCTGGCCCACAACCGGCTGGAGAGCCTGCCCGAGGGCCTCTTCGACGCCAACGAGGTCCTGGCCAGCCTGGCGCTGGAGGGCAACCCCTGGCGCTGCGACTGCCGTCTGGAGCCCCTGGCCGAGTGGCTGAGCGCCCTGGACCCGCCGCTCGGCGCCCGGGTCCTCTGCCGGGCTCCCGCCCCCCTGGAGGGCAGGACTCTGCTGGCCGCGAGGGAAGAGCAGCTCCTTTGCCCCTGCCGGCCTGGCGGTGCCCGTTGCCGAGGGGAAGCGCCGGGGGCCCCGGAGGAGAGAGGCGCCCTGGGCCGGGAGGCTTAGAGGCTGCCGGCGTCGTTCAGGGCAGCCCTTCCGGCAGTCCCCGGGGCACCCTCTGGGGAGAGGAAGGCCAGGAGGGGGACGGGCTGGGGGATGAACCCCGTCTGCCGGTCTTTCACTGGGCAGCCGGACACATTCCGACAATGACACCCCCCCCCCCTGAGCTGGCAAGAGGAGGAGGGGCGAGGGGCCGCGGATCTCCCACCAGGCGAGACGCAAGTCCTGGAGCCCGCCCAGGAGCCCTGAGGTTGCTCGTCCCGGCGGCTCCCCATCCTGGGCCAGGCGGCCCCGCCCCTCCCCCGTCAGGCCCCGATCTTGGCGGCTTCTGCCAAAGAGCAGATCGCTGGATCTGCTGGCTTCTGTGCCCCTCCCCCCCCGCTAGGATTCTCCTCCCTCATCATCGGTGGGGGCTGTTAGAGAAGATACTTGGGGCTCCTGTGCCCCTTTCTGCAACAACACAATCACCCCCCCCCATGTTTGCCCCGTTTCTTTTGGGACAGCTCTGAAGACCTTTGGACTCTCGCTAGGCTTAATAATTGTGTTGCTGTAAATATGTTTCCCTCCTTCCATTGACATTTCTTTTGGAGTTTTGCAGATTTCACACATATTTATAAGTTGCTATTATTATAATTGGCAGTATGATGTTTCAAGACTTTCAGATTTGTATGATTGTTGTGTACATTTTGCAGAGGCTGGAACCCAACTGAGTGTTAATCAAGCCAAAGTTCACCTAACGGGTTTTGCCTAAATCAATAAATCACTATAGTCAGTTCTTACTTGAGCGGCTTAATTTCTCCTTCCTTCTCCCTTAACCTCCTGCCCCTCCCCCTCCTTCCAAAACCCCAGAGCTCCCCACCCTCCTATCCCTCTTAGGCTGGCCGAGGGGCTGGCCTTGCGCAGGGGGTGGGTGCGGCTGGACCTGCCCTTGGTCTCCCTTGCCTTATGTCCCTCTTGGGGGGGGGGTGCCGGAGGTGGCTTTTCTCTTAGCGCTAGTCCTGCTCACTGGTTCCCCCCACAGGGCGGCTCCCTCCAATTTGGCCCCACTTGGGTGCTGAGGTCACCCAACGAGGAACCCCCTAACGTTGCCGGAAGAAGGAGCCCCTGTTCCTGCAGGCACCACCTTCTGGAGTTGGGGGGTGGGGGAGGGAATGTGCAGGGATCCTGGCCCTGCTTCTGGGGGGGGTGGGGGCTCCCTCAGCCAGGGGGCTTCTTACTCTTCCTTCTGCTCACCCTCGGCAGCACCAGGCTCCTGCCAGCTCAGGAGGGCTTTGACTGCTCTCCGCACAGTGGAGAGCGAGGGGGTGCCGAGGGAAGGGCACTTCCTCTGCCGAGGGAGGGGCAGCTGAGCCCCGATGTGCCCCTCGGGCAGAAGAGAGCAGAGCCGCCAGCAGTGACTCTCGCAGCTTATCAGACCAAGCCAGGGAGCGAAAGGGGCCTTGGGTTGCGCCCAGATCTCCTCCACCTTTCCCAGACGTCTCCTGGGAGATAAGCGCCACCTATCCCTCGGCAGCCCGTCTGGGCCAGGGGCAGATTCTCTGGTGAGGTGAGGACCTCCTGCTTCTCCTGGGCCTGGAAAGCCGGCAAGGAGTTCCAGGGGCTGCTGAGGCAACAGGTGGGTCCCCTTAGCCGCCACATCGGAGAGTGTGGGGAGGCCGGGGGAGGCCCTGGAGGGAAGGGTGGGTAGCTCGTGTCGCCTGTGCAGGGCCAGGTGCTCCCTTGTGGCCTGACGGTGGCTGCAGCAGCAGCAGGGAGCAAGAGGGAGGATGGGGGTGGGGGCTGGGCACAGGAGAGTGACCGACTTGCTGGCCTTCACACAGATGCCCGGAAGGAAGCGCATACGGCGCCCCCTGGGCCAACCCATTGAGCAACGACTTGCAAGGATTAAAGCAGCAGCAGGAGAGCGTCAGGAGGGTCGACCTGTTGAGTCAACCGAGTCTGAGAAAGTGCAGAGGGCGGGGGCAGGGGCAGAGGTTACCCCAAAAAAGACTCAGGGCTCTTGGTCTCTTCCAGCATGTGGCTCAGGACCCCCATCCTGGTCCTCCTCCTCTTCAGGGCCGGCCGAGGGAACCAGGATTGCAGTGGCACTCCGAACGAGAGCTGCCCCTTTCAAGACGTCCACAGGGGCAGAGGCGTCACAGAGATCCCCAAGTCGGTTTCTCCCATCGTCACTGAAATGTACTTTATTGAGACCAGCATTGTGGAGATCGGGCGGGGGGCCTTCGTAAACATGCCTCACCTAGTGAAGATTGAATTCATAAACAGCAAGGTGGAAAGAATTGAAGCGGGAGCTTTTGATAACTTGGAGAAACTGGTGGATTTGGAAATCACTGGGGCCGAGCTAGAGGATCTCCCCGTGGGCACCTTCCGATCCCTGGATCACCTGCGGAGAGTGAATCTGAGGGACTCCCAGGTGAGAAGGATCGAAAAAGGGCTGTTTGACGGTCTTGGGGATTTGGAGGAGGCTTATCTGCATTGGAACGAAATCGCCTCTCTCCCGGAGGGAGTTTTTGACGGGCTCCCTAAACTGTCCCTGTTACATCTGGGCCACAACCAGATCTCCAACATCCCTCTGGACCTCTTCAAGTCACTGACCCAGCTGAAGACTCTCCGGCTGCAGAACAACCAGATCGGGAGTCTGCGGGAGGGGACCCTGGACAGCCTGCAGGATCTGGTGGAGCTCAATCTCGAGAGCAACAGGATCCAGTCTCTCCCGCCCAACTTGCTGAGACGGCTGGTCAATCTGAAGAAGATTTTCCTGGACAAGAACTCCATCGAAGTTCTCCCGGATGAGATCTTCCTTGGACTGAGAAACGTGAAGCTGCTGAAGATGGCCTCCAACCACCTGAAGGCCTTCCCGCCCTTGGGGCCCATGCGGCAGCTCACCGAGCTGGACCTCAGCAGGAACAAGATCTCCTCCCTGGAGAATTGGGCAGCCGCTTCCCTCCCGTCCCTGACCACGCTCAAGCTTCAAGGGAACCTTCTGGAGACCATCCCCACGGGCCAGTTCGACCACTTGGGGAAGCTCAGGGACCTGCATCTCGGAGACAACCCGTGGAGGTGTGACTGCCACCTCCTCTACCTTCATCAGTGGATGAACAATCACGGCCAAAGAATAAAGGACGCCAGGAAGATCATCTGTAGGAGCCCCGGAGACCTGGCTGGGAAAGCAGTGAGCTCACTGTCCCAAGACCAGCTGCTCTGCTTAACAACCGCACCCACTGTAGCCAAAGCCGCCCCCTCGCCCACATCTGCTTCCCCATCTGCCGCCCCCACCTGGGGAAGCACCGCAGGTGCCTTTGCTCCCTCCACCAGGCTGCCTGCTAAGAGCACACAATTCAGGAGTACCAGCAGGACGTGGCCCACAGCCGCCCCCACGAGCACCCAGCCCCCACCTCCCAGCTCCTCCCTGGCCCCCACCCAGACGTCCACCTCTGCCAGGACAAGTCCTGACGTCACAACCCCTCAAGACACAACTTCCACGGCTTCTCTAACCACAACCGAAGGGGCCACAACTGCCTCTGAGATTTCTTCCACAACCCATGAAACGACGTCCACAAATACTCCAGCCACAAGCACGGAAGCCACAACCGTCCCTGAACTGCCTTCCACAACCCCTCAAGACACAACTTCCACGGCTTCTCTAACCACAACCGAAGGGGCCACAACTGCCTCTGAGATTTCTTCCACAACCCATGAAACGACTTCCACAAATACTCCAGCCACAAGCACGGAAGCCACAACCGTCCCTGAACTGCCTTCCACAACCCCTCAAGACACAACTTCCACGGCTTCTCTAACCACAACCGAAGAGGCCACAACTGCCTCTGAGATTTCTTCCACAACCCATGAAACGACTTCCACAAATACTCCAGCCACAAGTACGGAAGCCACAACTGTCCCTGAACTGCCTTCCACAACCCTTCAAGACACAACTTCCACGGCTTCTCTAACCACAACCGAAGAGGCCACAACTGCCTCTGAGATTTCTTCCACAACCCATGAAACGACTTCCACAAATACTCCAGCCACAAGCATGGAAGCCACAACTGTCCCTGAACTGCCTTCCACAACCCTTCAAGACACAACTTCCACGAGTTCTCTAACCACAGCTGAAGAGGCCACAACTGCCTCTGAGATTTCTTCCACAACCCATGAAATGACTTCCACAAATACTCCAGCCACAAGCACGGAAGCCACAACCGTCCCTGAACTGCCTTCCACAACCCTTCAAGACACAACTTCCACGAGTTCTCTAACCACAACTGAAGAGGCCACAACTGTCTCTGAGATTTCTTCCACAGCCCACGAAACAACATCCACAAATACCCCAGCCACAAGCACGGAAGCCACTGCATCCCGTGGCATGCCCACCAGGGCTCCCCCGACGCCTCTGACTAACATCAGCTCAGCAACGCTCTATGAACAGTTTACAGTCCCCAAGAGATCTACAGAAAGCCAGGATCCACGCACCCACCGTCCTGCGATCACCACGTCACCCATGTGTAGCTCCAGACCCCCGGCTCCAGACCCCTTGACCAGGCAAGCCACGAGAGTGCCCAGCACCACAGCCCCTGGGGCCACGCTGGCACAGACGCCCATTGCAGGCTCAGCCCCGGCACTGCCATCTGCAGCAGAGCACCCCTTTTGCCCTCCCTCCTCCCTCCCCCCTTCGCCCTGGAGTGTTGGCAGCCCCCTCTCCCCCAGCTGGCCTGCCCTTCTGCCCCAGCACCTGGCCTGGGGTCTCCTGCTGAGCTCCGACTACCGCTATTGCAAAGTGTTCCTACTGCTGTATCTCTCCATGCTCTCCGTGAGCATCTTCTGTGCAGCCGTCTTGGGGCGCCTGGCATACGCCCTCCACAAAGCCACGGAGCCAGTCCAGCTGCCTTCCAGGCCAGTAAGGCTGGTGCACCTCAGGGGCAGGCAAGGGGGGAAGTGAAGTCCGGGGGGCAGAAAGGCAGCCCTGCCATCTCTCCCACAGGGGCCCCGTGCCCTGTGGCACGCCTGCTGAGACCCGGCGCAGAGTGCCCTGGGCCGGGCTGCTTCTTGCTAACACTGCCACCTCCTGGACCTCAAGGGAGAGGGCCGGGGGGGAGGGGAAACCCAGTCCCCCAGCTGTAGCCCTACCTGGTACCATGTGGTGGGGCTGTGATCATGCACTCGGGGTGCTACAAGATCTCCTATACGGCAGACAGGCAACCTCTGAGATGCCCCCCCCACACTACCTATCAACAGCTGGAAATGGTCAGGAAGCCTTTACAGCCAGCCAGAAACGGTGGCCTCTATCCACTGGCCTGCCGTATGTCGGAGACTTCCTAGGGAGGGGTAAGTAGTAATGAGGTCCCACGGGTGGGTTTGTCTTAAAGGGCCCAGCCCAGGCTGCCGTTCCACTGGCTCTGCCTGTTCCTTTGCAGTGCAGCCCAGCAGGCCAAAGACCAACAAGTTCTGGTTCCCCTTTGGATCAAGGCTCTCAGCCAGCGCCAAAGCCTGGTTGAGTGCCCAGGATGTACTGCGGGCAGGCTCATAAAGGTCTTGTTGTATCTTTAAAGTGATTTGGCTAAGCCAGTCTCAGCGTATACGTGGTTGTACTTTGGCCATAAAGGTTCATTCATTTATAGGTCAGCCAAGGTTTTGCCAGAACCCACCGACTGTGGGGATGTGACTGAAGACCACTCAAAAGCTTTGCTCGGTCCAAGATGCATCGGCCTAATTATTGGCCAAGCCAAACATGTGACGCCTGTGCCCGGAGCCCCCACTGGGCTCCCAGGGAGGGCAGTTCCAGGTGCTGGTGGTCACCTGTGTGGGTTGAGACGCAGCACCTTCAAGGCGACCCTCTCCTTTGCGCTTTTATGCTTTTATGCTTTCTCTGCGTTGCTACTTTTTAAATTTACCTTTGGTGTTTTGTTTCCTGCATTTTATTGCTGGAAACCACTGAAAGCGTAGAAACCTGATAAAGAAGCAAGCCGCTTTATGGGATAAATCCTACCCGGGTGTTTCCCGCTGCTCTTTGGTGGCAGGAAACCTCGAGGACAAGCCTTAATTGGCTTACTGAATGAATCCATACATTCAGCTCGGCCCAACACTCTAGAGTTGGCCCTGCAAGCTGTGTGTGGTTCCCACCCTGAAGCTGTTCTGAGAGGCTGAAATTAGAGCAGAGCAGAACAGAACAGAGAGGAGAGACAACAGAACATAACAGAACAGAGTAGGAAAAAGACTAGAGTGGACTAGATTAGACTAGAAGAGAAGAGAAGAGAGCTGGAAGGGACCTTGGAGGTCTTCTAGTCCAGCCCCCTGCTGAAGCAGGAGAACCGTCCTATACCAACTCAGACAAGTGACTGTAAGGTCCCTTCTCAAAAACCTCCATTGATGGAGCACCCACAATTTCTGGAGGCAACTTCTGTTCCACTGGTTGATTGTCCTCACTGTCGGGGAAGTTCCTCCTTAGTTCCAGGTTGCTTCTCTCTTTGGCCAGTTTCCATCCCTTGTTTCTCGTCCTTCTGTCTGGTGCTTTGGAGAATAATTTGATCTTTGGGGCAGCCCCTCAGATACTGGAACTCTGCTATCACGTCTCTCCTGTTTCTCCTTTTCTTTAGACTAGCGCCAAACCCGAGTCCCGCAGCCGTTCTTCATATGCTTTAGTCTCCAGGCCTTTGATCATCTTAGCTGCTCTTCTCTGAACTTTTTCCAAAATCTCAACATCTTTTTTGTAGTAAGGTTGCAGAATTCTAGGGTTTTAAAGCGGTGCTAGCACTTCTGGTGATCTTGATTCTATGCGCAATTCCCACGTCCTCCCCCTCCCCCGCCTTCAGCCCGGGAGAGGCGACCTGAGCCACGGAAAGGCCTCCGTGCCTCCAGCCTTCCCTTCCCTTCGAGCAGAACTCGCGGCTGAGCCTTGGGCCGCGCGGCAACAGCGCCTCCCTCTGGCTGCTCACTGAAGCGCCCGCCCCGGGCTCGCTTGCTACTCCTCCAGCTGCGGCGGCGTCGGGACGGACACCCTCCCAGTCTTCAGACGGAGCGCTCGCCTGCCCCGAAAGCGATTGGGGGGGGGGGGGGTAGCCGCTCCTTCTCCGGACAGGTCTGAGCTGGGGAGGCCGAGGGGCCGCCGCCAACCGTGGACAGTCTGAGCCGAGACCCGAACCCTTCTCCGCGGAGGCGCGAAGGGCCGCCGGGAGGACACCGGCGCCGCACGTCAGCTCTTCAGCAAACCGCGGGATGTGCCCGAAGACTGGGGCGCCTTGATCCGTGTCTTTCTGCCCCGTGCCCCCCTTGCCATATGCGGGCTTCGACTCCCGCGGCGGCGAGAGCTGGAGTCCCCCGAGCTAGCCTAAAGGGGCCGAGGCTCCTCGGGCCAGCTCCTCTTGCAAGCAGCCGGCAGAGGGCGCCAGAGTGCAACTCCGATGGCCGCTGGAGGGCGCGGGGGGGGGGGGCGGAGGCTTTGGCGCCAGGCCAGATGATGCCTGCTCCCCCCCCCCCCCCGGGCTGGATGCGGCCCTGCGGTTTTCTGCAGAAGGGGATCCGCGCTAAATCATGGCAGCTTCGGGTAATGCGGACCAGAAGAGGGCAGCGGCGGGGGTCGCTCGGATCCGCGAGAAAAGGAGAAGCCCCCCCCTCCCGCCTCCTCTCCCGAAAGCTCTGGTCCCACCGGGGGTTTGGTCTGCCTGGGGCTAATGGGGGGGGCGGCTGGTGCTCTCTGAGCTTGCTTGTGTCCTTGCAGACCTTTCATTACCCCAAAGTGCGAACGTCCTCCTTTAGTGATAGTGGGGTCCGTGACTGTATTGTCAGGAGGCTTGCGAAGCCCACGTGAACAGGGAACAGGAGGCCCTCTGCGCTGCGCCCCTCCTTTAAGGGAAGAGAAGCTCTGGGTTCCCCTCCTGCAGAATCTGGTCTGGGGTCCCCAAGAACCGGAGGGCCCCGCGGCTTCATCTCCCGCCTGACTGAGCCCCCGACTGGCTGCTGCCTGCCTTCCCTGGGCTAAGCAGGCCCTCTGGTGGGGCGGGAAGAAGGGACACCCATTCCAGGAGGCGCCCCCTGGAGGCCAAGCCTGGCATTCTCCAGCTACTGCTGGGCTTCCCCCCCCCTCTGCCAGAGGAGCCGCTGCTTCCCTCCCTCCTGCTTCAGCACCCAGGATGCTCCTCCAAGCTGTGGCCACAGAGGAGCCTGGAGGGGGGGAGTCACGTTTCAAGGGGTGGGGGCTCTTTCTGAGCTGGAGATCTGCTTCTTCGGAGGTTTCTGAAAGAAACGGGTTGGTTTGCTCAACTCAGGCCTGGACTTTGAGTCTTGTTCTTGTAGGTTGGCGTGTTGCGGAAACCCAGATATTGGAATGCTAGGAAAAGGTCTTGGCCTTTTGCAAGACACACTCAGGTCTTTAAAGACAGCGTGATGGAGGCCTTAGCCTTCCCCGGGCTTTTTTGCCCCCCCCGTGCCTGTGCACCTCCCCACCCCCACGGGCAGCTCTGCACCATCACCTCTCCTGCGTCCTTAGGGCTTCTCCTCAATGAGGGTGTCATGAGGCAGGCTGGATGCTGCTGGCGGGAGAGGTGGGCATCACGGTGTGTGTGTGTGGGTGTGTGTGTGTGTGTGTGTGTCCAGGAGGGCCAGGCTGGCTCTCCCAGCAGGAGTACAGACAGAGCCTTGAAGGAAATGCCCACTAAGAAAGCCTCGGCTTAGCCCAGAGAGACCGGAAAGGGTGAGGGAGGGACTCCGGAGGGCCCCCCCCGCCTTGGTTGCCTTGGGCATGAGAGGGAGGGAGGGAGAAGCTTGTTAGGATTCTATTGTTATACCTACTTTGTAACAATGCAGCCAAAAGGGTACCTCTTTCCTGCTTCCGGAAGTGGCCTACCTCACAGGGCAGAGCTGCAGCTGGCATCTTGTCCTTTGCCCAGAACCTTCCCAGACGGGTTCAAGTCCTCAGCAATTCTGACATGAGTGGAGGAGGAGGAGGAGGAGGAGGAGGAGGAGGAGGAATCAGCTCGCCACCACCCACACCTCTCTCTTGCAGTCTCCTTGGGGGGAGAAGGTTGCCATGGAGAAAGACCAGGAAATCCTCCCTGATGTTTCAGCTCTGCTTTTTGCAAAATGCAGCCTGTCAAGATGTTTTCCTTTTTAGTGGGGGCTTTTATTTTCTTTTTGGCAGCCAGAGTTTAAGAGCTATTTTTTCACCTTTAAAAGAAGCCATTTCTGGGTGAACGGGCGGGGGGGGGGCTCTGGGAAGTCATGGGTGGTCTTCCAGACCTTAGGCTAGGGTGCCAGAGAAGCTTAAGAAACAGCCCCCCTTGTGAATGGCTTGTCCCAAACCCCTTGCTTCATGTGAATCTGTTCCCTAGGCAATGGCTGTGGCTTGGCCCTGTTCACATGTGGCTTAAGCAGGCCAGGTAAAGACCCAGCCATTGAGGCACAAGATCGGCCATTCCTGGCTAACGTTCACCCTGGCTAGTGCATTGCAGCTTAGCATGCTTTGTGCAAACTCAGCCCTGCTTGGAGGAAGGCACTCTGTGGCTCTGAAAACAGGCAATTCCCATATCTGGGTTAAGCATCTTGTGTGAATGCAGCCACTCTGCGGCCTGAATTTTGCATTGCTCTGCAGCCTCTGGGAACGCTCTCCAGGGAAGGGGGGGGCAGTTGGCCAGGATGGAGCTGCAGGGTGCTCAGCAGCCCAGGATAGGCTATGAGCCCTCTGGCCTGGGCGACGGGGGTTTCAGAGTGGGCCTAGGGACCTTCTGCAGACCGTGGAGGGCTGCAAGAGAAAAGAGGAGAGCTTGGAAGGATCCCCAGTCCATGAATGGGGGAACCCCTGGAACTGGGTCCCAATACGCCCTATGGGACTGTAATGGCCACCTGTGGGTGTGTGTGCCACATGGCAGAGCTGGGCGTTGCCTGCAAGACGGCCATTGAGCGGCTGCTTGACTTCCAAGGATGCCTCTTGGCAGTGTGGGGCCACCCATGGTCCTAGGATGTGGGGCCCATTCAAACTTTCTTCTCTGGCCCCCCTGGTAGACCAGCCTTTGATTCCTCCGACTTCTCACCCCTTTGGAACAGACAGTTAACTCGCCTGGCAGTTCAAGATGATGCCACGGATGGCAGCGGAGGAGCAATCAGAGTCTCTGGCTTCAGCTGGGTATATTGCCAGGGATCAGGGTGTCGGAGGACCGCCTGCCCACTGCAGGGTTTGCTCTCCGGGGCTCCTCTGCCTTCCAGATGAGAGCTGCCGCAGAGGACTTGAGAGGCTTCGTTTTCAGCTGGTCTGTCAGGACCCTCCAGAAGATGTGCTTCAAACGAGGGCAAAGCACTCGCCCCCTTTTCACCAGGATGATTGTTTCCATGTTGAAGCAGCTTCCAGGGAACTTCTGTAGTCCGGCGGCAGATAGAAACTATTGTTCTAAATGGTTCAAAATATCATTTCAGAGCAAAATGCTTTCCAGATGACAAATATGGAAAAACCTGGAGACGAGCTCTCCTTGGAGTCTGCATTTACAATTACCGTGTCAATGTTTTTACCGGTTGGAATTTGCCGGAATGCTGAATCCCTGCGGAGCCATCCAGAGTCTCCGGTCTCTGAGCAGGGCTGGGTGTGGGGACCATCCGGGAGGGGAGGAGGTCAAAGGGCAAGCAGGGACATCAATTTGCAAGCTCCATAGGAAAGGTTAAGGGCCCGGAGCACAGAGTTGTAACTGAGTCGTCCCGTGGGAGGCATCTGGATCAGCAGGGAAGGCTGCTCGTCTCCAGGGGAAAATGCCCAGACAAATTCCAAGCAGCAGGATGGGGGAGGGGCAGGGGGGCTCCCCCCCCCCGTGTGGGGGCTGAAAGGTACCTGCAGCCCTGGTGTCCCTCCCGCTGGGAAAGAGCTCAGTCCCGGCTCCAGCAAATCTCTGTGCTGGCTGCAGAGGCAGAGAGCCTGCCGTGTCCCCCTCCAGCCACGGACTCTGTGGCCTGTGGGGGAGGGGCAGGACTCCCCTGTTTGGGACAGGGCAGGAGACCCTCCCCCCACTGCAGCCAACCTTCCCGCCTCCCCAGAGACGGCTGGCTCTTTCCTGATGCTTCTCCAGCAGAGCTGTGGGCCGCCGGCCTCAGCCGGGGAAGGGGGTCACCCTGGGCCTGGAGTCCCAAACCTCTGGCTTAGCCTGATGTGCAGACCCGGCCACTGGCCAGTTCAAGAACCCGCGACTGACTTGATTCTGGTTTTGTGTTCTGTGTGGACACAGCTCATCCATCCTCTTTTGGTCATCTCACAGGGAAGAGGCTCCCTCCAGGAGGCCTCCCTGGAACTGTCCATGGTCCTGCTCTCCTCTTCTCCTGGGCCTCTGCCCTTGTTTGACCTCCCTGTCCTCCTGCAGGGCAAGGAGACGCTCAGTACTGGCCCAGAGAGGAGGCTGGAGAGGCAAGACCCCCCCCCTCAAGAGAGGGCAAAGATCGCAGGAGGCGGGTTTTGA